>NC_092045.1:26491501-26847157 GCF_003086295.3 Arachis hypogaea
AGACCTTCCGGATTCCTTGAATGCCGGCCATCAGTCTAGCTTATACCACGAAGATTCTGGTTAAAGAACCCAAGAGATAACTACTTAATCTAAGGTAGAACGGAGGTGGTTGTCAAGGCACGCGTTCATAGTTGAGGAATGATGATGATTGTCACGGGATCATCACATTCATCCGGATTAAAGAACAATATTCTTAGAATGAAGCGCATGATTGATGAACAGTAATTGCTTAACCCAAACAAGCAGCTCCTCCCAACATGGTTAGAGACCATGTGTGGAAGTACAAAGAAAGGTAAAGTCATGAGTCATCCGTCCTTGATACATGTCAAATCTATTATAGTAACTAGTAACCTAGGGTACAAAATGAGTAAATGACGTAAAAATCACTCTGGGTCCACTTGGTGTGGCTTGGGCTGAGCATTGAGTTTATGGTAGAGACGTTTTCTGGAGTAAACGCCAGTTCTCATGCCAGTTTGGGCGTTTAACTCCAAATTTATGCCAGTTCCGCGTTTAACGCTGGAATTTCTGAGGCTGATTTTCCACGCCGGTTTGGGCCATCAAATCTTGGGCAAGTATGGACTATCAAATATTGCTGGAAAGCCCAGGATGTCTACTTTCCAACGCCGTTGAGAGCGCGCCAATTGGGCTTCTGTAGCTCCAGAAAATCCACTTCGAGTGCAGGGAGGTCAGAATCCAACAGCATCTGCAGTCCTTTTGGTCTCGGAATCAGATTTTGCTCAGGACCCTGAATTTCAGCCAGAAATACCTGAAATCACAGAAAAACACACAAACTCATAGTAAAGTCCAGAAAAGTGAATTTTAGCTAAAACTAATAAATATACTAAATCTAACTAAATTATACTAAAAACATACTAAAAACAATGCCAAAAAGAATACAAATTATCCGCTCATCACACACCAAACTTAAATTGTTGCTTGTCCCGTGCAACTGAAATCAAAATAGGATAAAAGAAAGGAATATACTATAGACTCCAAAATATCAAGGAAACATAGCTCCAACTAGATGAGCGGACTAGTAGCTTTTTGCCTCCGAACAGTTTTGGCATCTCACTCTATCCCTTGAGGTTCAGAATGATTGGCATCTATGAGAACTCAGAACTCAGATAGTGTATGATTCTCTTAGTTAAGCATAATGATTCTTGAACATAGCTATGTATGAGTCTTGGCTGTGCCTAAGCCTCTGTCTTCCAGATTACCACCGGATACATACATGCACAGACACATAATTGGGTGAACCTTTTCAGATTGTGACTCAAGCTTTGCTAAAGTCCCCAATTAGAGGTGTCCAAGGTTCTTAAGCACACTCTTGTTGCCTTGGATCACAACTTTATTTCTTTCTTTTTCTTTTCTTTTCTTCTCTTTTTCTTTCGAAATTTTTTTTTTTTGCTTTTCTTGCTTCAAGAATCACTCTAATAATTTTTAGATCCTCAATAACAGTTCTCTTTCTCCTCATTCTTTCAAGAGCCAACATTTTTTTTTTAACATTCTCAAAACAACAAATTCAAGAGACATATGCACTGTTCAAGCATTCATTCAGAGAGCAAAAAGTATTGTCACCACATCAAACTAATTCAACTAGTTTCAATGATAAATTTTGAAACCCTGTACTTCTTGTTCTTTTGTGATTAAAGCATTTTTTATTTAAGAGAGGTGATGGATTCATAGGACATTCATATCTTTAGGCATAAATTTCAATTTTATTAATTATGAATTAAAACAGACTCAAAAGATAGATATAAAATGAAACTAAAAAAAACGAAAATAAAAACAAAACAAAGGAGGAGAAAACGCAAACATAGGCTCCTAATGAGAGAGGTTTTCACAGAGTTAGGACTCAACAACCTTGATTTTGAGAAGTGGATGCTCCCTCAACTTGAGATGAGAGCTTTTGGCGTTTCTTGGAGTTCACGCCCCTTGTCCTTCCATTGACTTCTTGGTGATTGGATGTTCAATGGGTATGAATTCATCTGCTTCCATCTTCACCTCAGCCTCTTTACAGAGCAAGGAGATCAGGCTTGGGTAAGCCAATTTGGTTATAGTGGAATTCTTATTTGCAATTGTGTAGATCTCACAAGTAATCACATGATGAACCTCCACTTCTTTTCCAAGCATAATGCAATGAATCATCACTGCTCTCTTGATGGTGACCTCAGAACGGTTGCTAGTGGGCAATATGGAACGCCCAATAAAGTCTAGCCAACCTCTTGCAATTGGCTTGAGGTCTCCCCTCTTGAGTTGGTTTGGGACACCCTTTGAATTGGTTATCCACTTAGTTCCAGGGAGGCATATGTCCTCTAGAACTTGATCCACCCTTTATCTACTCTCACCATCCTCCTATTGAAGGAGTCAGGATCATCTTGCAGTTGAGGTAGTTTGAAGATTTCTCTTATTTTGTCCAGATGGAAGTACATAACTTTCCCTCTGACCATGGTTCTGTAGGTATGGTAAGCAGTTCCAGTCATTCTCTGCTTATCTGTTAGCCACAGATTAGAGTAGAATTCCTGAACCATGTTCCTTCCAACCTTTATTTCAGGATTGGTCAGAACTTCCCATCCTCTGTTTCGAATTTGCTCTTGGATCTCCGGATATTCATCTTCTTTCAGATCAAATTTAACTTCCGGGATCACTGACCTCAGACCCATTATTTTGTGATAATGGTCCTCATGTTCTTTGGTTAAGAACTTCTCTTGATTCCAAGATTCTTTGGAGTAGTCTCTTTCCTTCCTCTTAAATTGGTTTGTTTTCCTTTAGGAGCCATGATATTGATGAGTCTTGGCTTAGTGATCACGGAAAAGCACACCAAACTTAGAGTTTGCTTGTCCTCAAGCAAAAGAAAAGAAAGAAGAGAGAGAGAGGAGAGGAAATTCGAATGGTGTGGGTAAAGGGGGTTCCAAACGTGAATTTATAAGGGTGGGGAGAAGAGATTCGAAAAAAATAAAAATTTGAAGGGAGATTGAGAAGATATGGAGAAAAATTGAAAAAAAGGGTGAGTTTTTGAAGAAGATTTGGGATTAATTTGAAATAGATTTGAAGAATGGTTTTGATTTGTGAAGATTTGAAAGTGAATGATGAAAGGTTGAAGTGCATTTATGTAGAAGAGTATGGGTAAAAAGAGGAAAGTTTGAAAAAATTTAAGTTGAAAACAAAAATGCGGTCCCCCCACCTTTCTGGCGTTAAACGCCCAGAATGGCACCCATTCTGGCGTTTAACGCCCATTTGCTACCCCTTTTGGGCGTTTAACGCCCAGCCAGGTGCCCTGGCTGGCGTTAAACGCCAGAAAACCTTCATCACTGGGCGTTTTCAAAACGCCCAGGATGCTGCACACCTGGCGTTAAACGCCCAGAATGGTACCCATTCTGGCGTTTAACGCCCAAAATGCACCTTACTGGCGTTTTTTTTGCCAGTAAGCTCATCTTCTCTGCTTTTTGAGCTGAATCCTTCTGTAACTCTGTGAATTCCTTCATTTTTGATATTTGCCTCTGTAAGAACTAATCATACGACCTACTAATGACTGGTTGCCTCCCAGCAAGCGCTTCTTTACTGTCTTTAGCTGGACCTTCACTGAGAATCACTCAAGTCTCAGTTTTGAGCATTCCTGCTCAAAATTTCCTTCAAGATAGTGCTTGATTCTCTGTCCATTAACAATGAACTTCTTGTCAGAATCAGTATCCTGAAGCTCAACATATCCATATGGTGACACTCCTGTAATCACATACGGACCCCTCCAACGGGATTTGAGTTTTCCTGGAAACAGTCTGAGCCTAGAGTTGAAGAGCAGAACTTTTTGTCCTGGCTCAAAGACTCTGGTTGACAACTTCTTGTCATGCCATTTCTTTGCCTTTTCCTTATAAATTTTGCATTTTCAAAGGCATTGAGTCTGAACTCCTCTAGCTCATTTAACTGGAGCAATCTTTTTTCACCAGCTAACTGTGCATCCATGTTTAGGAATCTGGTTGCCCAGTAGGCTTTATGTTCCAGTTCCACAGGCAAATGACAAGCCTTCCCATACACCAATTGGTATGGAGAGGTTCCTATAGGAGTCTTGAATGCTGTTCTGTATGCCCACAGAGCATCATCCAAGCTCTTTGCCCAATCCTTTCTTCGGGCCATCACAGTCCGTTCTAGGATTCTTTTTAGTTCTCTGTTAGAGACCTCAGCTTGCCCATTTGTCTGTGGATGATACGGAGTTGCCACTTTGTGGCTAATTCCATATCTAACCATAGCAAGGTGTAGCTGTTTATTGCAGAAATGAGTGCCCCCATCACTGATTAGCACTCTGGGAACGCCAAATCTGCTGAAAATGTTTTTCTGGAGGAATTTCAGTACGGTCTTAGTATCATTGGTGGGTGTAGCAATCGCTTCTACCCACTTAGACACATAGTCTACTGCCACCAAAATGTAAGTGTTTGAGTATGATGGTGGGAATGGCCCCATGAAGTCAATTCCCCATACATCAAACAATTCTATCTCTAATATCCCTTGTTGAGGCATGGCATATCCATGAGGCAGGTTACCAGCTCTTTGGCAACTGTCACAGTTACGCACAAACTCTCGGGAATCTTTATAGAGAGTAGGCCAGTAGAAGCCACATTGGAGGACTTTAGTGGCTGTTCGCTCACTTCCAAAATGTCCTCCATACTGTGATCCATGGCAGTGCCATAGGATCCTTTGTGCTTCTTCTCTGGGTACACACCTGCGGATCACTCCGTCAGCACATCTCTTAAAGAATATGGTTCATCCCAGAGGTAATACTTGCATCTGAAATTAATTTCTTTCGTTGCACATTGCTGTACTCCTTGGGTATGAACCTTACAGCTTTATAATTTGCAATATCTGCGAACCATGGAGCTTCCTGAATGGCAAAGAGTTGCTCATCTGGGAAAGTCTCAGAGATCTCAGTAGAAGGGAGGGACGCCCCAGCTACTGGTTCTATTCGGGACAGATGATCTGCTACTTGGTTCTCTGTCCCTTTTCTGTCTCTTATTTCTATATCAAACTCTTGCAGAAGCAACACCCATCTGATGAGCCTGGGTTTTGAATCCTGCTTTGTGAGTAGATATTTAAGAGCAGCATGGTCAGTGTACACAACCACTTTGGATCCCACTAGATAGGATCTAAACTTGTCAATGGCATAGACCACTGCAAGTAACTCTTTTTCTGTGGTTGTGTAATTCTTCTGTGCGTCATTTAGAACACGGCTGGCATAATAAATGACGTGCAGAAGCTTGTTATGCCTTTGTCCCAACACTGCACCAATGGCATGGTCACTGGCATCACACATTAATTCAAATGGCAATGTCCAATCAGGTGCAGAGATGACTGGTGCTGTGACCAGCTTAGCTTTCAGGGTCTCAAATGCCTGCAGACACTGTGTGTCAAACACAAATGGTGTGTCAGCAGCTAACAGGTTACTCAGAGGTTTTGCAATTTTCAAAAACTCCTTTATAAACCTTCTGTAGAATCCTGCATGCCCCAGAAAGCTTCTGATTGCCTTAACATTGGCAGGTGGTGGTAATTTTTCAATTACCTCTACCTTTGCCTTATCCACCTCTATTCCCTTGCTTGAAATTTTGTGCCCAAGGACAATTCCTTCAGTCACCATAAAGTGACATTTCTCCCAGTTTAAAACCAGGTTAGTCTCTTGGCACCTTTTCAAGACAAGTGCTAGGTGATTAAGACAGGACCTAAATGAGTCTCCATATACTGAAAAGTCATCCATGAAGACTTCCAGAAATTTCTCTACCATATCTGAGAAGATAGAGAGCATGCACCTCTGAAAGGTTGCAGGTGCATTGCACAGACCAAAAGGCATCCTCCTGTAGGCAAACACGCCAGAAGGGCAAGTGAATGCTGTTTTCTCTTGGTCCTGAGGGTCTACTGCAATTTGGTTGTAGCCTGAATAGCCATCCAAAAAGCAGTAATAATCATGGCCAGCTAGTCTTTCTAGCATTTGGTCTATGAATGGTAAAGGAAAATGATCCTTTCTGGTGGCTGTATTGAGCCTTCTGTAGTCAATACACATGCGCCACCCTGTGACTGTCCTTGTAGGAACCAGTTCATTTTTTTCATTATGAACCACTGTCATGCCTCCCTTTTTGGGAACAACTTGGACAGGGCTCACCCAGGGGCTATCAGAAATAGGATAAATAATCCCAGCCTCTAGTAATTTAGTGACCTCTTTCTGCACCACCTCCTTCATGGCAGGATTCAGCCTCCTCTGTAGTTGGACCACTGGTTTGGCATTATCCTCCAGTAGGATCTTGTGCATGCATCTAGCTGGGCTAATACCCTTAAGATCACTTATGGACCACCCAAGAGCTGTCTTGTGTGTCCTTAGCACTTGAATCAGTGCTTCCTCTTCCTGTGAATTTAAAGCAGAGCTTATAATCACTGGAAAAGTGTCACCCTCTCCCAGAAATGCATATTTCAGGGATGGTGGTAGTGGTTTGAGTTCAGGCTTGGGAGGCTTATCCTCCTCCTGAGGAATTTTCGAAAATTCCTTTGCCTCCTCTAATTCTTCTTGATCAGGTTGAGTATCTTTGAAGATGTCCTCAAGCTCTGATTCTAGGCTTTCAGCCATATTGATCTCTTCTACCAGAGAGTCAATAATGTCAGCGCCCATGCAGTCAATTGGTGTGTCTGGATGCTGCATAGCCTTTACAGCACTCAACTTGAACTCATCCTCATTGACTCTCAAGGTTACTTCCCCTTTTTGTACATCAATGAGAGTTCGTCCAGTTGCTAGGAAAGGTCTTCCTAGAATGAGAGTTGCACTCTTGTGCTCCTTCATTTCCAGCACCACAAAGTCAGTTGGAAAGGCAAATGGCCCAACCTTGACAATCATGTCCTCAATTATGCCTGATGGGTGTTTAATGGAACCATCAGCAAGTTGGAGGCATATCCGGGTTGGTTTGACTTCTCCAGTCAACCCAAGCTTTCTGATAGTGGATGCAGGTATTAGATTGATGCTTGCTCCAAGATCACATAGAGCTGTCTTGGTGCAAGCACCTTCTAATGTGCATGGTATCATAAAGCTTCCTGGATCTTGAAGCTTTTCTGGTAAGCTCTTTAATATGACTGCACTGCATTCTTCAGTGAGAAATACTTTTTCAGTTTCTCTCCAATCCTTCTTATGACTTAAGATTTCTTTCATAAACTTAGCATAAGAAGGTATTTGCTCGAGTGCCTCTGCAAACGGAATCTTTATTTCAAGAGTCCTTAGATAATCTGCAAAGCGGGCAAATTGCTTATCCTGCTCCGCTTGGCGGAGTTTTTGAGGATAAGGCATCTTGGCTTTATATTCTTCAACCTTAGATGCTGCAGGTTTATTCCTTACAGAAGTGGTTGAAGAAGCCTTGTTAGAGGGATTACTGTCAGCACTCTCAGGTGTCTGATTCTCCCTAGGCGTTTGAACGCCAGGATTGGGAGGAAAATGGGCGTTTAACGCCAACTTTTCCCCCTTTTCTGGCGTTTGGACGCCAGAACTGGGCAAGGAATGGGCGTTTAACGCCAGCTTTCCTTCCCTTTCTGGCGTCTGAACGCCAGTGACATTCCTCTCTGGGCTCTTGCTGTCCTCAGAGGGATTTTGAACAGGAGTTTGGTTGTCCTCTGTCAATTGTTCCTTGTTTGGCTTTTTACTCTTTTGAGCAGTGTTATTCAGGGTCTTCCCACTCCTCAATTGAACTGCTTGACATTCCTCTGTTATCTGTTTAGATAATTTCTGTTTTGCTTGATTCAACTGCAGTTCTATGCTCTTGTTAGCAACTTTAGTTTCATTGAGCATCTCTTTAAAGTGTGCTAACTGTTCTGTCATCAGGAGCAATTGTTGATTAAGCTCATTTATCTGTTCTTGAGGATTAGGGTTAGTGACTACTGCCATGGCTTCCTCTTTTGGAGAGAACTCATTGCTAGAATACAAATATTGGTTTCTAGCAACAGTGTCTATAAGCTCTTGAGCTTCTTCAATTGTCTTCCTCATGTGTATAGATCCACCAGCTGAGTGGTCTAAAGACATCTGAGCTTTTTCTGTAAGCCCATAGTAGAAAATGTCTAACCTTACCCACTCTGAAAACATTTCAGAGGGACATTTCCTTAGCATACCTCTATACCTCTCCCAGGCATTATAAAGGGATTCATTATCCTCTTGTTTAAAGCCTTGGATGTCCAGCCTTAGCTGTGTCATCCTTTTAGGAGGGTAAAAGTGATTCAGGAATTTGTCTGACAACTGTTTCCATGTCTTTATGCTTGCTGTAGGTTGGTTATTCAACCACCTTTTTGCTTGATCTTTTACAGCAAATGGAAACAGTAATAGTCTGTAGACATCCTGATCTACCTCTTTATCATGTACTGTGTCAGCAATTTGTAAAAACTGTGCCAGAAACTCAGTAGGTTCTTCTTGTGGAAGACCGGAATACTGGCAATTTTGCTGCACTATGATAATGAGTTGAGGATTTAATTCAAAGTTGCTTGCTTTGATGGGAGGTGTACAGATGCTACTCCCATATGCAGCTGTAATGGGGTTAGCATATGACCCCAGAGTCCTTTTGGACTGATTGATCCCACTTAAGTCCATAATGGACAAAAGGGAAATGATAATGATTGCAAAGAGATAAATTTTGTTTTTTTTTTTTTTTGAAATTAACGAAAAAATAAAATAAAACAAAATAAAATTAAGATAAAATTCGAAAATCAAAAAGAAAATAAGATCAAAGCAAATTGAAAACTGAATCAATTAGTTAATTAAAAAGATTTTGAAAACAGCAATTAAAAAGATATGATTGAAAAATTTTTATGAAAAAGATTTGATTTTGAAAAAGAGGAAAGAGGAAAACACAAAAGACACCAAACTTAAAACTTTTAGAAAATCAAACACAAAATTTTCGAAAATTTTTAAGGAAAAACACAAAGAGGACACCAAACTTAGAATTTTTATGAATCAAAAAGGGACTAAGAACATGCAAAAATCGAAAATTAAAAGAAAAACAAAAGCATGCAATTGACACCAAACTTAGAATATGAAACTAGACTCAACTAAAAGACTCTAAACCAACAAAAATAAAAAAGTCCTAATCTAAGCAACAAGACAAGCCGTCAGTTGTCCAAACTCAACAATCCCCGGCAACGGCGCCAAAAACTTGGTGCACGAAATTGCAATCACACTTTTGCAACTCCGCACAACTAACCAGCAAGTGTACTGGGTCGTCCAAGTAATACCTTGCGTGAGCAAGGGTCGATCCCACAGAGATTGTCGGCTTGAAGCAAGCTATGGTTATCTTGTAAATCTTAGTCAGGATATCAGAAATTATCAGGATTGATTGTGAAAAGCAAAAGAACATGAAATGATTACTTGTTTTGCAGTAATGGAGAATAGGTTGAGGTTTGGAGATGCTCCATCTTCTGAATCTCTGCTTTCCTACTGTCTTCTTCTTCAAACACGCAAGTCTCCTTCCATGGCAAGCTGTATGTAGGGTTTCACCGTTGTCAATGGCTACCTCCCATCCTCTCAGTGAAAGCGATTGCATATGCTCTGTCACAGCATAGCGGAATTCATCTGTCGGTTCTCAATCAGGCCGGAATAGAATCCAGTGATTCTTTTGCGTCTGTCACTAACGCCCCGCCTTCAGGAGTTTGAAGCACGTCACAGTCATTCAATCATTGAATCCTACTCAGAATACCACAGACAAGGTTTAGACCTTCCGGATTCTCTTGAATGCCGCCATCAGTCTAGCTTATACCACGAAGATTCTGGTTAAAGAACCCAAGAGATAACTACTTAATCTAAGGTAGAACGGAGGTGGTTGTCAAGCACGCGTTCATAGTTGAGAATGATGATGATTGTCACGGATCATCACATTCATCCGGATTAAGAACAAGTATTATCTTAGAATGGAAGCAAGCATGATTGAATGAAAAACAGTAGTAATTGCATTAATCCATCAAGACACAGCAGAGCTCCTCACCCCCAACCATGGGGTTTAGAGACTCATGCTGTGGAAAGTACACAAAGAAAGGTGTAAAGTGTCATGAGGTCATCCGGTCCTTGATACAATGTCAAAAGATCCTATTAATAGTAAACTAGTAACCTAGGGCGTACAGAAATGAGTAAATGACGTAAAAATCCACTTCTAGGTCCACTTGGTGTGTGCTTGGGCTGAGCATTGAAGCTTTTATGTGTAGAGACGTTTTCTGGAGTTAAACGCCAGTTCTCATGCCAGTTTGGGCGTTTAACTCCAAATTTTATGCCAGTTCCGGCATTTAACGCTGGAATTTCTGAGGCTGATTTGCCATGCCGGTTTGGGCCATCAAATCTTGGGCAAAGTATGGACTATCATATATTGCTGGAAAGCCCAGGATGTCTACTTTCCAACGCCGTTGAGAACGCGCCAATCGGGCTTCTGTAACTCCAGAAAATCCACTTCGAGTGCAGGGAGGTCAGAATCCAACAGCATCTGCAGTCCTTTTTGGTCTCGGAATCAGATTTTTGCTCAGGACCATGAATTTCAGCCAGAAAATACCTGAAATCACAGAAAAACACACAAACTCATAGTAAAGTCTAGAAAAGTGAATTTTAGCTAAAAACTAATAAAAATATACTAAAATCTAACTAAATTATACTAAAAACATACTAAAAACAATGCCAAAAAGCATACAAATTATCCGCTCATCAGGACACCCTTTGAATTGGTTATCCACTTAGTCCCAGGGAGGCATATGTCCTCTAGAACTTGATCCAACCCTTTATCTGCTCTCACCATCCTCCTATTAAAGGATTCAGGATCATCTTGCAGTTGAGGTAGTTTGAAGATTTCTCTTATTTTGTCCAGATGGAAGTACATAACTTTCCCTCTGACCATGGTTCTGTAGGTATGGTAAGCAGTTCCAGTCATTCTCTGCTTATCTGTTAGCCACAGATTTGAGTAGAATTCCTGAACCATGTTCCTTCCAACCTTTATTTCAGGATTGGTTAGAACTTCCCATCCTCTGTTTCGAATTTGCTCTTGGATCCCCGGATATTCATCTTCTTTCAGATCAAATTTAACTTCTGGGATCACTGACCTCAGACCCATTATTTTGTGATAATGGTCTTCATGTTCTTTGGTTAAGAACTTCTCTTGATTCCAAAGATTCTTTGGATTAGTCTCTTTCTTTCCTCTTAAAATTGGTTTGTTTTCCCTTAGGAGCCATGATTTTGATGAATCTTGGCTTAGTGATCACGGAAAAGCACACCAAACTTAGAGGTTTGCTTGTCCTCAAGCAAAAGAAAAGAAAGAAGAGAGAGAGGAAGAGGAAATTCGAATGGTGTGGTGGAAAGGGGGAGCCAAACGTGAATTTATAAGGTGGGGAGGGGAGTTTTCGAAAAAAAAGAGAGATTTGAAAGGAGATTTGAGAAGATATGGAAAGAAATTGAAAAAAAAGGGTGATTTTTTGAACAAAATTTGGGAATGATTTGAGAGATTTGAAGAGTGATTTTAGATATTTGAAAATTTGGAAGTAAATGATGAGAGATTGAAATGTATTTTTGTAGAAAAATATGGGTAAGAAAAGGAAAGTTTGAAAAAATCTGATTTGAAAACAAAATTGTGGTCCCCCCACCTTTCTGGCGTTAAACGCCCAGAATGGCACCCATTCTGGCGTTTAACGCCCACTTGATGCCCCTTTTGGGCGTTTAACGCCCAGTCAGGTGCCCTGGCTGGCGTTAAACGCCAGAAATCCTTTATCACTGGGCGTTTTTCTGAACGCCCAGGATGCTGCACACCTGGCGTTAAACGCCCAGAATGGTGCCCATTCTGGCGTTTAACGCCCAAAATGGTACCATTCCTGGCGTTAAATGCCCAGAATGATACCCATTCTGGCGTTTAACGCCTAAAATGCCCCTTACTGGCGTTTTTTTCGCCAGTAAGCTCTTTTTCTCTACTTTTTGAGCTGAATCCTTTTGTAACTCTGTGAATTCCTTCATTTTTGATACTTGCCTCTGTAAGAACAACTCATATAACCTCCTAATGACTGGGTTGCCTCCCAGCAAGCGCTTCTTTACTGTCTTTAGCTGGACCTTTACCGAGAATCACTCAAGTCTCAGTTTTGAGCATTCCTGCTCAAAATTTCCTTCAAGATAATGCTTGATTCTCTGTCCATTAACAATGAACTTTTTGTCAGAATCAGTATCCTGAAGCTCAACATATCCATATGGTGACACTTCTGTAATCACATACGGACCCCTCCATCGGGATTTGAGTTTTCCTGGAAACAGTCTGAGCCTAAAGTTGAAGAGCAGAACTTTTTGTCCTGGCTCAAAGACTCTGGTTGACAACTTCTTGTCATGCCATTTCTTTGCCTTTTCCTTATAGATTTTTGCATTTTCAAAGGCATTGAGTCTGAACTCCTCTAACTCATTTAGCTGGAGCAATCTTTTTTCACCAGCTAACCGTGCATCCATGTTTAGGAATCTGGTTGCCCAGTAGGCTTTATGTTCCAGTTCCACGGGCAAATGACAGGCCTTCCCATACACCAGTTGGTATGGAGAGGTTCCTATAGGAGTCTTGAATGCTGTTCTGTATGCCCACAGAGCATCATCCAAGCTCTTTGCCCAATCCTTTCTTCGGGCTATCACAGTCCGTTCCAGGATTCTCTTTAGCTCTCTGTTAGAGACTTCAGCTTGCCCATTTGTCTGTGGATGATACGGAGTTGCCACTTTGTGGCTAATTCCATATTTAACCATAGCAGAGTATAGCTGTCTGTTGCAGAAATGAGTGCCCCCGTCACTGATTAGTACTCTGGGAACACCAAACCTGCTGAAGATGTGTTTCTGGAGGAATTTCAGCACGGTCTTGGTATCATTAGTGGGTGTAGCAATTGCTTCTACCCACTTAGATACATAGTCCACTGCCACCAGAATGTAAGTGTTTGAGTATGATGGTGGGAATGGCCCATGAAGTCAATTCCCCATACATCAAACAATTCTATCTCTAATATCACTTGTTGAGGCATGGCATATCCGTGAGGCAAGTTACCAGCTCTTTGGCAACTGTCACAGTTACGCACAAACTCTCGGGAATCTTTATAGAGAGTAGGCCAGTAGAAGCCACATTGGAGGACTTTAGTGGCTGTTCGCTCACTTCCAAAATGTCCTCCATACTATGATCCATGGCAGTGCCATAGGATCTTTTGTGCTTCTTCTCTGGGTACACATCTGCGGATCACTCCATCAGCACATCTCTTAAAGAGATATGGTTCATCCCATAGGTAGTACTTGGCATCTGAAATTAATTTCTTTCTCTGCACGTAGCTGTACTCTTTGGGTATGAACCTCACAGCTTTAAAATTTGCAATATCTGCAAACCATGGAGCTTCCTGAATGGCAAAGATTTGCTCATCTGGGAAAGTCTCAGAGATCTCAGTAGAAGGGAGGGACGCCCCGGCTACTGGTTCTATTCGGGATAGATGATCAGCTACTTGGTTCTCTGTCCCTTTTCTGTCTCTTATTTCTATATCAAACTCTTGCAGAAGCAACACCCATCTGATAAGCCGGGGTTTTGAATCCTGCTTTGTGAGTAAGTATTTAAGAGCAGCATGGTCAGTGTACACAACTACTTTGGATCCCACTAGATAGGATCTAAACTTGTCAATGGCATAGACCACTGCAAGTAACTCTTTCTCTGTTGTTGTGTAGTTCTTCTGTGCGTCATTTAGAACACGGCTGGCATAGTAAATGACGTGCAGAAGCTTGTTATGCCTCTGTCCCAACACTGCACCAATGGCATGGTCACTGGCATCACACATTAGTTCAAATGGTAATGTCCAATCTGGTGCAGAGATGACTGGTGTTGTGACCAGCTTAGCTTTCAGGGTCTCAAATGCCTGCAGACACTGTGTGTCAAACACAAATGGTGTGTCAGCAGCTAACAGGTTACTCAAAGGTTTTGCGATTTTCGAAAAATCCTTTATAAACCTTTTGTAGAATCCTGCATGCCCCAGAAAGCTTCTGATTGCCTTAACATTGGCAGGTGGTGGTAATTTTTCAATTACCTCTACCTTTGCCTTATCCACCTCTACTCCCTTGCTTGAAATTTTGTGCCCAAGGACAATTCCTTCAGTCACCATAAAGTGACATTTCTCCCAGTTTAAAACCAGGTTAGTCTCTTGGCACCTTTTCAAGACAAGTGCTAGGTGATTAAGACAGGAGCTAAATGAGTCTCCATATACTGAAAAGTCATCCATGAAGACTTCCAGAAATTTCTCTACCATATCTGAGAAGATAGAGAGCATGCACCTCTGAAAGGTTGCAGGTGCATTGCACAGACCAAAAGGCATCCTCCTATAGGCAAACACGCCAGAAGGGCAAGTGAATGCTGTTTTCTCTTGGTCCTGAGGGTCCACTGCAATTTGGTTGTAGCCTGAATAGCCATCCAAAAAGCAGTAATAATCATGGCCAGCTAGTCTTTCTAGCATTTGGTCTATGAATGGTAAAGGAAAATGATCCTTTCTGGTGGCTGTATTGAGCCTTCTGTAGTCAATACACATGCGCCACCCTGTGACTGTCCTTGTAGGAACCAGTTCATTTTTTCATTATGAATCACTGTCATGCCTCCCTTTTTGGGAACAACTTGGACAGGGCTCACCCAGGGGCTATCAGAAATAGGATAAATAATCCCAGCCTCTAGTAATTTAGTGACCTCTTTCTGCACCACCTCCTTCATGGCAGGATTTAGCCTCCTCTGTGGTTGGACCACTGGTTTGGCATTATCCTCCAATAGGATCTTGTGCATGCATCTAGCTGGGCTAATGCCCTTAAGGTCACTTATAGACCACCCAAGAGCTGTCTTGTGTGTCTTTAGCACTTGAATCAGTGCTTCCTCTTCCTGTGAATTTAAAGCAGAGCTTATAATCACTGGAAAAGTGTCACCCTCTCCCAAAAATGCATATTTCAGGGATGGTGGTAGTGGTTTGAGTTCAGGCTTGGGAGGCTTATCCTCCTCCTGAGGAATTTTTGAAAATTCCTTTGCTTCCTCTAGTTCTTCTTGATCAGGTTGAGCATCTTTGAAGATGTCCTCAAGCTCTGATTCTAGGCTTTCAGTCATATTGATCTCTTCTACCAGAGAGTCAATAATGTCAGCGCCCATGCAGTCATTTAGTGTGTCTGGATGCTGCATAGCTTTTACAGCATTCAACTTGAACTCATCCTCATTGACTCTCAAGGTTACTTCCCCTTTTTGTACATCAATGAGAGTTCGTCCAGTTGCTAGGAAAGGTCTTCCTAGAATGAGAGTTGCACTCTTATGCTCCTCCATTTCCAGCACTACAAAGTCAGTGGGAAAGGCAAATGGCCCAACCTTGACAATCATGTCCTCAATTATGCCTGATGGATGTTTAATGGAGCCATCAGCAAGTTGGAGGCATATCCGGGTTGGTTTGACTTCTCCAGTCAACCCAAGCTTTCTGATAGTGGATGCAGGTATTAGATTGATGCTTGCTCCAAGATCACATAGGGCTGTCTTGGTGCAAGCACCTTCTAATGTGCATGGTATCATAAAGCTTCCTGGATCTTGAAGCTTTTCTGGTAAGCTCTTTAATATGACTGCATTGCATTCTTCAGTGAGAAACACTTTTTCAGTTTCTCTCCAATCCTTCTTATGACTTAAGATTTCTTTCATGAACTTAGCATAAGAAGGTATTTGCTCAAGTGCCTCTGCAAACGGAATCTTTATTTCAAGAGTCCTGAGATAGTCTGCAAAGCGGGCAAATTGCTTATCCTGCTCCGCTTGGCGGAGTTTTTGAGGATAAGGCATTTTGGCTTTATATTCTTCAACCTTAGATGCTGCAGGTTTATTCCTTACAGAAGTGGTTGAAGAAGCCTTGTTAGAGGGATTACTGTCAGCACTCTCAGGTGTGTGATTCTCCCTAGGCGTCTGAACGCCAGGATTGGGTGGAAATTGGGCGTTTAACGCCAACTTTTCCCCTTTTCTGGCGTTTGAACGCCAGAACTGGGCAAGGAATGGGCGTTTAACGCCAGCTTTCCTTCCCTTTCTGGCGTTTGAACGCCAATGACATTCCTCTCTGGGCTCTTACTGTCCTCAGAGGGATTTTGAATAGTAGTTTGGTTGTCCTCTGTCAATTGTTCCTTGTTTGGCTTTTTACTCTTTTGAGCAGTGTTATTCAGGGTCTTCCCACTCCTCAATTGAACTGCTTGACATTCCTCTGTTATCTGTTTAGATATTTGCTGTTTTGCTTGATTCAACTGCAGTTCTATGCTCTTGTTAGCAACTTTAGTTTCATAGAGCATCTCTTTAAAGTCTGCTAACTGTTCTGTCATCAGGAGCAATTGTTGATTAAGCTCAATTATCTGTTCTTGAGGACTAGGGTCAGTGACTACTGTCATGACTTCCTCTTTTGGAGAGAACTCATTGCTAGAATACAAATATTGGTTTCTAGCAACAGTGTCTATAAGCTCTTGAGCTTCTTCAATTGTCTTCCTCATGTGTATAGATCCACTAGCTGAGTGGTCTAAAGACATCTGAGCTTTTTCTGTAAGCCCATAGTAGAAAATGTCTAACTGTACCCACTCTGAAAACATTTCAGAGGGACATTTCCTTAGCATACCTCTATACCTCTCCCAGGCATTATAAAGGGATTCATTATCCTCTTGTTTAAAGCCTTGGATGTCCAGCCTTAACTGTGTCATCCTTTTTGGAGGGTAAAAATGATTCAGGAATTTGTCTGACAACTGTTTCCATGTTTTTATGCTTGCTGTAGGTTGGTTATTCAACCACCTTTTAGCTTGATCTTTTACAGCAAATGGAAACAGTAATAGTCTGTAGACATCCTGATCTACCTCTTTATCATGTACTGTGTCAGCAATTTGTAAAAACTGTGCCAGAAACTCAGTAGGTTCTTCCTGTGGAAGACCGGAATACTGGCAATTTTGCTGCACTATGATAATGAGTTGAGGATTTAATTCAAAGCTGCTTGCTTTGATGGGAGGTGTACAGATGCTACTCCCATATGCAGCTGTAATGGGGTTAGCATATGACCCCAGAGTCCTTTTGGACTGATTAATCCCACTTAAGTCCATAATGGACAAAAGGGAAATGATAATGATTGCAAGGAGATAAATTCTGTTTTTTTTTTGAATTAACGAAAAAAATAAAATAAAATAAAATAAAAGTAAAATAAAAATTCGAAAATCAAAAAGAAAATAAGATCAAAGCAAATTGAAAACTGAATCAATTAGTTAATTAAAAAGATTTTGAAAATAGCAATTAGAAAGATATGATTGAAAAATTTTTTTGAAAAAGATTTGATTTTTGAAAAGAGGAAAGAGAAAAACACAAAAAGACACCAAACTTAGAATTTTTATGAATCAAAAAGGGACTAAGAACATGCAAATTCGAAAATTAAAAGAAAAACAAAAGCATGCAATTGACACCAAACTTAAAATATGAAACTAGACTCAACTAAAAGACTCTAAACCAACAAAAATAAAACAGTCCTAATCTAAGCAACAAGATAAGCCGTCAGTTGTCCAAACTCAACAATCCCCGGCAACGGCGCCAAAAACTTGGTGCACGAAATTGCAGTCACACTTTTGCAACCTCGCACAACTAACCAGCAAGTGCACTGGGTCGTCCAAGTAATACCTTGCGTGAGCAAGGGTCGATCCCACGGAGATTGTCGGCTTGAAGCAAGCTATGGTTATCTTGTAAATCTTAGTCAGGATATCAGAAATTATCAGGATTGATTGTGAAAAGCAAAAGAACATGAAATTGTTACTTGTTTTGCAGTAATGGAGAATAGGTTGAGGTTTGGAGATGCTCCATCTTCTGAATCTCTGCTTTCCTACTGTCTTCTTCTTCAAACACGCAAGTCTCCTTCCATGGCAAGCTGTATGTAGGGTTTCACCGTTGTCAATGGCTACCTCCCATCCTCTCAGTGAAAATGTTCCTATGCTCTGTCACAGCATGGCTAATCATCTGTCCGTTCTCGGTCAGGCCGGAATAGAATCCAGTGATTCTTTTGCGTCTGTCACTAACGCCCCGCCTGCTAGGAGTTTGAAGCACGTCACAGTCATTCAATCATTGAATCCTACTCAGAATACCACAGACAAGGTTTAGACCTTCCAGATTCTCTTGAATGCCGCCATCAGTTCTAGCTTATACCACGAAGATTCCGGTTAAAGAATCCAAGAGATATCTACTTAATCTAAGGTAGAACGGAGGTGGTTGTCAGGCACACGTTCATAGTTGAGAGTGATGATGATTGTCACGGATCATCACATTCATCCGGGTTAAGAACAAGTAATATCTTGGAATGGAAGCAAGCATAATTGAATGAGAAACAGTAGTAATTGCATTAATTCATTGAGACACAGCAGAGCTCCTCACCCCCAACCATGGGGTTTAGAGACTCATGCCGTGGAAAGTACACAAAGAAAAAGTGTAAAGTGTCATGAGGTACTGATACAATGTCAAAAGATCCTATTAATAGTAAACTAGTAACCTAGGGTGTACAGAAATGAGTAAATGACGTAAAAATCCACTTCTGGGTCCACTTGGTGTGTGCTTGGGCTGAGCAATGAAGCATTTTCGTGTAGAGACCTTTTCTGGAGTTAAACGCCAGCTTTCATGCCAGTTTGGGCGTTTAACTCCAAGTTTTATGCCAGTTCCGGCGTTTAACGCTGGAATTTATGAGGGTGACTTTGAGCGCCGGTTTGGGCCATCAAATCTTGGGCAAAGTATGGACTATCATATATTGCTGGAACGCCCAGGAAGTCTACTTTCCAATGCCGTTGAGAGCGCGCCAATTGGGCTTTAGTAGCTCCAGAAAAGCCGCTTCGAGTGCAGGGAGGTCAGAATCCAACAGCATCTGCAGTCCTTTTTGGTCTCTGGATCAGATTTTTGCTCAGGACCCTAAATTTCAGCCAGAAAATACCTGAAATCACAGAAAAACACACAAACTCATAGTAAAGTCCAGAAAAGTGAATTTTAGCTAAAAACTAATAAAAATATACTAAAGACTAACTAAATCATACTAAAAACATACTAAAAACAATGCCAAAAAGCATACAAATTATCCGCTCATCACCTCCACTTCTACAATAATGGCCTTACACTCTTCTCTTGGATTCACTTCAGTGTTACTAGGAAGAACGTTAGGAGGGGTCTTAGGGACTCTCTTGCTCAGCTGACCAACTTGTACCTCTAGATTTCTGATGGAGGACCTAGTTTCTGTTATGAAAATGTGTGTGGTCTTAGAGAGTTCAAAGACTATGGTTGTTAAGTCAGAAAGGCTCTGCTTAGAAGTTTTCAACTGTTGCCGAGAAGGTGAGAATGGTGGTCTATTGTTGAACCTATTCTGGGTTCTTCCACCTTGATTATTGTTGAAGCCTTGCTGAGGCTTTTGTTGATCCTTCCGTGAGAGGTTAAGATGATTCCTCTATGAAGGATTATAGGTGTTTCTATAGGATTCTCCCATGTAATTCACCTCTGCCATCATGGGTTGATCTGGATCATAAGCATCTCCATCAAAGGAGGTGTCTTAAGTGCTGCTAGCTGCAGCTTGCACTCCAGTCAAGTGTTGAGAGATCATATTGACCTGTTGGGTCAACATCTTGTTCTGTGCCAATATGGCATTCAAAATTTCAACCTTTAGAACTCTTTTCTTCTGAGCTACTCCATTGTTCACAGGGTTCCACTTAGAAGTGTACATGAATTGGTTGTTTGTAACAATTTCAATAAGCTCCTGTGCCTCTGCAGGAGTTTTCTTCAAGTGGAGTCATCCACCAGCAGAATAATCCAAGGACATTTTGGATATCTCAGATAAACCATCATAGAAGATACCTAGGATAGATCATTCTGAGAGCATTTCAGGAGGACACCTCCTGATCAGTTCCATGTATCTTTTCGAAGCTTCATAGAGGGATTCACCTTCTTCTTGTCTGAAGGTTTGAACTTCCACCCTGAGCTTGCTCATCTTTTGAGGTGGAAAAAACTTGGCCAAAAAAGCACTAACTAACTTTTCCCAGGAGTCTAGGCTTTCCTTAGGTTGAGAATCCAACCATATCCTAGCTTTGTCTTTAACAGCAAAAGGGAAAAGCATAAGTTTGTAGACTTCAAGATCCACTCCATTGGTCTTAACAGTATCACAAATTTGCAAGAATTCAGATAAGAATTGATGTGGATCTTCCAGTGGAAGTCCGTGAAACTTGAAATTCTGTTGCATTAGAGAGACTAACTGAGCCTTTAGCTCAAAGTTATTTGCTCTAATGGCAGGTATGGAGATACTTCTTCCATAGAAGTCAGTAGTGGGTATAGTGAAGTCACCAAGAACCTTTCTTGCATCTCCTTCATTATTCTATTCGGCTGTTATATTTGTACTTTCAGTTTCTTGTTCAAAAGGTTTTGTGAGATTTCTTCCAGAATGTTGTGCTTTAACTTGTTGCAAACGCTTCCTTAGGGTTCTCTCAGGTTCAGGATCAAAATCAAAGAGAGATTCTTTATCTCTGTTCCTGCTCATAAACAAGAAAAAGAAGACAAGAAAGAAGAAGAATGGGAGCTCTATGTTATAGAATAGAGTTGAGATGTGAAGAATTCGAACAGAAGGGGGTAAAGAATTCAAAAATTATGAAGTAAAAAGAGAAACTAGAATTAAAATATTTTTATTTTTATTTTAATTATTAATAAAAGAGGACATTAAGAGCTAATTAACTAAAAAGATTTTGAAAATTGAAAGATGATTTTTGAAAAAGAAGAGAGAGAAATAGAAGGGAAGTTTTCGAAAATAGAAGAGAGAGGAATTAGTTAGGAAGTTTTGAAAAAGAAGAAAGAGAAAACAAATAAATAAATAAGAAAGATTTGAAAATAAAATAAGATATAAGATTAGAAAAAGATTTGATTTTAAAATTTGAAATTTAAAGCTGGAAATAAAAAGTCAACAAGATAAGATAAGAATTGAAAAGATTTGATTTTGAATTTTGAAATTGAAACAAGATAAGATAAAGATTTGAAAAGGATTTGATTTTTAAAAAGATTTGATTTTAAAATTTGAAATTTGAAATTTGAAATTTGAAATTTTGAAATTGAGTTTTAAAATTTGAATTTGAAATAAGATAAGATAAGATTTTTAAAATTTAAAGAAAGATAAAAAGATACAATAAAGATTTGAAAAAGTTTTGAATTTTAAAATTTAAAAGAAAGATAAGATAGAAAATATTGAAATTAAAAGAAAAGATTTGAAAAGATTTAAAAAGATAAGATTTGAAATTTAAAATTTGAAATTAAGATAAGATATGATAATGATTTAAAATTAAAATTTGAAATTTTTTTGGAATTTTCGAAAATTTTTAAAATAAAGATAAAAAAATATTTTTTTGATTTTTTGAATTAATGAAGAAAGAGAAAAACAACCAAAAGACACCAAACTTAAAATTTTTAAATCAAAGAGTACTAGTTTTTTGAAAATTGAAAAGAAAAACACCAAAAGACACCAAACTTAAAAATTTTAAGATCAAAATAAGAAAAGAAACAAGAACAACTTGAATACCAAGAAAGAACACTAAGAACAATTCAAAAATTTTAAGGAAACGATAAACACACAAGGGTCACCAAACCTAAGAATTGACACTAGACTCAAACAAAAGACACTATTTTTAAAAATTTTTTGAAAAGAAAGCAAGAAAGTTCGAAACTTTAACAAGATTTTTTGAAAAAGAAAATAAAAGACTTAAACAATATAATAAAAAGTACCTAATCTAAGCAACAAGATAATCCGGTTATTTGTCAAATCCATACAATCCCAGGCAACAGTGCCAAAAACTTGGTGCACGAAACTGGCTCCGCACGTTTCGCACAGAAAGACCGGCAAGTATATCGGGTCGTCCAAGTAATATCTCAGGTGAGTGAGGGTCGATCTCACAGAGATTGTTGGTTTGAGTAAGCAGTGGATACCTTGCAGATCTTAGATAGGCGGATGATGAAAGGAATTTGTCGTGTCGGTATAGAATTTTCACAAATGTATGTAATCTCGTTGCAAGTATAGTTCTACACCAACAAACAATCCTCCCAATCAAAAATTTGGTTTTGTCACATGTACAAACCCCAAATAAGAATTAACCAAAGTATTTAAACTCCGGGTCATCTCACGAGGAATTGCAATGAAGTGGTTAATTATTGGCTATGAAGGTG
The DNA here is from genome assembly GCF_003086295.3 of Arachis hypogaea. Taxonomy (NCBI): domain Eukaryota; kingdom Viridiplantae; phylum Streptophyta; class Magnoliopsida; order Fabales; family Fabaceae; genus Arachis; species Arachis hypogaea. Next base: position 26,513,695 of record NC_092045.1, read on the forward strand.
CAAGGGGGGTTTGATTGATAAAGGGGCAAGAAAGTAAATGGGCAAGAAAGTAGAGGGCAAGAAAAGCAAATCAAGTAAACAATTAAAGAAAGCAATTAATGAAGAGAGACATTCATGGCAAAGATTGAGAATATAGGCTTTCTATCCTAGTCATACAATGATTAATTTATCCTATTTAATCAACTCCGGCAAATGGAAGAAGGTATCATGTTATCTTCACATAGGGAGAACGTCAAACAAGACTAATTAATCATATCACAATGATAAACAAGAATTTATCTTATTATGTCATCCCCGACGATGGAGGAAGGTATCATGTTATCCTCATACTCGAATAAAGTCTAATAAGACTAGCTAATCTCAATCCAAAAATCCTAATCACCTACTAATTGAATTGGCAAGAGATTAGTGTCAATGAAAACAATATTAGCTAACAACTCTAGGTCACCAGCATGAGTTGGGTATTCATGACTCAAGATCACCTAATTACTCTTTCCAAGCCAAGAGTGCTAAGGTCTACTCTAAAGCCCAACCAAGCATTTTGTCAAACACTTGGTGGGTATAAATGGAAAGCATAGTAAATTACAAGGAAAGATAAAATCTACTAACTACCAATTGCAAGGAAAGTAAGATCATAACTCAAATTAACAATAAAAGAACATCAACATCAAATTTCATTAAAAGAGATCCAAATCCTACATGAGTGCATGAACATAAAAGAGGCATAAAAGTAAAATTAACATCACAAACTAAGATAATAAAAGTGTAGAAGCAAGAATTCATAAAGGAAACAAGATGAAAACATGAAATTGGACCTAGATCTAAGATGGAAATACCCTAAGAACCCTAATTCTAGAGAGAAGAAGGAGCTTCTCTCTCTAGAAACTAAGCTACATGATGTAAAAACTCTAAACAATTACTCCCCTTTTGCCCAAGCTTGAATTCTGCATGAAATATCATCAGAAATGAGTTGGATTGGGCCCAAAATGCTTCAGAAATCGCTGGCCACGGGTTGCTTTTAATGAGTCACGTGTAGCAACCGACACATACGCGTTATGCATGCGTACGCATCTCTAGACACCAGGCAACTATGGCAAATTTTATATTATTTTGAAGCTCCAGATGTTAGCTTTCCAACTCAACTAAAACTGCTTCATTTGGACCATTGTAGCTTAAGTTATGGTCGATTGAGTGCAAAGAGATTAGGGTTGACAACTTTTACGATTCCTTCATTTCTTCATGAGTTCTCCCACTTTGCATGCTTTTCCTTCATTCCTTCAATCCAATCTTTTCCTTCTAAACCTGAAATCACTTAACGAACATATCAAGGCATCGAATGGAATTAAGGTGAATCAAAATCACCAATTTAAGGGCTTAAAAAGCATGTTTTACACTTAAGCACAAAATGAGGGAGAATTATAAAACCATGCTATTTCATTGAATAAATGTGGAAAAATGTGATAAAATCCCCTAAATTAAGCACAAGATAAACCACAAAATTGGGATTTATTAAACCTCCCCACACTTAAACTAAGCATGTCCTCATGCTAAACTCAAGAAAGAAGCAAGGGTATCAATATTTATTCAATGTAAACTACCTAAATGCAACCTATCTACATGCAATCTATCTAAATGAATACAACTACTTGGTCAAAATAAGTCAACTTCCAAGAATACATATATAAGTACAAGGGCTAAAGCCATAGCAGTCAGATTAAACCCACAATCGAATTGAATTATTGAAAGAATTTATAAACTTGCAAGAATAGATGATCATGGGTGGAAACATGTAATTGAGCGATCGAACCCTCACTGGATGTATATACGCTCTAGTCACCCAAGTGTATGGGGTTGATTCACTCAATTCTCCCCTAATCATGCTTTCCAAGATTTGTTTTTCATCTAACAATCAACAATTATTTCATGCATGCATATAAATATCATGAGGTCTTTTCCATAGGTTGTAATGGGGCTAGGGTCAAGAGAAGGACGCATATGGTCAAGTGGACTAGAATTTGAATCTTTGATTAACCTAAGCTTCCCACCTAACTATATAAACTCTTATACAATTCAAAGCTAATCTAACTACCCATCCTTCACTTTTTCACACACTCATGCATTATATTTTTGGTTACCACACATATGCATTGATTTTTATTGAGCTTTACTTGGGGCATTTTGTCCCCTTTTTATTGCTTTTCTTTTTCTTTCTTTCTCTATTTTTTTTCTTTTGATATATATATTTCTATTTTGTATTATTTATCATTTTTTTTCTTTTTGCAATAAAGTATATACAAAAGTATCAATGCATATGGTTTTACATTCAATGCATGAGTATGTACCCAATTTCCCAAAATTTTGACAAAAATACAAAAATACACTTTCATCCCAACCAATGTTCTCAACTTTCCCAAACTTACACGATGAGTGATGGGAAGCAGAAGCTGGTGAATTAAAAATTATTTAAATGATTATGTTGCAAGTATAGTTCTTAATTCACCAAAAATCTACCTATCAATTTAGAAATATGTAACAGAGAGTTTAAATTAAAATTACTGGGAGTTTTAAGTCCCAGGTCGTCTCCCAACGAGTTGCAGAGAAGTGTGCTATCTTATTAATCAGATGTTCAAGAAGTTGAGTTGAGTAAATTGGGATTTAAATTGAGGGAAATTAAATAATATGAATAAAAGCCTTGAGTGGGAATTGATTGGTTGGGATCTCTATCATTGATGGAGTGATTTTTAAGATTAATTTATAATTAAGGTTGCTCTGTTTGGTTATCCTTTACTAGGTAAGGGAAAGTCAAACAAGTTGAATTACTGGATCTGTTCACAAGTTACAACCCACTTAGTTCAAAGGGATTGACGTCGGTGACAGGATGGTAATTCAACAGTTAACCCAATTACAAATTTTCTTTCAATCCTTCCAACTCAAGAGTTCCTTTTTAATCAATTCCCCATCAAGTAATGAAACTACTCACACATTGTAAATAATAAATCCATAAAACATGAAAGGGAATAAAAAAAGACATAGTTATTGAAATTGAAATTGAATGAAAAAGAAATAATCCTTGCATTAAATAATCATGAAAGTATCTGAATGACAACATTGAACAAAAACAAGGAACATGGAAGAATAGAACCAAGTTAAGAAGACAAACTAGAGTGATGAAGTCTTGATGAGGAAATAACTCTTCTCAATGTTCCAATGCTAAGATCAATTAAAGATTAAAATTAAAAACTAGAGAGAAAAACCTAAGAGAGAAAACTAGATCTCCAAACTACTAAATGAATGTCTGTTGTTTCTGCATATTCTCTGACTCTAGTCTGATGTTCCGGGCCGAAAACTGGGCCGAAATAAGGTCCAAAATTGCCCCCAGCAAATTCTGCAGATTATGCAGATCGCACATGTCACGCGATCGCGTCATCCATGCGGACACGTCGCTTGCGCTTTTTCCTCGCCACGCGTTCGCGTCGTCCACACTACCGCATTGCTTGCGCTTTCCAATCCGCGCGGCCGCGTAAGCCATGCGGCCGCGTCACTGCGATTTGCGCTCCTTCGCGCGGTCGCGTGAGCCATGTGACCGTGTCACTTCTCGCTGGTTATCTCCTCAAACTCTTGTGTTCCTTCTATTTTTGCTATCTTCCTTTCCAATCTCCAACTCATTCATGCCCTATAAAACCTGAAACACTTGACACAAAGATCACGGCATCGAATGGAATAATGGAGAATTAAAATTAAATAATTAAGGTCTCTAGGGAGCAATTTTCAAACATGTACTAAATTTAGGAAGGAAATCTAAATGCATGCTAAATTAATGAATAAGTGGGTAAGGATCATGACAAAACCACACAATTAAACACAATATAAACCATAAAATAGTGGTTTATCAACCTCCCCACACTTAATCATTAGCATGTCCTCATGCTAAATTGAAGGAGACAAGAAAATAAGTATGAACATGTAGAAACTCATGAAATGCAATGCAATCCTACATATATAAATAAATGCAACTATATGATTATTGTCCACTTGATCAAAAGTAAATAAGCCCTTCAAAACAATTACAAATCAAATTCCACTAATTCTATCATTATACAATAAAACAGATAAAAGTGCAAGAAGATAGCTTATGAAAGCAAGAAACATGAAAATTCAAGCATCGAACCCTCACTGATAATGTATGTACGCTCTGATCTTTAGTGTATAGGGTAATCACTCTATTCTTCTCTAGTCATGTTTTCTAACTTTTGTTTTTCTCCTAACCAATCAACAACAGTTAATATACCAATGCAAACATCATGAGATCTTTCCAGGGTTGTAATGGGGCCAAGGTGCAGGTAAGGGTATACATATGGTTAAGTGAGCTTTATAAAGTGAATCTTTAATTAACCTAAGCTCTCACCTAATATACATATACTCTATATACTTTAAATTCATGCCTAGCTACCCATAATTCCCTTTTTCAACCCATACTCATGTTTCAACTTTGTATTTTGATTCTATCATATGTGCATTGATTTTTGAATTCTGAATTTAACATTGGGGTAATTTGTCCCCTTATTTATTTATTTATCATTATTTTTTTTCAATTCTTATAGTTTTACATGAGTAGGTATCCAAATTCCCCTTAAATTTTCATGACACATTCCCTTAACAACTTTTGTTCCCACAATTTCCCATACTTAACTAGCACACACAATTCTATCTTAAGCTAACCAAAGATTCAATTTGGGATATGCAATTGTTTTTCAGCTTAAGGTTAGTAATGTGGTAAAATATAGAACAAATGGGGTTTTTAAAGGCTCAAAGTGGTTAACAAGGGTAATTGAAAAGGGTAGGCTTGATTTGGATAAGTGAGTTTAAACAAATAATGGCCTCAATCATGTGCAAGCATGTAAATATAATAAATATTTGACATATAAGATAAAACAAAATATAGATTCTAATCATAGAGAAGTAAACACACAAGAATAAAATAATTATGGTTAAATAATGTAACCATACATAAAGGCTCAAATCTTTCACAGGTTGTGTGTTCTTTAGCTCAAACGTCATGTTCCAAATACAACTCAAGCAGATTTATCATAAAAATTTTCTGAAAAATTAGTGAAATTTTATTCCAAAGATAGAATTTTAAAAGAAACTTATTGTCTTTTCAATCAAGTAGAACATGCATGAAACTATTCTAACCTTTGCAATTTATTCTATTCTATAAAGGGAAGAAAATCTAACTAAAATATCGTAATTATTGGTGTACAAAGAAGAGAAATTACCTCCTGATGTCAGGTACTGACCGACCTCCCCACACTTAAGGCTTTGCACCGTCCTCAGTGCCATCTGTTAGGAACAGAGGTGGGCTGGTAGTAGTATCTCCACAGTCGGGACTATTGATAAACCCCAATTTGACGGTTTATTTTGTATTGAGTTTAGGGTGTTTTGATAACCTTTTGTTGCATTTAGCCTATGAATTAGCATGGGTTTGTTATCTCTCCCATATTTGTGCTTAAGTGTAAAAACATGCTTTTTAAGCCTTATTTTGATGAATTCTAGTTCTTCTTTGATTCCATAAGATGCCTTGATGTGTTTGCTAGTAATCTCAGGTCGAAATAGGCTAGGCATGGATCAAAGGAAGCAAGGAAGAACGCATACAAGTGGAGAGAAGCACAAAAAGCCAAAGAATTGATCTAGGCCATGCACGCGCACGCGCACAAGGCGCTCGCGCGCACATTGCGAAGCAGGCCAGGGACGCGCACGCGTACCGTGCGCGCACGCGCCGATGGTGGCACATGACTTCATTAATGCAACACGTGCCTGGCGATTTGAGAGGGTTCTGAACCCATTTTTGGTGCCAATTGCTAAGTTTAAGGAATAAAAAGGATGAAGGGTTAAGGGGGAAGGAGGACTCTAGCATATAGCATAATTAGAGTTAGTCTTAGAGAGAGAAGCTCTCACTTCTCTCTAGAATTAGGATTAGGTTTAGGTTAATCTCTCTTCTTAGATCTAGGTTTAATTCATGCTTTGATTCACTCTTCATTTACCAATTCTTAATCTTCTCATCTCTCTCTTTCTAGCAATGTGCTTTAATAATTGTAATTCTTCATTTTGTTTTGGATAGATTGTTGCCCCTTTGTTTTCTTTCAATAATGCAATTAGAGGTAATTCATGATAATTGTGATTTCCTTGATTGTTGTTGATTAATTCGTTGCAATAATTGTTGTTAGATTCTATTCTTGTTATCAATTTACTATGCTTTTCTTTTATGCCTTCCAAGTGTTTGATGAAATGCTTGGTTGGGTCTTAGTGTAGGTTTTGTTCCTCTTGGCCTAGGTAGAGTAATTAGTGACTCTTGAGTTATCTAATTCCTTTGTTGATTGATAATTAGAAGATGCTACTTGATTTGAATGCCTCTAAAGCTAGTCTTTTCTTTAGGAGTTGATTAGGACTTGAGGAATCAAATTGATTCATCCACTTGACTTTCCTTCATGGTTAGAGGTTAACTAAGTGGTAGCAATGAACAATTCTCATCACAATTGAGAAGGATAACTAGGATAGGACTTCTAGTTCTCATATCTTGCCAAGAGCCTTTTATAGTTGTTAGTTTACTTTCTTGCCATTTATCTTTCATACTTCTTATCCAAAACCCCAAAACAACTCAAACCAATAACAAGACACTTTATTGTAATTCCTAGGGAGAACGATCCGAGGTTTGAATACTTCGGTTTATAAATTTAGGGGTTTGTTTTAGTGACAAACAACTTTTTGTATGAAAGGATTATTGCTTGGTTTAGAAACTATACTTCAACGAGATTTTATTTGAGAAATTCTAAACCGTCAAAAATCCAATCATCAAAATGGCGCCGTTGCCGGGGAGTTGCAATGGTGTTATGTTATTGGTTATTGTACATATGTGAATAGTGTAAATATTTTGCTTTTTGCTTCATTTGCTAGTGTAGAATTTTATTTTCTCTTTCCACCATGAATTCTCACTTTGTCTATGAGTTTGGTTCTAATTATGTTGTAGGTAATGAGAGCTTCAATGAGGATGTGTATCAAGGATGGAACAATCAAAGGTGGGAGAAGCCATATGCATATGACCAATCTTCATGGCAACAACCTCCACCAATACACTATGAAGAAGAGCCATTTTATGATGCATATCAATCCAATGGCTATGGTGAATCACCTTGTGACTTTCAAGAACCACCACCATATGCCTATGAACCATATCCTCAACATCAACCTCAACCATACTCACAAGCCTCGCCACATCAAGCATCTTCCTATGATCCATATCCATCATATGACCAATCATTCATACCATATTTTTATGACCATTTTGAGCAAGAATCCTTAGAACCACCACAACCCTATCAAGATTACTCCCAAGAACCACCTCAATACACACAATCTCCACAACCTTATCAAGAAGAACCACCTTCCTATTATGAATCCCCTCTCCAAAATGATGAACCTTCCTACCCACCACAAGCCCCATTAGACGATTCTCTCACTTTGTTACTTCAAGGAAAAGAGGCCATGAAGCGGGATACACTTGAGTTTGTGACCAATTTGACGAAGGTGGTGCACACTTTACCCCACCAATGTTTAAATACTCAAGGTACTTCCGTGACCACATGTGAAAAGTCAAAAGAAGAGCAAAGCATGAAGGAGAAATGGGAAACCTCGGTGGAGAAGGAGGACTCGAATTATTTGTTGGAACAATTGGAGGAGCCTATGATCATTGAAGAAAGGGAAGAAGTGGTTGAAGATTTAGGAGATGTTGAAAGTCCATGGGAATGTAGCATCATGGAGTCATCTTTCAAGAAGCTTGATATTGATGTTGAAGAGGGTGCGCAACCTCCAAGGTATATCATCGTTGGAGACTTGAAAGAGGCTTATCAAGAGATCGATTCAATCATGGATGAATTTCTCTCCATCATGGAATCCTCTCCCATTGGACATGAAGTTGAAATTATAAAAGAGTGTGCACAACCTCCCAAGGAAAGCGAAAATGGCATGGTGTATATTGAAATTGAAGAATATGAAGAGGTTGATCAAGAGATGGACTCATTCATCAATGAATTTCTATCCAAAACTGAATCACCTCTCATTAGACAAGATGAAGTTCTTGAAGACAACACCAAACCACGTAACGAAAGGGATGAGGTTAAATTTGAAGAAGCTTGCGAAGCGGTGGAAACAATTAAAGAAGAGCACAAGGAGGTAGACCTTGCATTGTCTAAGTGTGGGGAAGCCGCCCGCCCCAAGTTACCATCCAATATAGCATTTAAGTGGGTAAAATTTCTATCCCTAAGCTTTACTTTCTCACTTGAATATGGTTTAATTGAAAACGATGGTCAACTTAGAGCTCTTTGTGGAACTAAAAGCAAAAATGAGTTATGTAGTGGTTGCAAGTTAGGAATTACGCTCATTAAGGTCAAAGCTTCAAAGTATAGGAACGATGATTGGAAGAATGTCACTTTACAAGGGTATCGAAGGAAGACTTGGTATGTTAAAGAGAATTCTATATGTCAACCACCCGGAAAGAAAAAGTATGAAGAGCAAATTGAAGACGGGTGTGAGGATAAGATATGGGACCCCGGTTCGCTAGGTGAAGACCAACTATGGGGACTCATATCTTGGGTAGAACTTTGCCCAAGCTTGATGAAAACGGTTGGAAATTCTGTCAACCAATTGAGGAGCAAAGATCCTTGGAGATTCAAGGATGAGTACAAACATAAGCCACCATGACAACAAGCATCTCAAAATGTCCAACTTAAGGACTTAAACTAAAAGTGCTAGGTGGGAGACACCCCACCATGGTAAACTCTTTCAACTCTCTTTTAAATTTGCTCAATAAGTGATTTGAGTTACCATTGTAGGTAGATGTTTCACATAAATTTGTTTGTACAACTTAATTGTTAGCTTAGTCACATGTATGTTGTGTTTAGTAGTAGATGAATAACATCAAATTACATTTTTGTGAACTGTATGATGGTTGATTCAATAAGGAGTTGTGAACAGTATGGGAAACACCCAGCAAAATTTTTTTTCTAAAAAAAAAAAAGGGGTGGACGCGCGCGCACCATGTACGCGCACGAGTCTCTGTGTGGTGGCAACATCGCCCACGTACCCGAGAGTTGGGCCTCTCTTGGGCAAACCTTATGCCCTGAGCCCAACATGACCCGCGCTGACGCGCACTACGTGCGCGCGCGCCGATCATGAGAACAAGGACATGTATGCGGGCGCGCATCTGCCGCGTTCGCGCCAATTTTGGTGCTGCAAATTTTTGAGCCAAATCCCAGAGAGTTGAGCCGGCTCTGGGCCAACTTTAGGCCCCTGGCCCAACTCAAACTGCGCGGACGCGTACTTGCCGCGCGCGCGTCCCTACGTGCTACCACCACTCTAGGCTTCTGACCCGAGAGTTGGGCGTGCTTCATGCCCACTCTAAGCCTCAGGCCCAATCTCATGTACGCGTGCACGCACTGTACCACACGCGCCCTTGCCTAATCTGCCAACCCACGCTAGAGCGCACTGCACGCTCACGCATGAATCTCCATTTTCCCCAGTGCGCGCGGACGCGTACATGCCGCGTGCGCGCAGGTCTCGTAGCGCAACTTCCAGGCCATTTTCCAGAGAGTTAGGCCGGATTTGGGCCAACTCTAAGCCCCTAGCACAACTCCATGCACGCGTGCGCACACTGTACGCGCACGCGTCCTTGCCTATTTTGCTCATCCACGCTTCAGCACGTTGTACGCGCACGCGTAGGTCCCAGGTTTTCTCAATCGACGCGGACGCGGAAGGTGCGCGCGCGCGTCGATTCAAAAAATGAGATAACCCTAATGCGCGACGCACACTGCGCAGTCGCACACCCTCTTTCCCCTACCTCCATTTTCTTCTTCTTACTCTCATCTCCCATAACCACCTCCGTTCAGCCACTGCTCCGCCGGCAACCACCGCTGCACGGCCACTGGTGGACGAAATTGTGATCACTATTCTTTAAGTTGTATGAAATTATTATTGTGGCACCAGTTGAATTCACAACTCCGTTCAACTAACCAGCAAGTGTACTGGGTCGTCCAGGTAATAAACCTTACGTGAGTAAGGGTCGATCCCACAGAGATTGTTGGTATGAAGCAAGCTATGGTCATCTTGTAGATCTCAGTTAGTGAGTGGAATCATAGGGTCAAATGGAATTAAATTGGATAAATAAAATAAGTAAAAGGGATAGAGATACTTATGCAGATTCATTGGTGGGAATTTCAGATAAGCGAATGAAGATACTGTATGGCTCAAGGACGCCTGCTCTCCTACTACTTCAACTCAATCCTTCTTACTCCTTTCCATGGCAAGCTGTATGTAGGGCATCACCATTGTCAATGGCTACATCCCATCCTCTCAGTGAAAATGTTCCTATGCTCTGTCACAGCACGGCTAATCATCTGTCGGTTCTCAATCAGGTTGGAATAGAATCCCTTGATTCTTTTGCGCTTGTCATCACGCCCAGCCTTCAGGAGTTTGAAGCTCGTCACAGTCATTCAATCCCAGGATCCTACTCGGAATACCACAGACAAGGTTTAGACTTTCCGGATCCTCATGAATGCTGCCATCTATCTAACTTATACCACGAAGATTCTGTTGGGGAATCTAAGAGATACACATTCAAGCTCTGTTGCATGTAGAACGGAAGTGGTTGTCAATCACGTGCGTTCATAAGTGAGAATGATAATGAGGGTTACTTATCATCACATTCATCATGTTCTTGGGTACGAATGAATATCTTGGAATAAGAATAAGAGAGATTTGAATAAAAGACAATAGAATTGCATTAATACTTGAGGTACAGCAGAGCTCCACACCCTTAATCTATGGTGTGCAGAAACTCCACCGTTGAAAATACATAAGTAAAAGGTTCAGGCATGGCCGAATGGCCAGCCCCCTTGTGGTCACAAGACCGAATGATCCAAGACCTAAAGTGATCAAAGATATCTAATACAATAGATAAATGTTCTATTTATAATAAACTAGCTCCTAGGGTTTACATGAGTAAGTAATTGATGCATAAATCCACTTCCGGGACCCACTTGGTGTATGCTTGGGCTGAGCTTGATTAATCCACGAGCTGAGGCTTCTCTTGGAGTTGAACTCCGAGTTATGACGTGTTTTGGGCGTTCAACTCCGGATCATGACGTTTTTCTGGCGTTTAACTCCAGACAGCAGCTTGTACTTGGCGTTCAACGCCAAGTTACGTCGTTATTATTCGAATAAAGTATGGACTATTATATATTGCTGGAAAGCTCTGGATGTCTACTTTCCAACGCCGTTGAGAGCGCTCTAATTGGAGTTCTGTAGCTCCAGAATATCCATTTCGAGGGCAGGGAGGTCAGATTCCAACAACATCAGCAGTCCTTTTGTCAGCCTTCTTCAGAGTTTTGCTCAAGTCCCTCAATTTCAGCCAGAATTTACCTGAAATCACAGAAAAACACACAAACTCATAGTAAAGTCCAGAAATGTGAATTTAACATAAAAACTAGTGAAAACATCCCTAAAAGTAGCTTAAACTTACTAAAAACTACCTAAAAACAATGCCAAAAAGCGTATAAATTATCCGCTCATCACAACACCAAACTTAAATTGTTGCTTGTCCCCAAGCAACTGAAAATCAAATAGGATAAAAGAAGTGAATATACTATAAATCCCAGAATATCAATGAATATTAATTATAATTAGATGAGCGGGACTTGTAGCTTTTTGCTTCTGAACAGTTTTGGCATCTCACTTTTTCCTTTGTAGTTTAGAGTGATTGGCATCTCTGGGAACTTAGAATTTCGGATAGTGTTATTGACTTTCCTAGTTAAGCATGTTGATTCTTGAACACAGCTACTTATGAGTCTTGGCCGTGGCCCTAAGCACTTTGTTTTCCAGTATTACCACCGGATACATAAATGCCACAGACACATGACTGGGTGAACCTTTTCAGATTGTGACTCAGCTTTGCTAGAGTCCCCAGTTAGTGGTGTCCAGAGCTCTTAAGCACACTCTTTTTTGCTTTGGATCACGACTTTAACCACTCAGTCTCAAGCTTTTCACTTGGACCTTCATGACACAAGCACATGGTTAGGGACAGCTTGATTTAGCCGCTTAGGCCTGGATTTAATTTCCTTGGGCCCTCCTATCCATTGATGCTCAAAGCCTTGGATCCTTTTTACCCTTGCCTTTTGGTTTTAAGGGCTATTGGCTTTTTCTACTGCTCCTTCTTTTTCTTTCTCAGTTTTTCGCCATTTTTTTTTCACAAGCTTTTGCTTTTTCACTGCTTTTTCTTGCTTCAAGAATCAATTTCATGATTTTTTCAGATCATTAATAACATTTCTCTTTGTTCATCATTCTTTCAAGAGCCAACAATTTTAACACTCATAAACAACAATATCAAAAGACATATGCACTGTTCAATCATTCATTCAGAAAACAAAAAGTATTGTCACCACATCAATATAATTAAATTAAATTCAAGGATAAATTCGAAATTTATGTACTTCTTGTTCTTTTGAATTAAAACATTTTTCATTTAAGAGAGGTGAAGGATTAATGGATTTTATTCATAGCTTTAAGGCATGGTTACATACTAATGATCATGAAGTAGAGACACAAAACATAGATAAACACAACATTAAAAACCAAAAATAGAAAGAAATAAAGAACAAGGAATGAATCCACCTGAGTGAGGGTGGTGCCTTCTTGAAGGTCCAATGGTGCTTTTTGAGCTCCTCTATGTCTCTTCCTTGCTTCTGTTGAATGATTCCTAGTAATTTTGGTGTTTCTACCCTTAGTTGCTTCCAATATTTGTGTGGAGGATAACTTATTCCCTGAGGTATCTCAGGGATCTCTTGATTTGCAGCCACATGTTCTACCACTGAGCTATGACGGCTTATAGTCTTTCCATCTCCCAAGACTCGGAGGTGGAAGCTTTTGTCTTCCCTTTGAGGTTTCTCTGGCCTTAGGTGCCATTAATGGTAATGGAAAAGCAAAAAAGCTATGCTTTTACCACACCAAACTTAAAATATTGCTCGCCCTCGAGCAAGAGAAGAAAGAAGAGAGGAAGACGAAGAAGAAGAAAATGGAGGTGAGTGAGGGGAGATGGATTCGGCTATATGGGTGGGATTGGGTGGGAAAGAGAAGTTGAATTGTAAAGGTAGGTGGGGTGTATGGGGAAGAGTGGATAGATGTAGGTGGTGAATGAAAAATAGAAGGAATGACCATGAATGGAAAGAGAGAGGGCGAGGTAGGTGGGGATCCTGTGAGGTCCATAGATCCTGAGATGATCCTGTGGGGTCCACAGGTCCTGAGGTGTCAAGGAATTCCATCCCTGCACCAAATAGGCATGTAAATTGCCTTGGCACACCATTCTGGCGTTTAAACGCCCATTGGTGCACGTTCTGGGCGTTCAACGCCCATGTAAAGCATGTTTCTGGCGTTGAACGCCAGTTTCATGCTTGTTACTGGCGTTTAGCGCCAGTTTTTCCTCTCTGGGCACATTCTTGGCATTCAGCGCCAGGATGTTGCTTGTTTCTGGCGTTCAGCGCCAGAATGGTGCTCTGTTCTGGCGTTGAACGCCGGCCAGATGCACCTTACTGGCGTTGAACGCCAGCCCGTACGTCCTCCAGGGTGAAAAATTTTTTTCTTCTGTTTTTGACTCTATTTTTAATTTTTTTGATTTTTTTCGTGACTCCTCATGATCATGTACCTAATAAAACACAAAATAACAATATAATAAAAATTAGATAAATAAAATTGGGTTGCCTCCCAACAAGCGCTTCTTTAATGTCAATAGCTTGACAGTGGCTCTATGAGAGCCACAAGGTGATCAGGTCAATGTTAGTGTAGTCCCAACACCAAACTTAGAGTTTGGATATGGGGTCTTAACACCAAACTTAGAGTTTGGTTGTGGCCTCACAACACCAAACTTAGAGTTTGACTGTGTGGGTTCTTCTTGACTCTGAACTGAGAGAAGCTTTTCATGCTTACTCTCTTCTGTCACAGAGGGATGGCCATGTGCTTTAAACACAAGGTAGTCCCCATTCAATTGAAGGACTAACTCACCTCTGTTGACATCTATCACAGCTTCTGCTGTGGCTAGGAAAGGTCTTCCAAGGATGATGCAATCATCCTCTTCCTTCCTAGTGTCTAAGATTATGAAATCAGCAGGGATGTAAAGGCCTTCAACCTTTACTAGCACGTCCTCTACTATTCCATAAGCTTGTCTCAATGACTTATCTGCCAATTGCAATGAGAACAAGGCAGGTTGTACCTCAATGATCCCTAGCTTCTCCATTACAGAGAGTGGCATAAGATTTATCCCTGACCCCAGATCACATAGAGCTTTTTCAAAGCTCATGGTGCCTATGGTACAAGGTATTAAGAACTTGCCAGGATCTTGTTTCTTTTGAGGTAGAGTTTTCTGAATCCAAGTATCTAGTTCACTAATGAGCAAGGGATGTTCACTTTCCCAAGTCTCATTACCAAACAACTTGGCATTCAGCTTCATGATAGCTCCTAAGTATTGAGCAACTTGTTCTCCAGTCACATCTTCATCCTCTTCAGAGGAAGAATAGTCTTCAGAGCTCATGAATGGCAGAAGGAGATTTAATGGAATCTCTATGGTCTCTGTATGGGCCTCAGATTCCCTTGGATCCTTAATGGAAAACTCCTTCTTGCTTGAGGGACGTCCCAGGAGGTCTTCCTCACTAGGATTTTCGTCCTCCTCCTCCCTTGTGCATTCGGCCACATTGATCACATCAATGGCCTTGCACTCTCCTTTTGGATTTTCTTCTGTATTGCTTGGGAGAATACTGGGAGGAGTTTCAATGACTTTCTTACTCAGCTGGCCCACTTGTGCCTCCAAATTTCTGATGGAGGATCTTGTTTCATTCATGAAACTGAAAGTGGCCTTTGACAGATCAGAGACAATATTGGCTAAATTAGAAGTGTTTTGTTCAGAATTCTCTGTCTGTTGCTGAGAAGATGATGGATATGGCTTGCTATTGCTTAGCCTATTGCGTCCACCATTGTTAAAGCCTTGTTGAGGCTTTTGTTGATCCTTCCAAGAGAAATTTGGATGATTTCTCCATGATGGATTATAGGTGTTTCCATAAGGTTCACCCATATAATTAACCTCTGCCATGGCAGGGTTCTCAGGATCATAAGCTTCTTCAGAAGCTGCCTCTCTAGTGTTGTTGGATGCATGTTGCAGCCCATTCAGATTTTGAGAGATTATGTTGACCTGTTGAGTCAACATTTTGTTCTGAGCCAATATGGCATTCAGAGCATCAATTTCAAGAACTCCTTTCTTCTGAGGTATCCCATTATTCACAGAATTCCTCTCAGAGGTATACATGAACTGGTTGTTTGCAACCATATCAATGAGTTCTTGAGCCTCTTCAAGCATTTTCTTCAGGTGAATAGATCCACCTGCAGAATGGTCCAATGACATTTTCGAAAATTCAGAGAGACCATAATAGAATATATCTAATAGGGTCCATTCTGAAAACATGTCAGATGGACATCTTTTGGTCAGCTGCTTGTATTTTTCCCAAGCTTCATAGAGGGATTCACCATCTTTTTGTTTGAAGGTTTGAACATCCACTCTCAGCTTACTCAGCTTTTGAGGAGGAAAGAATTTATCCAAGAAGGCAGTGACCAGCTTATCCCAGGAGTCCAGGCTATCCTTAGGTTGTGAATCCAACCATATTCTAGCTCTGTCTCTTACTGCAAAAGGGAAAAGCATGAGTCTGTAGACTTCAGGATCAACTCCATTCGTCTTTACAGTCTCACAGATCTGCAAGAACTCAGTTAAAAACTGATAAGGATCTTCAGATGGAAGTCCATAAAACTTGCAGTTTTGTTGCATTAATGCAACTAGTTGAGGCTTAAGCTCAAAGTTATTGGCTCCAATGGCAGGAATGGAGATGCTTCTTCCATCAAACTTGGATGTTGGCTTTGTGAAGTCACCAAGCATTCTCCTTGCATTATTATTATTATTATTTTCGGCTGCCATCTCTTTCTCTTGTTCGAAAATTTCTGAAAGGTTACCTTTAGAATAATTTAATTTAGCTTCTCTTAATTTTCTCTTCAGAGTCCTTTCAGGTTCTGGATCAACTTCAGCAAGAGTGCCTTTTTCCTTTTTCCTGCTCATATGAAAGAGAAGAAAACAAGAAAAGAAAGAGAAATCCTCTATGTCACAGTATAGAGATTCCTTTATGTTAGTAGAAGAAGAAGGGGGTAGAAGAATGAAGAAGGATGAATTCGGATTTTTGGATGAAGAGAGGTGAAGAGAAGTGTTAGTAATTAAATAATTAAATAAAAGAAGAAAAGAGAAGGAGAAATTCGAAAATAATTTTTGAAAAAGAGGTTAGTAATTTTCGAAAATCAAAGACAAAATATAATTAAAATTAAAATTTAAAACAAAAAAAATTTTTGAAAAAGAGAGGGAAAAGTAGTTAGGTGGTTTTGAAAAAGATAAGAAACAAACAAAAGTTAGTTAGTTGATTGAAAAAGATTTGAAATCAAATTTTGAAAAAGATAAGAGGATAAGAAGTTAGATAAGATATTTTAAAATCAAATTTTGAAAAAGATAAAATTTTTGAAAAAGATAAGATAAAAGATAAAAAGATAAGATAAAAATTTTAATAAAAAGATATTTTGAAAAAGATTTAATTTTTTAAAAAGACTCAACTAACAAGAAACTACAAGATAAGATTCTAGAACTTAAAGATTGAACCTTTCTTAACAAGAAAGTAACAAACTTCAAATTTTTGAACCAATCACATTAATTGTTAGCTAATTTTCGAAAATTTGATATAAAGATAAGAAAAAGATTTTGAAAATATTTTGAAAAAGATTTTTGAAATTTTCGAAATTTATAAAAAAAATGAAAAAGATATGATTTTTGAAAAAGATTTTGAAAAGATAAGATTTTTAAAATTGAAATTTTGACTTGACTTGTAAGAAACAACTAATTTTGAAAATTTTTTTGACCAAGTCAACCCAAAATTTCGAAAATTTTTTTGACCAAGTCAACCCAAAATTTCGAAAATTTGGAGGAAAATAAGGAAAAGATATTTTTTTTTATTTTTTGAATTTTTAATTATGAAAGAGAAAAACAACAAAAATATTCAATGCATGAAATTTTTAGATCAAAACAATGAATGCATGCAAGAATGCTATGAATGTCAAGATGAACACCAAGAACACTTTGAAGATCATGATGAACATCAAGAACATATTTTTGAATTTTTTTTTTTTTTTGCAAAGAAAACATGCAAGACACCAAACTTAGAAATCTTTAATGCATGAAAAATATGAATGCAAAGATGCACATGAAAAACAAGAAAAGACACAAAACAAGAAACCATCAAGATCAAACAAGAAGACTTGTCAAGAACAACTTGAAGATCATGAAGAACACTATGAATGCATGGGATTTTCGAAAAAATGCAAGAAAAAATTTTAAAAGCATGCAATTGACACCAAACTTAAAAATTGACTCAAGACTCAAACAAGAAACACAAAATATTTTTGATTTTTATGATTTTATGATTTTTTTTTGTATTTTTATTTTAATTTTGTCGAAAAACATTTTTGGAAAAACGAAAAATAAAAGAAAAATTTTGAAAAAGATTTTTGAAAAGAAAATTACCTAATCTGAGCAACAAGACGAACCGTCAGTTGTCCATACTCGAACAATCCCCGGCAACGGCGCCAAAAACTTGGTGGACGAAATTGTGATCACTATTCTTAAAGTTGTATGAAATTATTATTGTGGCACCAGTTGAATTCACAACTCTGTTCAACTAACCAGCAAGTGTACTGGGTCGTCCAAGTAATAAACCTTACGTGAGTAAGGGTCGATCCCACAGAGATTGTTGGTATGAAGCAAGCTATGGTCATCTTGTAGATCTCAGTTAGTGAGTGGAATCATAGGGTCAAATGGAATTAAATTGGATAAATAAAATAAGTAAAAGGGATAGAGATACTTATGCAGATTCATTGGTGGGAATTTCAGATAAGCGAATGAAGATACTGTATGGCTCAAGGACACCTGCTCTCCTACTGCTTCAACTCAATCCTTCTTACTCCTTTCCATGGCAAGCTGTATGTAGGGCATCACCGTTGTCAATGGCTACATCCCATCCTCTCAGTGAAAACGTTCCTATGCTCTGTCACAGTACGGCTAATCATCTGTCGGTTCTCAATCAGGTTGGAATAGAATCCCTTGATTCTTTTGCGCTTGTCATCACGCCCAGCCTTCAGGAGTTTGAAGCTCGTCACAGTCATTCAATCCCAGGATCCTACTCGGAATACCACAGACAAGGTTTAGACTTTTCGGATCCTCATGAATGCTGCCATCTATCTAACTTATACCACGAAGATTCTGTTGGGGAATCTAAGAGATACACATTCAAGCTCTGTTGCATGTAGAACGGAAGTGGTTGTCAATCACGTGCGTTCATAAGTGAGAATGATAATGAGGGTTACTTATCATCACATTCATCATGTTCTTGGGTACGAATGAATATCTTGGAATAAGAATAAGAGAGATTTGAATAAAAGACAATAGAATTGCATTAATACTTGAGGTACAGCAGAGCTCCACACCCTTAATCTATGGTGTGCAGAAACTCCACCGTTGAAAATACATAAGTAAAAGGTTCAGGCATGGCCGAATGGCCAGCCCCCTTGTGGTCACAAGACCGAATGATCCAAGACCTAAAGTGATCAAAGATATCTAATACAATAGATAAATGTTCTATTTATAATAAACTAGCTCCTAGGGTTTACATGAGTAAGTAATTGATGCATAAATCCACTTCCGGGACCCACTTGGTGTATGCTTGGGCTGAGCATGATTAATCCACGAGCTGAGGCTTCTCTTGGAGTTGAACTCCGAGTTATGACGTGTTTTGGGCGTTCAACTCCGGATCATGACGTTTTTCTGGCGTTTAACTCCAGACAGCAGCTTGTACTTGGCGTTCAACGCCAAGTTACGTCGTTATTCTTCGAATAAAGTATGAACTATTATATATTGCTGGAAAGCTCTGGATGTCTACATTCCAACGCCGTTGAGAGCGCACTAATTAGAGTTCTGTAGCTCCAGAAAATCCATTTCGAGGGCAGGGAGGTCAGATTCCAATAGCATCAGCAGTCCTTTTGTCAGCCTTCTTCAGAGTTTTGCTCAAGTCCCTCAATTTTAGCCAGAATTTACCTGAAATCACAGAAAAACACACAAACTCATAGTAAAGTCCAGAAATGTGAATTTAACATAAAAACTAGTGAAAACATCCCTAAAAGTAGCTTAAACTTACTAAAAACTACCTAAAAACAATGCCAAAAAGCGTATAAATTATCCGCTCATCAGCCACCTTCTCTTTCTTCCTCATCACAACCTAACCTCTCTCCCTCTCAACTACCCAGTTCATACCGGCCGTCGCAGCAACCGCCGTTGCCGCCATCACCGCGGCTGCGATCGTCCACCGTCACACGTCTCTCTCTCACTTTCTCTCTCCGCCTCAGTCTCTCACCCTCACCCCTGTCCGTAGCCACCACCGCCTTCATTCCACCACCCACAGCCGGTCGTCTTCACCGCCACCGTTCACGGCGATGCAAGTTTCTGTCTCTGCTGCCCCTGCCCTATCCTAGTCCCCTTTACCATTCTCAGTTCTTCCCAGCTTCCAAGTTCCTGCTCAATTTCTGTTTTTCTGTTTCCCTTTTTTTTATTGTCCATTTCTGTAGTTACTGTAATTGTCTGTTAGTTAGTTAAATTCAAATTTTGCATGTTAGGTTAGATAGAAATAATTGCGGTTAGGTAGCTAGGGCTGGATAGAGGATTCTAGGCCTGATAATTGCTCCGTATGTGCATATTTGCTGCTTGCTTCCTTGGGTACTGTATGTTGGTTTTGGGTTGCTATTTCATGTGATATGTGTTGCTAAATAATATCTGTTTGCTGCTGTGCGTGATTGATGTTGCCTTCTTGCTATTCGTGCTATTTTGCTATCCGGGAACGTCCAGTTTTAAGCCGGAATGCTGCCCAATTTTCAAGAAAATTTGTTTCATTTTGGTCTTTATTTCAAATTTGGGCATATTTCTGTTTCCTTTTTGACTCCCCGGATTTGCGTCATTCACTGTGAACATGAACCACAACTTCTCTTTTAATTGCGCATAAATATCATCATATCCCTAACCTACTTTTCTAACTCACTAATTTCTTTAACCATTTACCTTCCACTCCTCTTTAACCTTCTTTAACAATTCTTTTACACTTTGATGATATTATTACCTTTTGAATAAGAATTGTTGCCTCTAATGAGGATTGCATTCACTTATGTTTTCCTTGTTCACTTTTGCATATTCTTTGCAACATCATCATTTTTTTTTACTAGCCGACTGTATCCTGAACATGCCCCCTTTGTTACATGCTAAGTGTTTTATATATACTATCATATTTTTTTAGGATGTCGGATAAAGGCAAAGCCATAGCCCCTGCCACCTCTTCTAAGAAAAGAAAGCACTCTACACCCTCTATTCCCTCCGTTTACAAGCATTATGCTAAGAACCCATTAAATGATGAAGACAAAGAAAATCAGCAGTTACCTTCCACCGACCCAGCCAAGTTTTCCAATCTCTACTGTGAGCTTCGATTTTCCAAATATCGAACAACAAAGCTGAATACTGAGAAGAAATTGCTCCTACCTAATGATGTGAGACGATCAATTACTAGTCGTATCCTTGAGTTGGGCATAGACTTTGTTGACCGGGATTTGGGGGATATCAATATATCTTGGGTCAAGGAATTTTACTGCAACTTCTTCCGTCCGACTTTGGATTTGGTTCAGGTGAGGGGTAGAGAGGTCATGATTACTGAGACTGCTATTGAGGAGGCGCTACAGTGCCGGCATGTTCCTGATGACTTGTGTGCCCATCAGCAAGCCGAGTTGGCCATACACAGCATGACTTTTGATTATGAGGCACTTAGGAGCGTCATTGGGTTACCAGATGCCACATGGGTTATGGATGCAAACAATACTAAGCCAAAAGGGATGCTCTTTACTCATCTGACTCGTGAGGCCAAGACTTGGCAGATGATATTCGCATGCTATGTCTTACCCACCACTCACTTCTCTGAGATCCCTATGGAGATGCTTCTACTGATTGGGTATGTCATGGAGGGGAAGGATGTCTCTTTTCCTAGGCTTATCCGGCAATGTATGTGGCGGGCGCATATTCGTGGCCTACTCCCATTTCCTACTTTGGTCATGAGTATGGCGGCCCTAGCTGAGGTACCTTGGTTAGATGATGATGTGCGACCACCACCACCTGATGCAGATGACAGGGAGATTACTATTCCCTGGGGTGGTTGGGTGCATGAGAGGCCCCCTGCTAGACGCCGTTCTAGGGCCAGGGCAGTGGTAGGGACACCTTCACCGTCGGCCCCTACAGCAGCCCCATCTTCTTCTACAGTTGCTGCCCCCTCATCATCTACGGTTCCACCAGCAGCACCTGAGCCTACCTACTTACTGGTCCAACATCTTTTCCGGTTTTTAGAGCGCGAGAGACGCCATGTCAGACGCCGATTGGATAGGATGGACCAGGCACTTATTTCCCTGGGTGCTGAGCTACCTCCGCTTCCCGATTCTCCGGCCTCCGATGAGCAGGATCATCAGGAGGAGGATGCGGAGGCACCGATTCAGCAGGATGCTCCCCCAGTTGCCCCGGACACCACAGAGCCACAGCCAGAGCCAGCTCCACCGCCTCAGACAGTTTCGGCACCTACCGTTGTACCTCCTACTGATCCTCTGGTTTAGCATCGAGGACGATGCTTGATCTTAAGTGTGGGGAGGGCACTGGTAGCATTATTTGGGGACTGGTGAACTTTTCGGCTACTCTCCTAGTTATCTTATGTTGCATACCTATTGTATATATTTTGATGCATTTTGAGTTTATTTTGGACACCTTTACTGCTTATTTTGGATTTTAGATATTTTGATGTTTTTGATACTTGTGGATATCCTTGGATTTCATACTTTTAGTTGGATTTTTGGATTTTTCTTTATGCATTTTTGCATATCTTTCTTTTAGTTTGTGGTTGTGATTAGAAATCATACTTTGAATTGCAACTTAGTGTTACCCTTCTTGCATAAGAAATTGGTTTTAAGTGAAAAAAAAGGGAAGGGTGAACTAAGAAAATTTTGAATTTTTCAATCACAACAATGCTTAGTCAAATATTGAAATTCTCCAAGGAATTTGAATATAGGGCATTAACCCAATTGATTGAAAGAAAATTTTTAATGGAACTTGCTTGAATTTCATACTTTGTGAAGCATGTATTGAACTAAGAACACAAGCTTGTGAGACTTGAGCTTATTGATGTGGTTACATTTTATAACCACTTACCTTCCATTCTTGTGTGAAATTTCTCTCTTTCTATGATTGTAATCCTTGATTTGCTTGATTCTATATGTCCATTTATTTCTTGTATTTATGCATTTATATGATTGAGGCCATTATTTCATTAGCCCACTTACTTAAATAGCCAACCTTTTACTCTCCATTGTTAGCCAATTTTGAGCCTATGCTTAACCAACTTATTCTCAACTTAGCACATTACAAGCCCAAGGCGGAAAACCAATGAAAAGTCCTTGTTTGGATCTTTGATTAGCCTAGGCTAGTGAGAGTGGTTATTATTCAAAGTTGGTAAGGCTTGGGAACATTGGAGGGGATAAAAAGGGGTAGTACATTTTCATATTTTAGGAATTTGGTACATATTCATGTATTGATTAAATATAGAGACCTTATGCATTGATGTTCTTGTATATAGTTTGAAAAAAAAATGAAAAGAAAAAAAAGAGAGAAAAGAAAAGAAAATGATGATGAAAAAGAAAGAAAAGAAAAAAATATAATATAAAAAGGGACAAAATGCCCTAAAGTGAAGTCAATAAAAAAGGGAATCAATGCATAGGTGTTATGAATCAAATAAGAATGCATGAATACGTAAGAAAAAGTGAAGAATGGGTAGTTAGAATAGTTTGAACTTGTATAGGTCATTATATAGTTAGGTGGGGAAGTCTATGCTAATCAAAGATTCAAATCCTAAGTCCACTAGCCATATATGATCCTACCTTGACCCTAGCCCCATTACAACCAAAGAAAAGACCTCATGATACTTGTATGCATGCATGAAATATATGTTGATTGTTAGAAGAAGAACAAATCTTGGAAAGCATGATTAAGGGAGAATTGAGAGAATCAACCCTAAACACTTGAGCGAATAGAGTGCAAATACATCCGGTGAGGGTTTGATGCTCAATTACATGTTTCCACCAATGATCATCTCCTTTCATGCAAGTTTGTAAAAATATTTAATAGCTCAATTCAATTGTGGTTTGGCATGGTTGTTAATACCTTTTGCCCTTGTGCTTATATATGCTTCTTGGGAATTAATTTATTTTGACCAAGCAAATTGCATTCATTTAGATAGTTGCATATAGGTAGATTGCATTTAGTTAGTTCCCATTGAATAAATACCATTGCATTTAGTTAGTTCCCATTGATAAACCCCAATTTGACGGTTTATTTTGTATTGAGTTTAGGGTGTTTTGATAACCTTTTATTGCATTTAGCCTATGAATTAGCATGGTTTTGTTATCTCTCCCATATTTGTGCTTAAGTGTAAAAACATGCTTTTTAAGCCTTATTTTGATGAATTCTAGTTCTTCTTTGATTCCATAAGATGCCTTGATGTGTTTGCTAGTAATCTCAGGTCGAAATAGGCTAGGAATGGATCAAAGGAAGCAAGGAAGAAAGCATACAAGTGGAGAGAAGCACAAAAAGCCAAAGAATTGATCTAGGCCATGCACGCGCACGCGCACAAGGCACTCGCGCGCACACTGCGAAGCAGGCCAGGGACGCGCATGCGTACCGTGCGCGCACGTGCCGATGGTAGCACATGACTTCATTAATGCAACACGTGCCTGGTGATTTGAGAGGGTTCTGAACCCATTTTTGGCGCCAATTGCTAAGAGAAAGGAATAAAAAGGATGAAGGATTAAGGGGGAAGGAGGACTCTAGCATATAGCATAATTAGAGTTAGTCTTAGAGAGAGAAGCTCTCACTTCTCTCTAGAATTAGGATTAGGTTTAGGTTAATCTCTCTTCTTAGATCTAGGTTTAATTCATGCTTTGATTCACTCTTCATTTACCAATTCTTAATCTTCTCCTCTCTCTCTTTCTAGCAATGTGCTTTAATAATTGTAATTCTTCATTTTGTTTTGGATAGATTGTTGCCCCTTTGTTTTCTTTCAATAATGCAATTAGAGGTAATTCATGATAATTGTGATTTCCTTGATTGTTGTTGATTAATTCATTGCAATAATTGTTGTTAGATTCTATTCTTGTTATCAATTTACTATGCTTTTCTTTTATGCCTTCCAAGTGTTTGATGAAATGCTTGGTTGGGTCTTAGTGTAGGTTTTGTTCCTCTTGGCCTAGGTAGAGTAATTAGTGACTCTTGAGTTATCTAATTCCTTTGTTGATTGATAATTAGAAGATGCTACTTGATTTGAATGCCTCTAAAGCTAGTCTTTCCTTTAGGAGTTGATTAGGACTTGAGGAATCAAATTGATTCATCCACTTGACTTTTCTTCATGGTTAGAGGTTAACTAAGTGGTAGCAATGAACAATTCTCATCACAATTGAGAAGGATAACTAGGATAGGACTTCTAGTTCTCATATCTTGCCAAGAGCCTTTTATAGTTGTTAGTTTACTTTCTTGCCATTTATCTTTCATACTTCTTATCCAAAACCCCAAAACAACTCAAACCAATAACAAGACACTTTATTGTAATTCCTAGGGAGAACGACCCGAGGTTTGAATACTTCGGTTTATAAATTTAGGGGTTTGTTTTAGTGACAAACAATTTTTTGTATGAAAGGATTATTGCTTGGTTTAGAAACTATACTTCAACGAGATTTTATTTGAGAAATTCTAAACCATCAAAAATCCAATCATCAACTATCATGGCTCCCGGTGCTGGTAAAAGAAGTGGAGTCCGGAGTGTCTGAGTCCTTGAATTTGCCCATGATCAGCTCCTTGAGGTATGTGAATCGGCGCTTGTTACGGCGCTCTCTCATCTTAGCTTTTTGTTCATGCCGATCCAACTTTTCAAGTATCTGCTGGAGCAATTTCTCAGTTGTAGATGCTTGTGGTGTTGAAGAAGAAATATCTTCAACTGGCTCAGTATGCTGGCTTGTAGTGGCTGCTGAAAGTCTGAGGTATTTCCTGTTAGGGACATATTGATCATCCCGTGGAAGCATGGCTTTGGTGTCCCCAGCTCTGTAGGAGACTCCGGCGGCTGAAACAAGATCTGAGACCAGGGCAGGAAAAGGTAGGTTGCCCGCGATTTGCACATGCTCCATAGCATTCCGGATGTGTCTTGAGAGATTCAGAGGTTGGTCTGTAAGGATGCACAACAGTAGAACAACCATGTCTGCAGTGAAGGAGGACTCATGAGTGCTCGGAAAGACGTAATGGGACATGATCTGTGCCCATACGCGAGCCTCCAAGGTAAGTGCGGAAGCCAAGATTCCCTTAGGGCGGGTACGGTGGTATCCGTAGATCCAACGGCTGCCAGGTAATGCAATGACTCCGAGGACGGAGTCCCAGTCAAGTTGGTATCTCTGGCGCTGAAGGGTGGCTTCTTGAAAAGTGTCCATTCCTGCTGGAAAAGGGGGAAGACTCAGAGCTTGCTGGATGGCCTCTTCTGTAATGGGCACTTGCTTCTGCCAGACATAAACAGACTGCAGGGTCGGTATGTAGAAGTTGGAGTAGAACTCAACTACCCAAGAGAGATTGACCTGCCTCGGCTGTCTCTGTAAGAAACCCCATTGTCTTCGTTCAATTTGTGGCTCAACAAAGGAGGCAATATTGGACGGGAGGATTAGAAGGTATTCATTGTTATAGTTCCTTTCTGCTAGGATAGGGAACATCTGCTCACAGTAGCGATTGGGAAATCGCGCAGCGTCCTTTGCTGGAAAGGCTTTCTCCTTTTTGTCAACCTTTATTATCCTCTTAACTCTTTTTGTTGAGGGCTTGACTGTGGTAGAAGAAGGCTCTGCCACTAATACTCTTTTAGTTCCTCTTCTTGTTGGTGGTTTGGAAGTAGCTTTCTCCTTTCCTTTCTTGGTGGCCATCCTGAAAGAAGGGAAGAGAAAGGAAATTAAATGCAAAGAGATAGAGCAAAGAAGAGGGTAGTGTAAGTGATAATCAATGCACAATAAGGATAAATGGCAGTAACACATGGTCCGGATTACATGTGAAAAGCTCATCAATGGAAATATAGCAAGTGCATGTAGGACAATGGAATGCGAGAGGTTTATTGGCATGCAGGCAAAGGCATGAGTAGCATATATCAAACATTCAATGTCCAAATTAGATTACCATTTGTAACAAACTAGCCATCACGTTTGTATTGACAATTAAATTTAATTAATAAAATATGAAAGGGAATTTGTGAAAAGCAAGCATTGCATATTAGAGTAGAATAATGTGAATAAGTGCATAATGCCATATGGGCTTTTTCACAAACACATAGCATGCATGTAGAATAAGCTCTTGAAAGTATGAATTTGAACATGCAAGCATTCCCTTAAAAAGTAATATATATGATTGTCAAACAAATTTACAACAAACCATAAGCATATAATGATAAATAATGACTCACATAAATAGATAACACCAAGTAAAAAGGAAAAGAAAAGAAAAGAAAATAAGAATAATGAAGAAAAGAAAAGAAGATAGCATATGAAAATAAGAAGAATAGTAGAAAAGTGGGAAAGAAGAAAAGAAAAACCTTGTTAACGGGGGTGAGAGAGATAGAGAATGAAAGGTGAGATAGAAAGGGGAAGGGAGAAATAAGAAAGAAGGAGGGAAAAGAAAAATTAGGATTTGGGAGATAGGAAGATAAGATAATTTGGCAACTTAGGTTGAGCTGTGCGGTGCATGCGACGCGGCCGCGGAGGGCACGCGCTCGCATGAGTGTGCTCCAGGAAGGGCGATGTGATCGCGTCGGTCACGCGGTCGCGTGACCTATGTTGCGCTGCTGGCGCGAGTGCAGCCTCGCTCCAGCACAACTCTCTGTTCAATTTATGTTAATTGCCAAAATCGGGTGACGCGATCGCGTGGGTCACGCGATCGCATGTGTGTGTGTTATAAAATGAACGACGCGGCCGCGTCACCGACGCGATCGCGTGGCAAGGATTGTGCTTCCAGCACAAATCCAGCATCACTCTCGCACAGAATGTGACTGTGCACCCTTTTACGTCGAAAACTCAGGGCACGCGGCCGCATGGGGCACGCGACCGCGTGGGAGGCCATGATTTCCATGCGACGCGGTCGCATCAGCGACACGGTCGCATGAGGTAATTTGTGCCAGTGGCACGCCTCCAGCAGGGCTCCTGCATAACTTTCTGTTCATTTTTATTTTTTTTTACTCTCCCTGCCATGCGGACGCGTCGCTGATGCGACCGCGTCGTGTGGCGAAATTTTTTTTTTAAATAAGGACATGTAAGTGTAAAAACATGAAAGTATTAATAAAGAGAAGAGTCATTGAAGAAGAAAAAACTAAAAGTGAAGAAAAGAACGATCATACCGCGGTGGATTGTCTCCCACCAAGCACTTTGCTTTAACGTCCGTAAGTTGGACGCTTCATTAGCTCAATCTGCTGCTATGTGGGGATCTTCCAAGCGGAAGATCTCGAGCTCCTTGTTTTTCTGCACCTTCTCACCATGGTACAGCTTCAGGCGGTGTCCATTGACCTTAATAAGTTCAGAGCTTGAAGGATGGCTTAGGTGATAAACTCCGTACGGTTCAGCCTTCTCTACTCTGTATGGACCTTCCCATTTTGATCTTAACTTACCGGGCATTAGCCTTAGTCTAGATTTGTAAAGGAGAACAAAATCTCCAGGTTGAAACTCTTTCTTCTTGATGTTTTGATCATGCACATCTTTCATTCTTTCCTTGCAAATTCTGGAATTCTCATAAGCTTCTAGGCGAAGGTTCTCCAGTTCCTGCAGTTGCAACTTCCTTTCAGCTCCAGCATTCTCAATTCCCATGTTGCACTCTTTAACTGCCCAAAAGGCTCTGTGTTCGATTTCAACTGGGAGATGGCAAGCTTTTCCATAAACCAAGCGAAAGGGACTCATCCCAATGGGTGTCTTGTATGCGGTTCTATACGCCCACAGTGCATCTTGTAGCCTGGTGCTCCAGTCTTTCCTGTGAGGCTTTAGATACGCTTAATTTCTCTGTTCGACACCTCGGCTTGCCCATTAGTTTGAGGATGGTAAGCTGTTGCAACTTTATGGATTATCCCATGCTTCTTCATCAATCCTGTTAGTCTCCTGTTACAAAAATGGGTGCCTTGATCGCTCACGATCGCTCGTGGTGATCCAAAACGACATATAATATGGTTTCTCACAAAGGAAACAACAGTGTGAGCATCATCAGTGCGGGTAGGAATTGCTTCCACCCATTTGGAAACATAATCTACAGCTAACAGTATATAAAAATATCCACTAGAATTTGGAAATGGACCCATGAAGTCAATGCCCCATACATCAAAAATTTTACAGAAAAGCATATATTGTTGAGGCATCTCATCCCTTCTGGATATATTACCAAATTTCTGGCATGAGGGACAAGATTTACAAAACTCAACAGCGTCTCTAAAAAGAGTAGACCACCAGAATCCACAGTCTAAGATCTTTCTAGCTGTTCTTTAAGGGCCAAAATGTCCTCCACTCTCAGATGAGTGACAGGCCTCTAAAATGGACTGGAATTCTGATTGAGGCACACAACGTCTAATTATCTAGTCAGCGCCACATCTCCATAAATATGGGTCATCCCATATATAATATTTAGACTCGCTTTTCAGCTTGTCTCTTTGATGTTTAGTGAAATGTGGAGGGAATGTGCGGCTAACTAAATAATTAGCAACAGGTGCATACCAATGGACTACCTCAGATACTGCTTGCAGGTTATCAAAAGGGAAATTATCATCTATAGGAGTAGAATCATCCTTTATATGTTCAAGGCGACTCAAGTGGTCTGCTACTAAATTCTGATTACCACTCTTATCCTTTATTTCTAAATTAAATTCTTGTAACAGCAGTATCCAATGGATAAGTCTTGGTTTGGACTCCTTTTTAGCTAATAGATACTTTAGAGCTGCATGGTCCGAATACACTACTACTTTGGTACCAAGTAAATAGGCCCAGAATTTATCCAGAGCAAAAACAATAGCAAGAAGTTCTTTTTCAGTAGTAGTATAATTGGACTGGGCAGTGTCTAAAGTCTTAGATGCATAGGCAATAACAAAAGGATCCTTACCTTCACGCTGAGCCAGCGCTGCTCCTACTGCATGGTTGAAAGCATCGCACATGATTTCAAACGGCTGGCTCCAGTCGGGTCCTCTCACGATTGGGGCTTGAGTTAGAGCAGTCTTCAGCGTATCAAATGCTTGTTTGCAATCCTCACTGAACTCGAACTCAATGTCCTTCTGCAGTAATCTGGATAAGGGAAGTGCCACCTTACTAAAGTCTTTAATAAATCTCCGCTAGAAACCTGCATGGCCAAGGAACGAACGGACTTCCCTCACAGAAGAGGGGTAAGGTAGACTATAAATAACATTCACCTTTGCTGGGTCCACTGAAATGCCAGTATTAGATACCACATGTCCTAATACAATCCCTTGTTTTACCATAAAGTGCCATTTTTCGAAATTCAATACAAGGTTCGTATTAATACATCTTTCTAATACTCTCGATAATCCATCTAAGCAAAGGGTAAAAGAATCACCATAAACGCTAAAATCGTCCATAAAAATTTCCATACAGTCCTCAGTAAGATCAGAGAAAAGACTCATCATGCACCTTTGGAAAGTAGCTGGTGCATTGCACAAGCCAAAGGGCATTCTCTTATAAGCATAAGTCCCAAAAGGACATGTAAAAGTAGTCTTTTCCTGATCCTTAGGAGCTATATGAATCTGGAAATAACCTGTGTAACCATCTAGAAAGCAATAATGTGATTTACCTGACAGGCGATCCAGCATTTGATCAATGAATGGAAGTGGGTAGTGATCCTTACGGGTAACTTGGTTGAGACGCCTGTAATCAATGCAGACTCTCCAAGCATTCTGAACTCTAGTTGCTATGAGCTCTCTATGCTCATTCTTCACTGTAGTGACTCCAGACTTCTTGGGTACCACTTGTACTGGGCTTACCCATTCACTGTCTGAAATGGGATATATGATACCGGCCTCCAATAGTCTGGTCACTTCCTTTTTGACAACTTCCAAGATGGTGGGATTCAATCTTCTTTGGGGTTGACGGACAGGTCTTGCTCCCTCTTCTAAAAATATTCTGTGCTCGCATACTTGAGGATTGATTCCCACTATGTCTGCCAAGCTCCACCCGATTGCCTTCTTATGCTTCCTCAGTACATCAAGTAGCTGCTCTTCT
Organism: Arachis hypogaea; assembly: GCF_003086295.3. Taxonomy (NCBI): domain Eukaryota; kingdom Viridiplantae; phylum Streptophyta; class Magnoliopsida; order Fabales; family Fabaceae; genus Arachis; species Arachis hypogaea. The sequence goes on from NC_092045.1 coordinate 26,544,259, forward strand.
TGTTGAGAAGTCAGTTCTCTTGCAATAATAACCGGAAGCTTCTGCTCATCCTCAAGATAGGCATATTTGAGGTGTGGAGGGAGAGGTTTCAATTCTAACTTTTGATCATGGGCAGGCTCTGGATTATCTGGAGCTTGTGAAAATGGCGAAGTGTCCTCACTGTCAGTTAAGAGGGTCCCCACACTTGGACCTTGTCCAGTGTGCCTCTCTTCAAACTCTTCTTTTTGAACTTCAGCCACACTTTCGTCTATGACATCACACTGGAAGATAGAACGATCTTCTGGGGGATTGTCAATGACTCCATTCAGATTGAAGATCACTATGCGGCCATCTATTTCAAAGGAGTATGTTCCTGAAAAAGCATCCAACTTGAATTTTGATGTCTTTAGGAATGGTCTTCCAAGTAAGATCGATGATGGCTTATCTGAATCATTATGGGGCATCTCCAAGATATAAAAATCAGTGGGAAATGTAAGCCCTTTAATGTTCACCAAAACATCTTCAGCAACTCCAGCCACTGTAATAATGCTTTTATCTGCTAACACAAAACGAGTTGCCGACCTTTTTAAGGGAGGGAGCCTCAAAACATCATATATGGACAAAGGCATTATACTGACACATGCTCCTAAATCACACATGCAATCATAAATTACTACACCACCAATAGTACAACTAACTATGCAAGGACCCGGATCACTGCATTTTTCAGGTAATCCTCCCATTAAAGCAGATATAGAACTACCTAAAGGAATAGTTTCTAATTCATTAATTTTGTCTTTATGGATACATAAGTCTTTTAGAAACTTTGCATATTTAGGTACTTGCTGAATAACATCAAACAGGGGAACAATTACCTCGACCTTTTTGAAGATCTCTACCATTTTAGGATCAGGTTCCAGCTGCTTCCTGGGCTTCCTTGCAAGCTGTGGAAATGGAATGGGAATGGTGGTTCCTGTGGTGCCTGCGCTTTTTGGTACTTCCTCTTGTGGTTGAGCTATCTCTTCTTCAGCTATGTCCTGAGTATCCTCTTCCTCTTCAACATCTTCAATTTCCACCACCTCTTCAGCTGAGGCGTATTCTGGTGAGCTTGGTTCCTCCTGATTTCTCTCCTGCAGTGTGGTTCCAGACCTCAGGGTGATGGCATTAATGCCTCCCTTTGGATTGGGTAATGGTTGAGAGGGAATTCCAGTGGTGCTTGAAGGTTGGTTACTGGAATTTGGTGCTGAGCCAAGCTGTGTCATAAAAGCTTGCAGAGTAGAGGTGAGACCATTCAGACTGGCCTTAATACTGTTCACGATGGTACTTTCCATGGCCAGTTGTCTCTTCTCAAAAGCTTGTAATAAATCTTCATTAGAAGATACAGAAGAATGAGTAAATTGAGAGGTCTGCTGCTGATTGTTCGGTGGTCCTTGGTTTTGCCTCATGTGAGGTGCTCTGTAAGGTTGATTTTGCTGCCTATTATTGTTATTATTCCACCTCTGATTTCCCTGATTATCTCTTCCTCCTCTGTTATTGTTGTCCCTCCAATTCTGGTTTGAATTGTCCTGCCATCCATGGTTATTATTTCCACTTTGATTGTACCCTTGGTTGGGGCGGTCATAGAAGTTGTGAGTGGATGCCACCATGTTATCTTCTTGTTGGAGCTGCGGGCATTCATCAGTGTAATGGCTGTAATCAGCACAGATTCTGCAAATTTTTTGTGGAACTAGCTGTTGGTTTTGTTGCGGTTGAGGAGGTTGAGCTTGCTGAGCTTGTTGATTCAACTGTATTTGCTTTAGCAAGTTGGTCATTTCACAGATGCTTTGAGTTAGAGCAACAGTCTCTCTGCTAGAGGATACATCTGCAACGGCTTTTGAACGGCCATGCTTCTGTCTGTGGTTCCTAGTAGATTTAGCTAAATCACTGATCAATTGCCAAGCTTCATCAGTGGTCTTGTACTTCTTCATAGACCCATTGCTGGCATTTTCCAATGTGGTCTTATCTTGGGGCCTCATACCGTGTGTGATATAGCTGAGTAGCACGATCTTGTCAATCATGTGGTGGGGGCATGCTTCCAGAAGGTTATTGAAGCGCTCCCAGTATTCAAAAAGAGTCTCATTGTCATCCTGAACAATGGTAGAGATATCCTTCCTCAGTTTATCAGTAACTTTAGATGGAAAGAAAATCTCCAGAAACTCCTTTCTGAGTGTATCCTAGTTGGATACATTTGCTAGAGGTTGAGTGTAGTACTACTCTCTTGCTTTTCCTTCAAGAGAAAACGGAAAATCTTTCAGCAGAATTGCAGTTTCATCAGTGCCATCACGCCTGACAGTAGAACAGGCTGCCTGGAAATCTCTCAAGTGCTTGATAGGCTCTTGAGCAGGTAGGCCATGAAACTTGGGCATCAAATTTAGCAGTGCGGTCTTTATTTCAAAATCTGTAGCTACCGCTGGATGATGCGCCTGAAATGGTTGCATTGTAAAATCAGTGGCTCCTTCCTCCTGGATGGTAACTCTCCTAGCTGCCATGTTTTCTGCACGCAAAACAACCGAATCAGTAGAATGGGGGCTGGTTTCTTCCTCAGACTCACTTTCAAATCCGCCCTCAGAGCGGATTAACCTGCGCTGTTCTTGCCTTATTCGTGAAATTGTTCTTTCAATTTCAGGATCGAATATTAGCAAGCGCGGATCAGGAAGTGAACGTGTCATTTGACGGAAGAAACATGCAGCTCATAGTAGCAAAATTAAATAAAAATGCAAATAAATAAATTCTAATTAATAAAATTAGCACTCTATTGCAACTCCCCGGCAACGGTGCCAAAAATTGATAGGAAGCAGAAGCTGGTGAATTAAAAATTATTAAAATGATTATGTTGCAAGTATAGTTCTTAATTCACCAAAAATCTGCCTATCAATTTAGAAATATGTCACAGAGAGTTTAAATTAAAATTACTGGAGTTTTAAGTCCCAGGTCGTCTCCCAACGAGTTGCAGAGAAGTGTGCTATCTTATTAATCAGATGTTCAAGAAGTTGAGTTGAGTAAATTGGGATTTAAATTAAGGGAAATTAAATAATATGAATAAAAGCCTTGACTGGGAATTGATTGGTTGGGATCTCTATCATTGATGGAGTAATTTTTAAGATTAATTTATAATTAATGGTTGCTCTGTTTGGTTATCCTTTACTAGGTAAGGGAAAGTCAAACAAGTTGAATTACTGGATCTGTTCACAAGTTACAACCCACTTAGTTCAAAGGGATTGGCGTCGGTGACAGGATGGTTATTCAATAGTTAACCCAATTACAAATTTTCTTTCAATCCTTCCAACTCAAGAGTTCCTTTTTAATCAATTCCCCATCAAGTAATGAAACTACTCACGCATTGTAAATAATAAATCCATAAAACATGAAAGGGAATAAAAAAGACATAGTTATTGAAATTGAAATTGAATGAAAAAGAAATAATCCTTGCATTAAATAATCAGGAAAGTATCTGAATGACAAAATTGAAGAAAAACAAGGAACATGGAAGAATAGAACCAAGTTAAGAAGACAAACTAGAGTGATGAAGTCTTATGAGGAAATAACTCTTCTCAATGTTCCAATGCTAAGATCAATTAAAGATTAAAATTAAAAACTAGAGAGAAAAACCTAAGAGAGAAAACTAGATCTCCAAACTACTGAATGAATGTCTGTTGTTTCTGCATATTCTCTGACTCTAGTCTGATGTTCTAGGCCGAAAACTGGGCCGAAATAAGGTCCAAAATTGCCCCCAGCGAATTCTGCAGATTATGCAGATCGCACATGTCACGCGATCGCGTCATCCATGCGGACACGTCGCTTGCGCTTTCCAATCCGCGCGGCCGCGTAAGCCATGCGGCCACGTCACTGCGATTTGCGCTCCTTCGCGCGGTCGCGTGAGCCATGCGACCGCGTCACTTCTCGCTGGTTATCTCCTCAAACTCTTGTGTTCCTTCCATTTTTGCTAGCTTCCTTTCCAATCTCCAACTCATTCATGCCCTATAAAGCCTGAAACACTTGACATAAAGATCACGGCATCAAATGGAATAATGGAGAATTAAAATTAAATAATTAAGGTCTCTAGGGAGCAATTTTCAAACATGTACTAAATTTAAGAAGGAAATCTAAATGCATGCTAAATTAATGAATAAGTGGGTAAGGATCATGACAAAACCACACAACTAAACACAATATAAACCATAAAATAGTGGTTTATCAATGAGCACTCTCACTAGCCTAAGCTAATCAAAGATCCAAACAAGGGACATTTATTATTTTTCGCTTTAGGCTTGTAATGTGCTAAAATTAAGAACAAATGGGTTTAGCATGGAATCAAAGTTGGTTAACAATGGAAGATAAAAGGTAAGGCCATTTGGGTAAGTGAGCTAATTAAAACGATAACCTCAATCATATAAATGCATGTATACATAGAATAATGGACATATAGAATCAAACAAATCAAAGATTACAATCATAAAAAGATAACAATGCACACAAGAATGAAAATAAATGGCTATATGATGTAACCACACAATTAGGCTCAAATCTCACATGCTTGTGTTCTTAGCTCAAAAACATGATCCACAATGTGTATAATTCAAGCAAGTTCTAAAAATTTTTTTTTTCTATCAATTGGGGTGCCTTATAGGTAAAATTCTTGAAAATTTTCATTATTTTGACTAGGATTAATATATACATATGCAATGCAAGAAAATGCAACTAAAAATCCTAAAATTAAATGAAAAAATATTGGGATTAGAAACTTGTTACCCAAAAATGCCGAGTGGTCGGATGACCTCCTCACACTTAAAAGTTTGCACCGTCCTCGGTGCATCCAAAGATAAGCAAGGGGGTACAGCGACTTTCCTAGTTGCCACCTTCAGCTGGTGGGTCAACCGGTGCTGCATGTCCTTCTTCCCGCTTCCATTTTTGCTTATAATGACTCCTCCTGAACAATAGAAAATAGGAGATACTAAGACAACTAGAAGCACAAGCAAAGAAGCATGGATTGTTGGAATGAAGTAAATCAATAGAATTGAGTGAGTGAATTAGCGTGACATTAATGAAACAAGTATGTGAATTCTAAATTACGCGCTATTTAGAACACACATATTATCACAAAATGCTATGTCATAATTACACAAAGGAGGTATGCACTGCACTCATTCTAGTGTGCTTGAAGTACTTCAAAAGAAAACTTGTAGGTTAAGTCAACCAACAAGTAGCAAAGAAGCATAAAAGCATTCAAGCAAACAATCAAGCAATTGTAAATTGGATAGTGCATGGACATTGATTGATGTCCAAGTAAACTTAGTGAACAATGTGGTATATGAAAATTACACAACAATCAATGACACATATTGGAGTTGTTGCAACACCTAAGTGACATAGAGGTGAAACACATGGATGCTATCAAACTTAGGAAAAAAAGATAGAAGTAGAAATCAATCAAATAGCAAGCATAGCCCACAAAGCTTTACAAAGCTAAAAAATATGTCACTAGGTAAGCTTTCGATCCAATTTCACAGTTCTACAATCTCAATGCATGAAATAAGTGATGTGAAAAGGGTAAATCGTAAACAAACATCACCTAAAAAAAATGCAATGATAATATACAATTGCCTAGCAATGGATGATGAATGCATGGTGGCCAAAACATGCAATTCAAAAGAGTTAAGAAGCTTAAAGGCAATGTAGCATTCACTTGGTGTTCACAATCATGAAGCATGGAGAACCCAAAACCAAGTGACAAAATACAACCTCAACAATTAAATCCAACAATGTCAATCAAAGAAAACTATGCTAAAATAGCATCAGTTAATACTAAGCAGCAATGAATGACCAACAAAATTAATAATCCAACACGTATAATGAAAAATAGGAAATTAAATGAAAGATTAAACTAATTAAACAAATAACTAACAAACTAAAACAAATGCTTATGGATGATGTTTGGTAGTGTTGGATGATGTTTGAAGGGTGGAAAGAGAAGAGAAGAAGGAAAGAAATGGAACGAGGATAAGAAAAGAAGGTGGGTGAAATAGGACAACCCACGCGTGCGCGTCATGTACGCGTAAGCGTGGATTGATAAAATGGTAGCGACGCGTACGCGTGATGAGTTATTTGGAGCGGGCCGATGCGTACGCGTAAGGCACACGTACGCATGGGTAGAGTTATGCCTCGAGCGCAAAGTTGGCATGAAGTGGGCACAACTCTCGGAAAAATGTATGGAAGGGTGAAACCTTCAATCCACGCGTACGCGTAAGTGACGCATGCGCGTGGATGGTCGAAATTGCTTGGGGCACTCGTACGCGTGCGTTGGTGCTCTGCTTTTCAAAATTTTTCTATGTTTTTGCACCAAAACAAGCATTCCAAACCTCCAAACAGCTACCAAAACATCATAAAACCTTATTTAACATACTAGACTCCCAAATAAACTCAACTACTCAAACAAGACATGAAATTAAACCTATTTTACCAATATGTACAAAAGAGAAAAATGAAAAGATGCTACCATGGTGGGGTTTCTCCCACCTAGCACTTTTGTTTATTGTCCTTAAGTTGGACTTATGAGGAGCTCTCCATCAAGGTGGCTTGTGCTTGAATCCATCCTTGAATATCCACAAATGCTTGGACTTCCAATAAGCTCTATCTTCTAAAGTTAATAACTCCAAGCCTTGATGTAGTTCCTCACAAGCCATGGGCTCCCAAAAATAAACCTCCTCTTGTAAGTCGGGATCCCACACTTTGTTTTCACACCCGTCCTTGAGTTGATCATGGTGATTTCCTCCGGGTGGCAAGAGAGATGAATTCTCATGGAAGCACCTAACTACCCTCTTAGACCCATCCAATTGAGCACTAGTCCAACCCTTGCTCCTGGAAGCTTCAACCATAATGAGCCTAGACTTACAACGCCAACCACTAAACATCTTTGTCTTACGCTTAATTCCACAAAGCGCCCTAAGTTGGCCATCCGTCTCAAGCAAACCAAATTCAAGTGGGATAGTAAAGCTAAGAGTTAGAAGTTTTACCCATTCAAATGAAGGATTGGATGATAACCTAGGTGGAGGAGTACCCAATGACCCTAACAAGGCATGCTCTACTCCCGTCCATCCTCTCCTAGAGGCTTTCACCACTTGGCAAGGTTCTTCAAGCTTTACTTCTTGCCAAACTCCCTCAAGTCCCATGCTTCTTCACCAAGTTCTTCAAGCTCTTCCCCATCACTCAAATAATAAATGGGTGGTTTAGTGAGGTCCACCTCATCATCAATCTCAAGCATAGTGAGAAAGGATTTCTCAAACTCAAAAGGATCATATGTTGATGCAGAATCATCATAAATAGGAGGTCTTATTGCTTGGGACACTTCTTCCAATTCTTCAATCACATTGTGCCTTGGAAGTTGTGCATTCTCCTCCTCAACATTAACTTCAAATTCCATAGAATAAGGCTCTTCAACTTGTGATTCCTTTATGTACTCAACATATCCTAAGGTGCCAACCACTACTTCCTTTGGTTCAATCATCTCTACCTTCTCCTCTTGTTGCACTTCTTACTTTAACTCATCTTCTTCACCTTGAAGCTTTAAGTTCACTCCCTCACTAAGCTCTTTGGTTGTCTCTCCACATTCAACAATGGGAGTGCTTTGATCACAAGCATAGGTGGGATGAGACTATGTTGCTAATGGCTTCTACCATGATAGCAATCTTAGCTCCTATCTCCTTGAACTCCTTTTTCGTCTCCTCTTGTTGCCTTAGGATATAAGATCTAAGATCTCATAGTTCTAGCATGAGGGCTTCATTGGGAGGCGGTAGTGGAAGAGAAGGTTCATTGTTTGAAGGAAGGGTGTTGTAGTCGGAAGGTGGTTCATATTGGTGGAATTCTTGAGGTGGTGCATATGAATTTTGCGGTTCATGGAAGTATTGGTGTTGGAATGGTAGTGGCTCTAGATATGGTTCATATGGTGGTTGGTATGGTGGATATTGGTTGGGGTCATATGGAGGTGAATGGTGGTATGAGGCTTGTGAGTATGGTGAAGGGCTATATTGAGGAGGGGGTTCATATGCATATGATGATTGTGGTTGACAACCACAATGAGGATCATCACATACATTAGATTGATATGCATCTTGGTATAGCTCTTGATCATAGTACATTGGTGGAGATTGTTGCCATGAAGGTTGATCATATACTTGAGGCTCCTCCCACCTTTGGTTGTTCCTTCCTTGATGCATGTTACTGATGAGCGGATAATTTATACGCTTTTTGTCATTGTTTTTAGGTAATTTTTAGTAGGATATAGTTACTTTTAGGGATATTTTCATTAATTTTTATGTAAAATTTACATTTTTGGACTTTACTATGAGTTTGTGTGTTTTTCTGTGATTTCAGGTATTTTCTGGCTAAAATTAAGGGACCTAAGCAAAGCTCTGATAAGAAGGCTGACAAAGGACTGCTGATGCTGTTGGATTCTAACCTCCCTACACTCGAAATAAATTTTCTGAAGCTACAGAACCTCAAATGGCGCGCTCTTAACACCGTTGGAAAGTAGACATCTAGAGCTTTCCAGCAATATATAATAGTCCATACTTTATTCGTGATTAGACAATGTAAACCGGCACTCAACGCCAGTTCCATGTTGCATTCTGGAGTCAAACGCGAGAAACACGTCACAAACCAGAGTTGAACGCCAAAAACACGTTACAACTTGGCGTTCAACTCCAAAAGAAGCCTCTGCATGTGTAAAGCTCAAGCTCAGCCCAAGAACACACCAAGTGGGCCCTGGAAGTAGATTTCTGCATCAATTACTTACTTCTGTAAACCCTAGTAGCTAGTCTAGTATAAATAGGACATTTTACTATTGTATTAGACATCTGTGGTCTCGGTTTTATTCCATTATTCATCTTAGGAGACTATTGATCACGTTCATGGGGGCTGGCCATTCGGCCATGCCTGGACCACTATCACTTATGTATTTTCAACGGTGGAGTTTCTACACACTATAGATTAAGGGTGTGGAGCTCTGCTGTACCTCGAGTTTTAATGCAATTACTACTATTTTCTATTCAATTCAGTTTATTCCTGTTCTAAGATATTCGTTGCACTTCACCATGATGAATGTGATGATCCGTGACACTCATCAGCATTCTCACCTATGAACGCGTGACTGACAACCACCTCCGTTCTACCTTAGACCAAGCACATATCTCTTGGATTCCTTAATCAGAATCTTTGTGGTATAAGCTAGAATTGATGGCAGCATTCATGAGAATCCAGAAAGTCTAAACCTTGTCTGTGGTATTCCGAGTATGATTCAGGGATTGAATGACTGTGACGAGCTTCAAACTCGTGATTGTTGGGCGTGATGACAAATGCAAAAGAATCAATGGATTCTATTCTAACATGATCGAGAATCGACAGATGATTAGCCGTGCCGTGACAAAGCATTTGGACCTTTTTCACTGAGAGGATGGATGTAGCCATTGAAAATGGTGATGCCCTACATACAGCTTGCCATGGAAAGGAGTAAAAAGGATTAGATGAAGGCAGTAAAAAAGCAGAGATTCAAAAGGAACACAACATCTTCATATGCCTATCTGAAATTCCCACTAATGATTTACATAAGTATTTCTATCTTTATTTTCTGTTTATTTATTATTATTATTATTCGAAAACTTCATAATCATTTATTATCCGCCTAACTGAGATTTACAAGATGAAAATAACTTACTTCATACCAACAATCTCCGTGGGATCGACCCTTACTCACGTAAGGTTTATTACTTGGACGACTCAGTGCACTTGCTGGTTAGTTGTGCGAAGTTGTGAAGTTATGTTTGGACCATGGTATCATGCACCAAGTTTTTGGCGCCATTACCAGGGAGAGAACGAACATGAATGCCATTATCGGAAATCACAATTTTGCCTACCAAGCTTTTGGCGCCATTGCAGGGAATTGTTCGAGTTTGGACAACTAACGGTTCATCTTGTTGCTTAGATTAGGTAATTTTTTTTGTTTTATTTTCAAAAATCTTTCAAAAATATTTTTTTCCTGTTTTCGAAAATTTTTCCAAATTCTTAAGAATTGATTCTAGAGTTTCATGAAGCATGTTGAAGCCTGGCTGGGTGTAAAGCCATGTCCAAATTCTTTTGGACTGAGGCTTCAACTAATCACCACAATGCATGTAATGCCCTGCTGAAGCTTGGCTGGCCATTAGCCATGTCTAATTCCTGGACCAGAGCTTTAGACTAACATTGAAAGATTTCTGGAATTCTTCTTAAAAATTTTGAATTTCTTATCTTCTTTTTCCTATATATTTTTCGAAAAAAAAATAAAAAAAGAAAATACAAAAAAATTATAAAATCATAAAAATAAAAAAATATTTGTGTTTCTTGTTTGAGTCTAGAGTCAATTTTTAAGTTTGGTGTCAATTGCATGTTTTTAAAAAAATTATGCATTTTTCGAAAAAATATGTTCTTGATGTTCATCATGATCTTCAAAGTGTTCTTGGTGTTCATCTTGACATTCATAGTGTTCTTGCATGCATTCTTTGTTTTGATCCAAAAAGAAAAGAGAAAAACATAAAAATGACGTTTTAATTTTTTTCCATCTCATCATTCAAAATTCAAAAATAAAAAATATCTTTTTCTTTTTTTCTCTCATAAATTCCAAAAATTTGAGTTGACTTAGTAAAAAATTTTTAAAAACTTAGCTATTTCTTATAAGTCAAGTCAAATTTTTATTTTTAAAAATCTTATCTATTCAAAACTTTTTCAAAAAAAATCAAATCTTTTTCATTTTTTATTATTTTTCAAAAAATTTTTAATTTGAATTTTAAAATCTTTTTCTTATCTTTATTTCGAAATTTCAAAAACTTTACTAACAATTAATGTGATTGATTCAAAAATTTGAAGTTTGTTACTTTCTTGTTAAGAAAGGTTCAATCTTTAAATTCTAGAATCATATCTTTTAGTTTCTTGTTAGTCAAGTAATTAAATTTTAATTTTAAAAATTAAATTCTTTTTCAAAAATATCTTTTCTATCATATCTTTTTCAAAATTTTATCTTTTTCAAAAATTTGATTTCAAAATATCTTCCAACTTCTTATATTTTTAAATTAAATTTCAAATCTTTTTCAACTAACTAGTTGACTTTTTGTTTGTTTTAACTATATCTTATCTCTTTTTCAAAACCACCTAACTACTTTTCTCTCTCTAATTTTCGAAAACTTCTACCTCTTTTTCAAAATTCTTTTAATTAACTCATTGTTTTAAATGTTAATTTTAATTTTAATTCTTCTTTTAATTTTCGAAAATCACTAACTCTTTTTCAAAAATTAATTTTCGAATTCTCTCCCTCTCATCTCCTTCTATTTATTTATTTATTTACTAACATTTCCCTTCATCTCAAGAATCTGAACCTATCTTCACCCTTGTGTTTGGATTCTTACCTTTTCCTTCTTCTATTCTTTTCTTCTTCTACTAACATAAAGGAATCTCTCTACTGTGGTAAAGAGGATCCCTATTATTATTTTCTGTTCCCTTCTTTTTCATATGAGCAGGAGAAAGAACAAGAACATTCTTGTTGAGGCAGATCCTGAACCTGAAAGGACTCTGAAGAGGAAACTAAGAGAAGCTAAATTACAACAATCCAGAGACAACCTTACAGAAATTTTTGAAAAAGAAGAGGAGATGGCAGCCAAAAATAATAATGCAAGGAGGATGTTTGGTGATTATACTACACCTACTTTCAATTTTGATGGAAGAAGCATCTCAATCCCTACTATTGGAGCATATAACTTTGGGCTGAATCCTCAACTAGTTGCTCTACTGCAACAGAACTGCAAGTTCGATGGACTTCCATCAAAAGATCCCTACCAGTTTTTAACTGAGTTCTTGCAGATCTGTGAGATTGTTAAGACTAATGGAGTAGATCCTGAAGTCTACAGGCTCATGTTTTTCCCTTTGGCTGTGAGAGACAGGGCTAGAATATGGTTGGATTCACAACCTAAAGATAGCATGGACTCCTGGGAGAAGCTGGTCGCGGCCTTCTTGGCTAAGTTCTTTTCTCCTCAAAAGCTGAGCAAGCTTAGAGTGGATGTTCAGACATTCAAACAAAAAGATGGTGAATCCCTCTATGAAACTTGGGAAAGATACAAGAGATAACCAAAAAGTGTCCTTCTGACATGCTTTTAGAGTGGACCATTTTAGATATATTCTATTATGGTCTATCTGAATTCTCTAAGATGTCACTGGACCATTCTGCAGGTGGATCCATTCACCTAAAGAAAATGCCTACAGAAGCTCAAGAACTCATTGACATGGTTGCAAATAACCAATTCATGTATACTTCTGAGAGGAATTTCGTGAGTAATGGGACGCCTCAAAGGAAGGAAGTTCTTGAAATTGATGCTCTGAATGCCATATTGGCTCAGAACAAAATGTTGACTCAGCAAGTCAACATGATTTCTCAAGGTCTGAATGGATGGCAAAATGCATCCAACAGTACTAAAGAGGCGTCTTCTGAAGAAGCTTATGATCCTGAAAACCCTGCAATAGCAGAAGTAAATTATATGGGTGAACCTTATGGAAACACTTATAATTCATCATGGAAAAATCATCCAAATTTCTCATGGAAGGTTCAACAAAAGCCTCAACAAGACTTTAATAATGGTGGAAGAAATAGGCTTAGCAATAGCAAGCCTTTTCCATTATCTTCTCAGCAACAGACAGAGAATTCTTAGCAGAGCACTTCTAATTTAGCAAACTTGGTCTCTGATCTGTCTAAGGCCACTTTAAGTTTCATAAGTGAAACAAGGTCCTCCATAAGAAATTTGGAGGCACAAGTGGGCCAGCTGAGTAAGAAAATCACTGAAACTCCTCCTAGTATTCTCCCAAGCAACACTGAAGAGAATCCAAAAAGAGAGTGCAAGGCCATTGGCATAATCAACATGTCCGAACCTAGGGAGGAAGGAGAGGACGTGAACCCCAATGAGGAAGACCTCATGGGACGTCTCTCAAGCAAGAAGGAGTTCCTTATTGAGGACCTAAAGGAATCTGAGGCTCATATAGAGACCATAGAGATTCCATTAAACCTCCTTCTACCATTCATGAGCTCTAAAAACTATTCTTCCTCTGAAGAGGATGAAGATGTAACTGGAGAGCAAGTTGCTCAATATCTAGGAGCCATCATGAAGTTGAATGCCAAATTGTTTGGTAATGAGACTTGGGAAGGTGAGCCCCCCTTGCTCATTAATGAACTAGATACATGGATTCAGCAAACCTTACCTCAAAAGAAACAAGATCCTGGCAAATTCTTAATACCCTGTACCATAGGCACCATGACCTTTGAAAAGGCTCTGTGTGACCTGGGGTCAGGCATAAATCTTATGCCACTCTCTATAATGGAGAAGTTGGGGATCATTAAGGTACAACCTGCCATATTCTTACTACAGATGGCAGACAAGTCAATAAGACAAGCTTATGGATTAGTAGAGGACGTGTTAGTGAAGGTTGAAGGCCGTTACATCCCTGCTGATTTCATAACCTTAGACACTAGGAAGGAGGAGGATGAATGCATCATCCTTGGAAGACCTTTCCTAGCCACAGTAGGAGCTGTGATAGATGTTAACAGAGGAGAATTAGTCCTTCAATTGAATGGGGACTACCTTGTGTTTAAGATCCAAGGGCGTTCTTCTGTAACAATGGAGAGGAAGCATGAAAAGCTTCTCTCAGTACAGAGTCAAACAGAGCCCCCACAATCAAACTCTAAGTTTGGTGTTGGGAAGCCACAGCCAAACTCTAAGTTTGGTGTTGAATCCCCACATCCAAACTCTAAGTTTGGTGTTGGGAGTCTACAACATTGACCTGATCACCTGTGAGGCTCCATGAGAGCCTACTGTCAAGCTATTGACATTAAAGAAGCGCTTATTTGGAGGCAACCCAATTTTTTTTTATCAAATTTTATTTTTTTTTATTGTTCTTTTATGTTTTATTAGGTTCATGATAATGTGGAGTCACAAAATAAATACTAAAATTAAAAACAGAATAAAAAATAGCAGAAGAAAAAGCACACCCTGGAGGAAGGGCTTACTGGCGTTTAAATGCCAGTAAGGAGCATCTGGCTGGTGTTCAACGCTAGAACAGAGCATAGATCTGGCGTTGAACGCCAGAAACAGGCAACATCCTGGCATTTAAACGCCAGGAATACACCCTGAGGAAAGCTGGCGCTGAACGCCATAAACAAGCATGGAACTGGCGTTCAACGCCAAAAACATGCTGCAAATGGGCTTTGAATGCCCAAAAAAAGCATGAAGCTGGCGTTCAACACCAGAAACAAGCATCAATCTGGCGTTAAACACCAGGATTGCATGCAGAGGGAGTTTTACACGTCTCATTAGTGAAGGGATGATAATCCTTGACATCTCAGGATCTGTGGATCCCACAGGATCATCTTAGGATCTGTGGACCCCACAGGATCCCCACCTACCTCAACTCACCTTCTCTCCTCTTCACCAAAAACCATTCACCAATCACCTCAATCTCTCTTCCCCATCACCTCTTCACCACTCACATCTAGCCATTCTTCCCCATAAACCCTACCAACCTTCAAAATTCAAAATCCCTTTTCCCACCCAACCCACCCAATATGGCCGAACCTTAACCCCTCTCCCTCCACTATATAAACCCCTCCATTCTTCTTCATTTTCACATAACACAACCTTCTCTTCTCCTCCTTGGCCGAAACACAACCCTCTCTTCCTCTCCTCCATATCTTATTCTTCTTTATCTATTCTTTCTTCTTTTGCTCGAGGGCGAGCAATATTCTAAGTTTGGTGTGGTAAAAGCATAGCTTTTTTTGTTTTTCCATAACCATTGATGGCACCTAAGGCCGGAGAAACCTCTAGAAAAGGGAAAGGGAAGTCAAAAGCTTCCACCTCTAAGTCATGGGAGATGGAGAGATTCATCTCCAAAGCCTATCAAGACCACTTCTATGAAGTTGTGGCCAAGAAAAAGGTGATTCCTGAGGTCCCTTTCAAGCTCAAGAAAAATGAGTATTCGGAGATCCGACATGAGATCCAAAGAAGAGGTTGGGAAGTTCTGACCAACCCCATTCAACAAGTCGGAATCTTAATGGTTCAAGAGTTCTATGCCAATGCATGGATCACTAGGAACCATGATCAAAGTGTGAACCTGAATCCAAAGAATTATCTTACAATAGTTCGGGGGAAATACTTAGATTTTAGTCCGGAAAATATAAGGTTAGCATTCAACTTGCCCATGATGCAAGGAGATACACGCCCCTACACTAGAAGGGTCAACTTTGATCAAAGGTTGGACCAAGTCCTTATGGACATATGTGTGGAAGGAGCTCAATGGAAAAGAGACTCCAAAGGTAAGCCAGTTCAATTAAGAAGACTGGACCTCAAGCCTGTGGCTAGAGGATGGTTGGAGTTCATCCAACGCTCCATCATCCCTACTAGCAACCGATCCGAAGTTACTGTGGATCGGGCCATCATGATTCATAGCATCATTAATGGAGAGGAAGTAGAAGTTCATGAAGTCATCTCCCTTGAATTCTAAAAAATAGCCGAAAAGTCCTCCACCATGGCAAGGTTAGCTTTTCCTTATCTTATTTGCCATCTATGTTACTCAGCTGGAGTTATCATAGAAGGAGATATCCCCATTGAGGAGGATAAGCCCATCCCTAAGAAGAGGATGGAGCAAACAAGAGAGCCCACTCATGGATTCCAAGAGACGCATGACGAAGCTCATCACCAAGAAATCCCGTAGATGCCTCAAGGGATGCACTTTCCTCCCAACAACTATTGGGAACAACTCAACACTTCTCTAGAAGATTTGAGTTACAATATGGATCAATTAAGGGTGGAACATCAAGAGCACTCCATCATTCTCCATGAAATTAGAGAAGATCAAAGAGCAATGAGGGAGGAGCAACAAAGGCAAGGAAGAGACAGAGAAGAGCTCAAGGACATCATTGGTTCTTCAAAAAGAAAGCGCCACCATCACTAAGGTGGACTCATTCCTTGTTCTTATTTCTCTATTTTTTTTGCTTTTTATGCTATATGTTTGTTTATGTTTTGTGTCTCTACTTCATGATCATTAGTATTTAGTAACTATGTCTTAAAGCTATGAATAATTCCATGAATCCTTCACCTCTCTTAAATGAAAAATGTTCCTAATTCAAAAGAACAAGAAGTACATGAATTTCGAATTTATCCTTGAATTTAGTTTAATTATTTTGATGTGGTGACAATACTTTTTGTTTTCTGAATGAATGCCTGAACAGTGCATATTTTTGATCTTGTTGTTTATGAATGTTAAAATTGTCGGCTCTTGAAAGAATGACGAACAAAGAGAAATGATACTAATAATTTGAATAATCATAAATTTGATTCTTGAAGCAAGAAAAAGCAGTGAATGGCAAAACCTTGTGAAAAAAAAGTGGCAAAAAAATATAGAAAGAAAAAGAAAAAAAAGCAAGCAGAAAATGCCAATGGCCCTTAAAACCAAAAGTCAAGGGTAAAAAGGATCCAAGGCTTTGAGCATCAATGGATAGGAGGGCCCAAGGAAATAAAATCCAGGCCTAAGCGGCTAAATCAAGCTGTCCCTAACCATGTGCTTGTGGCATGCAGGTCCAAGTAAAAAGCTTGAGACTGAGTGGTTAAAGTCGTGATCCAAAGCAAAAAGAGTGTGCTTAAGAGCTCTGGACACCTCTAACTGGGGATTTTAGCAAAGCTGAGTCACAATCTGAAAAGGTTCACCCAGTCATGTGTCTGTGGCATTTATGTATCCGATGGTAATACTGGAAAACAAAGTGCTTAGGGCCACGACCAAGACTCATAAAAGTAGTTGTGTTCAAGAATCAACATACTTAACTAGAAGAATCAATAACACTATCAGAAATTCTAAGTTCCTAGAGATGCCAATCATTCTAAACATCAAAGGAAAAAGTGAGATGCCAAAACTGTTCAAAAGCAAAAAGCTACAAGTCCCGCTCATCTAATTAGAATTAATATTCATTGATATTTTGGGATTCATAGCATATTCTCTTCTTTTTATCCTATTTGATTTTCAGTTGCTTGGGGATAATCAACAATTTAAGTTTGGTGTTGTGATGAGCGGATAATTTATACGCTTTTTGACATTGTTTTTAGGTAGTTTTTAGTAGGACATAGTTGCTTTTAGGGATGTTTTCATTAGTTTTTATGTAAAATTCATATTTCTGGACTTTACTATGAGTTTGTGTGTTTTTCTGTGATTTCAGGTATTTTACGGCTGAAATTGAAGAACCTGAGCAAAACTCTGATAAGAAGGTTGACAAAGGACTGCTGATGCTGTTGGATTCTGACTTCCCTGCACTCGAAATGGATTTTCTGGAGCTACAAAACTCCAAATGGCGCGATCTCAACGGCGTTAGAAAGTCGACATCCAGAGCTTTCCAGCAATATATAATAGTTTATACGTTATTTGTGATTAGATGATGTAAACTGGCGCTCAACGCCAATTCCATGCTGCATTCTGGAGTCAAACGCCAGAAACACGTCACGAACCAGAGTTGAACGCCAAAAACACGTTACAACTTGGCGTTCAACTCCAAAAGAAGCCTCTACACGTGTAAAGCTCAAGCTCAGTCCAAGCACACACCAAGTGGGCCCCGAAAGAGGATTTCTGCATCAATTACTTACTATTGTATTAGACATCTTTGGTCTCGGTTTTATTCCATTATTCATCTTAGGAGACTATTGATCACGTTCATGGGGGCTGGCCATTTGGCCATGCCTGGACCACTATCACTTATGTATTTTCAACGGTGGAGTTTCTACACACCATAGATTAAGGGTGTGGAGCTCTGTTGTACCTCGAGTTTTAATGCAATTACTACTATTTTTTATTCAATTTAGTTTATTCCTGTTCTAAGATATTCGTTGCACTTCACCATGATGAATGTGATGATCCGTGACACTCATCATCATTCTCACCTATGAACGCGTGACTAACAACCACCTCCGTTCTACCTTAGACCGAGCGCATATCTCTTGGATTCCTTAATCAGAATCTTCGTGGTATAAGCTAGAATTGATGGCGGCATTCATGAGAATCCGGAAAGTCTAAACCTTGTCTATGGTATTCCGAGTAGGATTCAGGGATTGAATGACTGTGACGAGCTTCAAACTCGCGATTGTTGGGCGTGATGACAAATGCAAAAGAATCAATGGATTCTATTCTGACATGATCGAGAATCGACAGATGATTAGCCGTGTCGTGACAGAGCATTTGGACCTTTTTCACTGAGAGGATGGCATGTAGCCATTGACAACAGTGATGCCCTACATACAGCTTGCCATGGAAAGGAGTAAAAAGGATTGGATGAAGCCAGTAGAAAAGTAGAGATTCAAAAGTAGCACAGCATCTTCATATGCCTATCTGAAATTCCCACTAACGATTTACATAAGTATTTCTATCTTTATTTTCTATTTATTTTTTATTATTATTCGAAAACTCCATAATCATTTATTATCTGCCTAACTGAGATTTACAAGATGACCATAGCTTGCTTCATACCAACAATCTCCGTGGGATCGACCCTTACTCATGTAAGGTTTATTACTTGGACGACTGGTGCACGAAATTGCAATCACACTCTTGAAATTCCGCACAACTAACCAGCAAGTGCACTGGGTTGTCCAAGTAATACCTTACGTGAGTAAGGGTCGATCCCACGGAGATTGTCGGCTTGAAGCAAGCTATGGTTATCTTGTAACTCTTAGTCAGGATATCAATAATTCTCAGGTTTTATTGTGAAAAGTAAAAGAACATGAAATAAATACTTGTTTTGCAGTAATGGAGAACAGGTTAAGGTTTTAGAGATGCTTTATCTTCTGAATCTCTGCTTTCCTACTGTCTTCTTCTTCATGCACGCAAGGCTCCTTCCATGGAAAGCTGTATGTAGGGTTTCACCATTGTCAATGGCTACCTCCCATCCTCTCAGTGAAAATGTTCAACGCGCTCTGTCACAGCACGGCTAATCATCTGTCGGTTCTCAATCAGGTTGGAATAGAATCCAGTGATTCTTTTGCGTCCGTCACTAACGCCCAGCCTTCAGGAGTTTGAAGCTCGTCACAGTCATTCAATCCTTGAATCCTACCCAGAATACCACAGACAAGGTTTAGACCTTCCGGATTCTCTTGAATGCCGCCATCAATTCTAGCTTATGCCACGAAGATTCTGATTAAGGAATCTAAAAGATATTCACTTAGTCTAAGGTAGAACGGAGGTGGTTGTCAGGCACACGTTCATAGGTGAGAATGATGATGAGTGTCACGGATCATCACATTCATCAAGTTGAGGAACAAGTGATATCTTAGAATGGAAGCAAGCGTGATTGAATGAAAAAACAGTAGTAATTGCATTAATCCATCAAGACACAGCAGAGCTCCTCACCCCCAACCATGGGGTTTAGAGACTCATGCCGTAGAAGATACAATAAGAAACGTGTAATGTCATGAGGTAAAGATATAATGTCAAAAGGTCCTATTAATAGTGAACTAGTAACCTAGGGTATACAGAAATGAGTAAATGACGTAAAAATCCACTTCCAGGGTCCACTTGGTGTGTGCTTGGGCTGAGCATTGAAGCTTTCATGTGTAGAGACTTTTCCTGGAGTTAAACGCCAGCTTTTGTGCCAGTTTGGGCGTTTAACTCCAATTTTTGTGCCAGTTCCGGCGTTAAACGCCGGGAATTTTGAAGCTGATTTGCAACGCCGGTTTGGGCCATCAAATCTCGAGCAAAGTATGGACTATTATATATTTCTGGAAGGCCTAGGATGTCTAATTTACAACGCAATTAAGAGCGCGCCAATTAGGCTTCTGTAGCTCCAGAAAATTCACTTCGAGTGCAGGGAGGTTAGAATCCAACAGTATCTGCAGTCCTTTTTCAGCCTCTGAATCAGATTTTTGCTCAGGTCCCTCAATTTCAGCCAGAAATTACCTGAAATCATAGAAAAATACACAAACTCATAGTAAAGCCCATAAAGGTGAATTTTAAATAAAAACTAATAAAAACATACTAAAAACTAACCAAAATATACTAAAAACATACTAAAAACAGTGCCAAAATGTGTATAAATTATCCGCTCATCAACGACCCAGTGCACTTGGTGGTTAGTTGTGTGAAGTTGTGAAGTTATGTTTGGACCATGGTATCATGCACCAAGTTTTTGGCGCCATTACCAAGGAGAGAACGAACATGAATGCCATTATCAGAAATCACAATTTTGCCTACCAGTTACCCATGTAATTTCCATCTTCTACAACATAGTTTAAGCCACACTTATAGCCAAAGGGATGAGAATTCATAGTGACGAGAGTAAATAAAAACAAAATCTAACAAGGAACAAAGAGAGCAAAATCCTACAATTAGCAAAAACTAACAAACAAACCAAAAATCAAGCTATTCAGAATATATACAATAGCCAATAACATAGCACCATTGCAATTCCCCGGCAACGGCGCCATTTTGATGAAAGAAATTTGTCATGTCGCTATAGAAATTTCACAAATATATGTAATCTCATTACAAGTATAGTTCTACACCAACAAACAATCCTCCCAATCAAAAATTTGGTTTTGTCACATGTACAAACCCCAAATAAGAATTAACCGAAGTATTTAAACTCCGGGTCGTCTCACGAGGAATTGCAATGAAGTGGTCAATTATTGGCTATGAAGGTGCAAGGGGGGTTTGATTGATAAAGGGGCAAAAAAGTAAATGGGCAAGAAAAGTAAATCAAGTAAGCAATTAAAGAAAGCAATTAATGAAGAGAGACATTCATGGCAAAGATTGAGAATATAGGCTTTCTATCCTAGTCATACAATGATTAATTCATCCTATTTAGTCAACTCCGGTAAATGGAAGAAGGTATCATGTTATCTTCACATAGGAAGAAAGTCAAACAAGACTAATTATTCATATCACAATGATAAACAAGAATTTATCTTATTACATCATCCCCGACAATAGAGGAAGGTATCATGTTATCCTCATACTCGAAGAAAGTCTAATAAGACTAGCTAATCTCAATCCAAAAGTCCTAATCACCTACTAATTGAATTAGCAAGAGATTAGTGTCAATGGAAATAATATTAGCTAACAACTCTAGGTCATGAGTTGGGTATTCATGACTCAAGATCACCTAATTACTCTTTCCAAGCCAAGAATGCTCAAGGTAAATTACAAGGAAAGATAAAATCTACCAACTACCAATTGCAAGGAAAGTAAGATCACAACTCAAATCAACAATAAAAGAACATCAAATTTCATTAAAAGAGATCCAAATCCTACATGAGTGCATGAACATAAAAGAGGCATAAAAGTAAAATTAACATCACAAACTAAGAGAATGAAGGTGTAGAAGCAAGAATTCATAAAGGAAACAAGATGAAAACATGAATATGGACCTAGATCTAAAATAGAAATTCCCTAAGAACCCTAATTCTAAAGAGAAGAGGGAGCTTCTCTCTCTAGAAACTAAGCTACATGATGCAAAAACTCCAAACAATTGCTCCCCTTTTTACCAAGCTTGAATTCTGCATGAAATAGCATCAGAAATGAGTTAGATTGGGCCCAAAATGCTTCAGAAATCGCTAGCCATGGGTTGCTTTTAATGAGTCACGTGCAGCAACTGACGCGTATTTGTCATGCAAGCATATGCATCTCTAGATGCCAAGAAACTATGGTAAATTTTATATCATTTTGAAGCCTCGGATATTAGATTTTCAACGCAACTAGAACCACCTCATTTGGACCTCTGTAGCTCAAGTTATGGTTGATTGAGTGCGAAGAGGTTAGGGTTGACAGCTTTTACGATTACTTCATTTCTTCATGAGTTATCCCACTTTGCATGGTTTTCCTTCATTCCTTCAATCCAATCTTTTCCTTCTAAACATGAAATCACATAACAAACATATCAAGGCATTGAATGGAATTAAGGTGAATCAAAATCACCAATTTAAGGGCCTAAAAAGCATGTTTTTACACTTAAGCACAAAATCAGGGAGAATTATAAAACCATGCTATTTCATCGAATAAATGTGGGAAAATGTGATAAAATCCGTTAAATTAAGCACAAGATAAACCACAAAATTGGGGTTTATCAGCTGATAAAAATTATAGTTTGTCACGAAAAACACATAAAACAAAATAAAGAAATAAAACGTTACTAGATAGATGAGAATTCAATAGTGATAGAATGGTTGAGGCTTTAGAGATGCTTTGTCTTTCCGGATTAACTTTTCTTACTGTCTCCTTCAATAACCTTCTGATTCCTTCAATGGCAGCCGTAAGTGATTAACTCATGTCCTCTCATCAAGTTAACCTCCTCTACTGCAGCAATCCACCACATTATGATAACTCATGTCCTCTCATCAAGCCACCTCTAGGTTTCTCACTGTAGCAGAAGATGAAGCTATAAGCAATCCACTCCCCTTTGTGATCCTACTCAAGGTGCCACAGACAAGGTAGATCTTCTGGATTAGAAAGTGGTGCTTCTCTGAATCTAGCCTTAGCGCCACAGAGACCTCACGCACCCATAGTCAACGGAATTTCATGTCACATATCCAAAGTTGCTCAGATGCTCTATTAGAATCCACAATTTAATCTCTAGTTTTAGTTCAACTTTATCTAGGTCAGGACACGCACATAACCCAAGTAGTACAAAGGTGATTGTCACGGGTCACCCTCAATTCATGAGATGAAGAACGAGAATGCATAAGAGAATAGAATCAGACATATTGAATTAGAACAGTAATATTATTGATCCATGAAACTCAACAGACCTCCTAACCTTAACCTTAGGAGATTAGTGACTCATACTGTACAGAAAATAATAATGAAAGGTTCGAATGGACAAAGATCAAAAGTTCTTAAACAAGGGTGATCTTTGTTCTATATATACTAGTCTAGTAACAAAGGATTACAGAAAATAAGATAAACTAGTCTTATAGTGCGAAAATCCACTTCTGGAGCCCACTTGATGAGTGTTTGGGCTAAGCTTGAGTGTCTCCAACGAGCTAGTACACCTTAGGGGTGTTGAACGCTGGCTAGGGACTCCATCTTGGGCATTGGACGCCAGCTGCTCCCCTGTGGGCGCTGGACGCTAGGAATAGGGCTGGTGACTGGCGTTGAACACCGGTTTTAGGCCTTTATTTCTAAAGCAAAGTATAAACTATTATATATTTCTAGAAAGTTCTGGATGTTAGCTTTCCATATCCGATGAGATCGCGATATTTGGACTTCTATTGCTCTAGAAAAGCTCTTTCGAGTGCACGGAGGTCAGATCCTAACAACATCTGCAGTCCTTTCTTTGTCTCTGAATCAGACTTTTGCTCAAGATCCTCAATTTCAGCCAGAAAATATCTAAAATCATCATAAAATACACAAAATCAAAGTATAATCCAAAAATATAAATTTTTCACTAAAACCTATGAAAACTTAATAAAACTTAAACAAAACATAATGAAAACTATAAGAATATGATGCCAAACAGCGTATAAAATATCCGCTCATCAGCAGTTGCATACCACAAGAAGCACACAGCCATGTGTGGATACACACAACATCCTATGCATATGCACAAGAGCAAATTCAGCTAGTGTGCATACGCATACATCTGTGCGTACGCACGAATCAGCGCACACGACTCACTTAAAGGAAAACGCTGGGGGCGATTTCTGGCCTCCAAAGCCCAGTTTTGGACTTTCTAAAGCTGATTGAGTGCTATATCAAAGGGCCATCACTCCATGTCAAGGGGAGAGCAATTAGGGTAGATTAGAAAGATGATTTTGGTCATATTCTAGAGAGAAAAGCTCTCCCTTCTCTCTAGAATTAGGGTAGATTCGATTAGATCTTTCATAGATTTAGGTTTAATTATTGTTTTCATTTAATTTTCCTTGTCCTTTATTGTTATTGCATCTTTGTTCTTTCCTTCTACTTGTTATTTCCTTTCTTTTGTTCCTTTATGTTTATGACACTTTGTTACTTTAAATTTTAATTAATGCAGTTTATGTTTTATGTTTCTTATTGTTCAATTTAGTTGTTATTATTGTTTTCTTGCAATTAGTAGTTGTAGAATTTATTATTTCCTATTATTTTACCATGCTTTCTTTTTATGCCTTCCAAGTATTTGATAAAATGCTTGTTTGGATTTTTTCCTAGTTTTTCACCCTGTTGGTTGGGAAATTGAGTAACTGGGTGAACTTGTGTGGTAGATGTCCATTCTACATTGTGTAAGGATTGGTAGTTAATTTGGTTTCCACTAACTCTAAGCTTTCCATTAATAGAGTTGGCTAGGACTTGTGGATTGAGATCAATTATGCCCTTTTTGACTAACTCTCGATGTTAGGATTGACTAATTAGGATTAATTCCACACAATTACCATGTTTGTGGTCCATGACTAGGATAGAAATCCTTAATTTCCCAATTCTTGCCAAGAGCTCTTTTTATCATTTAATTTCCATTTTCATTGCTTTTACTAGCTTCCCATTTAATTACTTGGCCATTTTAATTTCTTGCCTCTTATAATAAAAAACCCCCCAAATCCCCCATAGCTAATAATAGAGCATTTCATTTCAACTCCTAGGGAAGTCGTCTTGGGACTTAAAAACTCTCGATTTATATTTGGTTTGAATTGTGACTCATCCTTTGAATTTAAAATTTGAGTAAGCATTACTTGTTGGCTTGGAACTATACTTGCAAGGGAATTATTTTGTGAAAATTCTAAGTCGAGGGTTTTGCTCTTTCAAGTTTTTGGCACCGTTGCAAGACATATTAACAACCAAAAAGCAAACAAAATAAATTATGGCACACAATTGCACTAGTTCCCCGGCAAAAGTAAACAAAATAAACAAAATCCTAATTACCAACAAAAGCAAACAAAAAACTAAAAAGTGTCTATTAACACTATTCACATATTAACAACAACCAAAATTATGGCACTCAATTGCACTAGTTTCCCGGCAACGGCACCAAAAACTTGATGATTAAGATTCGTGCCGGTTTAGAATTTCTAAAAAACAAGAATCACTTCGTCGGTAGCATAGTCCAAACTAGCAATTAAATCCCACCAATCAAAGTTTAATTTTTTTCAAATTAAAAATAAATTACCGAGAGTAGTGAAACCTCGGGTCGTCTTCCTTAGGAACTAGTGCCTAAGAGTGCACAATTTTGGTTGCAAGAACAAAGGGGTTTTCAATGACCAAGGTAAAAAAATAAAGAAATAAAAGAACGATCCAAAATTGTAATTAATTAACTAATAAAGAAATGAAAGAACTATGTATGTGATATAGACAAGTAAAGCTCAAAAATTGATGGAAAAGTGGTTCAAAACATAAATTGAACGTTGACTTGGGATGAGTTATGGAATCCCTTCCTTGCCATAACCACAACTATGATAATTATGATGAATTAATCTCACTAATTCAACCCTTAACATCGAAGGATAGGTCAAGTGAGCATAATTGTTATTAATCCACAAATCCTAGCTAACTTACTAATTATCTTAGTAAGAAGCTAGCATTAGTGGAAACAATAACAACTAACAACCCAAGAATTATCACTAAATGTTGGACATTATGACTCTAGTATTCCATAATTTCATTTCCCCAAGGCAAGGGGTGGAAATTTACCCAATAATCAAAATTGGTATTTTATCAAACACATAGTCGGCATAATCATAAAACATGGAAAAATTGGGAAAATGATGAAAGCTATGAACCAAAAAAGAACAAAATCAACAAAGGCAACTCAAACAAACATAAAATAACCAACAATCATCAAATCAACCAACTAGAAATCCAAAATAGCAAAACTATATATGTATTGATAAAGGAAAGTAAAATATAAGAAAGTGTAGAACAAGTAATGTAATAAAAGAGAAAATTAAGAAAATACTTACAATAGAAATGGCTAGAATCAAAGATCAAAACTTGAACTATAAAATTCTACAAAGCCCTAGTTAAAAACCCTAAGAAACTTGAGAGAAAAACTTAAACTAAACTAACCTAAAAACTACTCCTAAGTGTGTTGTATAATGTATGGTAGTGTATTATATGATTTGGTGTTGCTTTCCCCTTCATATATGCTTCAGCAATTTTAGAAATGGGCCAAAAGCCCCTCAAATCGCGAGCCACGTTAATTTTTAATGAAGGCACGCACAGGGACTTGTGCGTACGCACACTTGATAAATTTTCTCCTGTGCGTACGAACAGGAGTTGTGCATGGGCACACTTGCTGATTTTGATTCTGTGTGTACGCACAGAGCTGTGCGTGGGCATATGTGCTAATTTTGACCCTTGTGCGTAGGCACACTCTGAAATGCTTCTCTCTTTTGATTTCTTAATGTTTTCTCCCAATTCCACGCTTTTCTTCCACTCTTATCAAGCCATTCTAACCTATTACACCTAAAATCACTCATCAAAACCATCAAGGAATCAAATGAAATGAAAGTGGGATAAAATTGATTAAAATAAGCACAATTTAGCAAGTTTTCACAATTAGGCACAATTTAGAGAGAAAACACAAAACCATGCTATTTAGGTGAATAAATATGGGTTTATATGATGAAATCTACTCAATTCAAACCAAAATTCGTCGTCAAATATAGATTCATCAAATAAGAAACTTGATGATGAAGAATTAGTGTTGATCTAGAATTTCACAAAATAGAATCTCTTCGTTGCAAATATAGCCCAAATCAACAACTAACTCCTAACATCAAAGTTTAGATTTTCAAATACAAATATAATCGAGAGTAATGAAATCTCGGGTCATTCTTCCTCGGAATGCAATTGAGATGTTACGTTTCGGTTGTGAGGAAAAGGGATTTTGAAATCAAAGAACGAAAGATTAAAGGAACTAAGAAAATAAAGAACTAAGAAATGATCAAAATTGGAATTAATGCAATTAAAAGGAAACAAGGTCAAAACTAGTGAAAATGCTAGAAATGCATAAAAAGCCTTGACTTGGGAATAAGGATCCAAGGAATCCTATCATCTCTATAGCCACAACTATGATAATTATGATGAGTCAATCTCGCCTAGTCAACCTCTAACATCGAGGACTAGGTCAAGCAAGCATAATTGACCTTAATCCATAAATCCTAACTAACTTACTAATTGCTTAGTAAGAAGCTAGTGTCAATAGAAACAAGAGTCAACTAACTATCCAAGAATTACCACTAAATGTCGGACATTATGACTTTAGTATCCTAGGAACTGAAATCCCAAGCCAACGTGTAAAAATCTTCTAAAAAATCATAATTGCCATTTTCACAAACACCTTGTGGGCATAAAAGCAAAACATGCAAAATTGCAAAGAAAAATAAAAACTATAACCAAAATATTCACAAAACCAACTATAAACAAGCCATCAAGCATATATAAAGCATAAAACATGAAATTCATCAATCAAAACTTCAAGATACCAAAATTGCATATATAAACAAAGTAACTTGAACCATAAAAAAATAAAAGCAAAAGTAGTGAAATTAAAGAGGAAATTAAAGAGTAGAGTACTTACAAAAGATGAGTAAAATCAAAGATCAAGCTTGACTATAAAATGCTACAAGGAAAGTTTAGGGAACCCTAGAAGTGAAGATGAAGAAAACTACTCTACACTACTCCTACTCCTAATACTATGGAAAAAAATGTGAAAATAAAGCTTTAAGTCCTGATAACACCTCCCCCTTCATATGTGAATGATGTCCCTTGATATAGCACTTCAAAACTAGCTTTAGCCTTCAAAAATTGGGCCAAAAGAGCCCCAAATTCGCAAGTCACGTGCTTCATTAATGAAGTCACACGCAGGGACCTGTGCGTACATACACTTCACTGAATTTTCACTTGTGCATACGCACAGAAAGTCATGCGCACGCACGCTTGCTGATTCGCCTCTTATGAGCACGCACAGGTTGTTGTGCACACGCACACTTGTCTGTGTGCTTATCCTTTTCGTTCTTCATGTATTCTCCCATTTTGCATGCTTTCTTCCACTTTCTACTAATCTATTCTTGCCTAAATGACCTAAAATCACTCAGAAACATATCTCGGCATCGAATGGCATAAAAATGGAATTAAATTGCTCAACTTAAGCACAAAAATGCATGTTTTCACATTTAGGCTCAGATTGGGGATAAAACACAAAAGTATGCTATTTTAGTGATTAAGTGTGAGTTTATGTGATGAAATCCATTCAAATCAAGGCAAAATATATCGTCAAATATGGACTCACCAATTCCCCTACACTTAAACAATAGCATGTCCTCATGCCAAACTAAACAAAGGAGAATGATCAAAGGGTAACAACTTATTAGATACAACTATCTATATACATGCAAGTATACTATATACTATCTATATCTATCTATACTATAGTATCCTTTAAAATTGGTGAAAACAAACAATCAAATTTCCAAGCAAGAGTATAGACATATAGGGCTAAGCAAAGAAGTAGCTCAATGCAACCAAAATCTAAATAATTGATTCAACTCATCAAAATGAAACAACTTGCAAGAATACATGATAAGAGAGGTGGAGACATAGAATTGAGTGATCAAACCCTCACTAGGTGTATATACACTATCAATGCTTGGTGTTTAGGGTTTAATCACTCAAGTCTCCTCTAATCATACTTTCAAGGATTTGATTTTTTTATCCAAAAATCAACAACCATGTGATGCATGAATGCAATTATCATGAGAACTTCATAGGGTTGTAATGAGGTTAGGGTTAAGGTAGGATGAATATGGCTAAGTGGACTAAGAAATTGAATCCTTGATTAGCTTAAGTATCTCACTCAACCTAAATCAATCAAATCACAAAAAAAATCATTCTAACCACCCATTACTTCTTTTCACACACATTCATGCCTTGGTTTCCATTCAAATCCACATATACATTTCTTATTCATTTTTCTTTCCTTTGGGGCAACCTTTGTCCCTTTTGCTATAATTTTTTTATTTTTCTTTCTTTTCAATTTTTTTCTATGACAAATGCATGTGGTTAAAGTAAATTAACACATGAATATGAACCCATTTTCCAAATTTTTCAATGAAATACCCAAAACAAACATTTTCATTCACTACTAATGGTTCCCAAAGATTTTTCCCACACTTAAATGAAACACACACCTTAACCTAAGGTAATCAAAGATGCAATTCAAGGTTATTCATGGTTTTCTGCTTAAGGTTGTGATGTGCTGATATTACAAACAATGGGGCCAATTAAGGCTCAAAGGGGGTTAACAAAGGTAGATGCAAGGGTATGTCTATATGGGTAAGTGAGTTTAATTCAAAAATGGCCTCAATCATGCTCAATGCATTCAAACATGAACTATTGGAAATAAAGAATCAAGAAAAACCAAGATTACAATCATATAAGGAGCATAGCACACAATGAACAAAAATTGTGATTAGAATGTGTAACCACTCAATATAAGCTCAAAAACTCACAAGGTATTTTGTTCTATCTCTCTTCTATGTTCCATAAAATTCATTCAAGCAAGTTTAAAAGCAATTTTTCAAATCAATTCAATAGAACACCCTAAAAACAAAATTCTTGGAAATCTTTGTTGTTTTTCACCAAAATTATTTCCTATATGTATGTGTGATGTAATGGATGCAATTTCAAAAATTTCCTATTTCTATTCCTAATTTTTAACATCCAAAAACTAACATGAACAAATAGGACCAAAATTGAACTAGGTGCTATACTATTCACATCATCCAATCACAAATTCTATCTATAAAATATATACCATGCAAAAGATGCAAAATGTGATAGATATGAACTATGAATAGTCTTAGATATATGTATTAGAAGAAAATGCAACGCAATAATAAAAAACACTCCAAATATCTACAAGAAACATAATAAAAAGAAACAAAAATAAAGTGCAAAGTGTTCGTAAAAGAGAATTTATGCCCCAAAAATGGCAAATCCTCCCCCATACTTAAGCGTTGCATGGTCCTCTGGGTACAAACACAATTCAGGGAGAATGACTCCAATTTTCTCCACCTTCAGCTGGTGGATGCGATGGCTCAGGTTGCATAGAAATTGCCAAGTCCAATGCATTCTCGGTGTCTCCATCCTCGGTGTCCTCCTGCTCTACCGGTAGGGGTGGGCAAAAAAATCCAAACTTTGGATTTTAATCCAAATCTAAACCAAACCATTTAAAAAAAACCAGTTTTAAACCAAAAAAAATCCAATGGTTTTTGATCCAATCCATTTAAATGATTTTAAATCCGAATCCAGATCCAGATCCAAATTAAGATCCAAATCTTAAAAAAAAACCCTAATTTCGGATTTTTGATTCGGTGAACTTTCCTCTTCTACTCCTTCGCCTTTTCTCTTTCGACCGGGGACTCTCCACTCTCCACCGCAGTCGGCACCAGAGCAGGCAACTGGCACCGGCACCATCTCATTCAACGTTGAACGGGTCTCACCTCTGTTTCTCTTTTTCTGCCTTTGGTCTTTTCCGCCGTCATCTTCAGTTCTTCACCGTCGCTGACTCATTGTATCAAGCTTTTATTGTATCAAGCTTTCGTTGAACTTGGGTGTAGACGTGTAGTAAGTCTCCATTTTAATATCAAGCTTTCATTGTTATACTAATTAGTAGAGTTGAATATCAAGTTTATACTAGTTCTCTGTTCCAGGTTTTTATTTTATTAAGTTTGATTATGAATATCTTCACCAAAATGCTTTGGGAAATATTTCTTAAAAAATCTATGAACTGGATGAGTCATGAATGCAGTACTTTTGTTATTGGTATGAATACTTATGAGTTATACAGGTTATGTAAGAGTGGTATAGTATAACTTTGAGGCTTGTTTGTGTTGTAAGATGTGACTTTGTTACTAAGCAGAGATAATTTTGACGGATTGTGTTTCTAAGGTGATGAATATTATTGTTTGGGTCAATAATTACATATACAGGACTTTTGAATAATGAATTTGTTTCCCATTCAGATTACTTTTATTGTGGGAGATTGGTTTGTTAGGACTTTATGCAATGTAGCACCAATTTTGTTGATTTTTCCCATTAGAACCACAGGAGTAGTGGATCTATTAACTCTATGGTTTAAGCTGATGTTTGACTTATCCTAATCTGTTGCTATTGTTTCTGTATTGTTTTAATTTTGTATTGAAACATGTCATTATGTGTCAACGAGTCAACCTCCCTTAGTTTTCTTCTTTATTGGAAATCTTTGTCATCTTAAAACCTTTGTTGTTTTCACTCAGTAAGCTTTCTATCTGTGAACTGTTGGACTAATAAGCTCTCTGTTTATGAGAAGAGGTTATATGGTTTTGCAATATGCTTTTCGGCTGGATTAACTTTTACACTATTGGTAAGTCTAGAAGCATGATTTTTCTTTCTAATTAGAACTTCTGCTATATATTAGCTTTTGGTTTAGTGCAAATTATTCTTCATAATGAAACCTTTTGTTGTATTCTTTTCTTTCTGAACTATAATAGAATCTTATTATTAAAAAAAAACAAAGAGAAGAATACAACTATGATTCTTTCAGTACTTTCTGTATAATCTTAGGTTTTTATCTCCAACTTATATTTGACTACATAGCTAGAAACTAATGTAGTGTCATTTATTCTTACCATTGTACAATCAATGATTGTTTTTCTCAAACCAATCAAGCTTAACTCTCTTCATTTCCTCCTCCAATTCCTTCAGCAGCTTCTTGGTTTTTTCTGAATCATCTAACAGCATTTCCTTGTCCTCTTCCAAGCTTTTTATGTTCCTTTTTATGTTCTGTTAACTTATATATGTATATACTTGCAAATTTGCAATGTTTGATTCTATATGTTCTGTTAACTTAGCTTGTATTTTTTATACACGTGACCATACAATCTCGTTTTTGCCTCAAAATTCTATAATAATAACATAAAAAGAAGCTAAGGTTAAGTGCTTTAGATTATCTTTACCAATGATCAATATATGCACGTATATATACATATAAATAAATAAGGCACGGTCCTCTGCCATAGATTCATATGAATACCTTACTACAACCATAAATAGTTAAACTATGCATGTTCTTTAATTTTAGAAGATAACTGCACTCATTACTATTAAGTTCTTGCAATTGAGAAATTTGACATAATAAACAGAGGTTCCTGTATTCTGGGTAATTTACAATTTCACCTCCCGCATAGACTTTGAAATTTGGGCACATTAATATTATTGTGAGTTCTTTATGAGAAATCCCTTATAGCCTTTTGAGTTTTGACATTATTCATTTGTAGTTTTTGAACAATTGAATGCTATATTGTAACTTTGACTCTTTGAGCACTGGATTGAAGCATGTATGTACTAACATAGAATCCTGTAACCAAATTTAATTTGTAGCCCTTTTGCTAAGGTTGTCCCTGTAATTTCTATAAACATTGTATATATGTAATGCAACTTTAATTTAATTTAAAGCTGATATAAATCTTATATGTAGCAAACTTTGAAATAGCTAGGTTTCTTTCTTATGCGGTAAGAAAAATGAATCGCCATCGGCACTAATAAATTAATAAGAAAAGGGAACATAAAGTGATGGGATATCATATTAACAATGACAACATGTAATAATAACAATAACAATAAGTTATATAATCTGATTCCTCTGAAAAAGTGGCCTTATGGTGGTCATGATTTCTTCAACAGAGCTTGTCTCATCTGCACAGTGCCTTAAACAATTCCAAAAGTGCTTGTGTTTTGTCTCTCTGTATTGGTTAGTGCAGGCAGGTGCAGATAGTAGGATATTACTGTTTTGAGGTACAGGACAATAATTTTCATAATCTTTAGGCCGTGTTTTCTTTGCGAGATATATGAACATGCATTAGTTTATGAATCATGCTGAAGTTTTATTGGCTGCTGTTTCTTTGGATTAGTTTGTGTTAATTTTAGCATGTTTGGCACCAAATTTTAAGTTATGTACACCTTGCTTTATATGCAGAGCAAGATGACTGAAAATAGTAATATTGAAGCAACAGGGATGTCCGCTAGCATACAACCATCTTCTCCACTATCAGGTGTTCGTAAGAATCGGTCAGCTGTCTGGGATCATTTTGATGTAGAGAATGCTACAGAGAAGAAGGCTAAATGCAAATATTGTGGTAGCTTAATACAATATGGGAATGGAACCAGCTCAATGGGTGGTCATTTGAGAAGATGCAAGCAAAATCCTAATAATGATTCGAACAAAAGAAGAAAAACAACGACCACACCGACTATAGATGAGCGTGGTGTTTTAAATTCACCAAGTGCTTCCAAATTTGACCAAGAGGAGGCTCGAAGGGCACTTGTGGAAATGTTTATTGGGGAAGAGCTACCATTTCGCTTTGTTGAAAGCCCGAAATTTTGAAAATTTGTGCATGCCCTACAAGCAAGATTCAAAGTTCCTTCACGGACTACATTAGCACGTGACATTGGAGCTCTTTATGCTGAAGAGAAGATGAAGTTGCAAGATTTTCTTTTGGCAAATTGTGGTAGAGTATGTCTAACCACTGACACTTGGACTTCAATTCAAAATTTTACTTATATGAGTTTGACAGCACACTTTGTTGATTTGGATTGGAAATTACATAAAAAAATACTTAATTTTTGTCAAGTGACAAGTCATTTAGGAGAGGTTATAGGAGCAACAATTGAATCTTGTTTAAATAATTGGAATTTGAATCGGGTCTTTAGTGTGACAGTTGATAATGCCTCCTCTAACGATGTTGCAATTAAATATCTGAAGCAACGATTGAATTCTTGGAATAACATTATTTTAAATGGTGAATTTATTCATATGAGGTGTTGTGCACATATTATAAACTTAATTGTAAAAGAGGGGTTGAAAGAGATTGATGAATCAGTCTTGAGGATTCGTAGTGCAGTAAAATA
This sequence comes from Arachis hypogaea, assembly GCF_003086295.3. Classification (NCBI taxonomy): domain Eukaryota; kingdom Viridiplantae; phylum Streptophyta; class Magnoliopsida; order Fabales; family Fabaceae; genus Arachis; species Arachis hypogaea. The sequence goes on from NC_092045.1 coordinate 26,578,216, forward strand.
TGTTAGATCTTCTCCATCTAGAGCTAGTAGGTTTCAAAAGTGTGTTGAATTAGAAAAAATCCAATATAAAGGCTTGCCTTGTATGGATGTTGAGACTAGGTGGAACTCTACATATCAAATGTTAGAGGTAGCTTTGAAGCATCGCAAAGCATTTGAGTTGCTTGCTTTGAAAGATAATACCTATATAGGAGAGATGAATGGAGGAAAAGGGAGAGGTGTTCCTTCTGATTCAGACTGGGAGTATGCTGAGTCCATTGTACCATTTTTGCGAGTGTTCAGTGATGCCACTATACGTGCTTCTGGTACCTTATATGTTACCAGTGATATGTATATGAAGGAAGTATTTGCAATTGGACGATTTATTCGTCATTCTTGTGATTCTGTTGATTTTAGTACTATGTCAATGGCGAAAAGGATGAGGGTTAAGTATGAGAAGTATTGGGGCAATCCTGATTCGGTGAATATGTTGTTATTGATTGCTATCGTACTTAATCCAATGCAAAAGATTGAGTATGTCAATTATTTCTTGGATTACTTCTTTGGAGAAGAAAAAGGAGGTGAATTGAAGTCAAAGTCCAAGTGCATAAAGTTACTTTATCAGTAATACCAAAGTTCTGACGAAGCAAGTGAAGCTGATACGCAAGATGTTCAAGCCAACAACATTAATACCGATCTTCATGGCATGGGCTTTTTTCTACAAGCAACCGGTCGCAGAACAAATACAAGATCTGAACTTGATAGATATTTACAAGAAGAATGCGAGACATACTCCCATAAGTTTGATATACTAAACTGGTGGAAGGTCAACTCAACCCGATTTCCAATTCTTGGAAATATGGCTCGTGAGGTATTGGCTATACCTGTTTCTACGGTAGCTTCGGAGTCTGTATTTAGTACTGGAGGAAGAGTCCTCGATCCATACCACAATTCCTTAACACCTAGAATGGTAGAAGCCTTAGTCTGCACAGGAGATTGGCTTAAGGAAGATCTTTTCTCTGCTTTAGATGATGATGATGAAGTTCTTCAACAAGTTGATCAAAGTATAAAATTTGTTTCATATTTCTTCTCATTTTATTTTATTTTTGTTTTTGTTATCTTTCTATTTTAGAAATTAGGTATTAGTTAGTAATTAAAAGTTGTTGAATATAGACTTCATAATTAATTTGTTTCCCTTGGCAGATATATTTTCCTCTAATGATGGTGCTTGTTCTATGGCGGCATCAATTGATAATCTTGATGATGACTAGGTATGCTTAATATTCTCATTTGGTTTAATACTTTCATTCAAATATTTGTTTTAAAATGACAAAGGTATATTTTGTTATTTGCAGATATATTTTCCTCAAAAAAGTTGTGGTTGTTTGATGATTTTGTTGGCAACTTGGCATCTTTTGATACTTTGTGGTTGTTGTTTTAGAGAGATTTTTTGGTGGTATTCTTTTGATGTCTTAAGAATGATTAAATGTTATATAGATTAGCTGTTGTCATTAGATTTATAAAGAACCAAATTCTAGTTGTAATGAACCTATACACTTTAAAATGACTTTAGTATTAATTTTTACTTTTAAAAAATTATGGTTTGAAAATTAAATTTCTAAAAACTGGTTTTAAAAGTGGATTTTATAAAAAAAAACTGGATTTTAGATTTGGATTTAAAAAAAAACCGGATTTTAGATTTGGATTTTAAAAAAATCGGATTTAAAATTGGATTTTAGATTTGGATTTAAAAAAACCGGTTTTATATGTAAAACTGAATTTAAAACCGGTTTATAAGTAAAAACCGGATTTAAATTCTAAAACCGGTTTAACGGTTTTTGTTTTTTCAAACCGGTTTAAAATCGCTTTCTCTCTTCAATCCAGTTCTGGTTTGGTTTCATGAACCATAAATCTGGTTCTGAAATGGATCCGGTTTGGATTTAAAAAAAAATCCAAACCATGCCCACCCCTGTCTACCGGCTCCTTGCCTTTATGTCTCATCCTAAAAAAGAATAAATCAAGTATAATTAAGAATCACAAGGCAAGTGGCACAAAAAGTAAAGGAGTGAGTAAATAAGCATCTAATTGAGGAATTTTGCATAGTGGTGTGGTATGATAAAAAAAATTGAGCCGTGTGTATTCCAATTATGCGCGCGGTTAGAATACACACAATGGCCGTTTAAAATGGCATCCACAAAATCAAAAAGTAAGCATGAGTTCCTCAACTAAATGGCCTAAGATGCAACTAAGAGATGAGCATCAAAGACAAGCAAGCTTAGGCAATTACAAGAAGAGTGAATTGATTTTAGGAAATATTGGATATTGAAGATGTGCAAGTGAAAGAGTAAAATTGATATTAAATAGCACAACAAGCAATAACCAATTCAATAATGAAAAAAAGTCTACTTATTCATCCTCAAGATCCATGAAATAATCACATAGAGAAGGTGCTTGTTACAAAATGTGACAAGTTTAATAAGAATCAAGTCACATCAACTCAAATAAATGCAAAGCATTAAAAAGAAACAAGACCTTGTGATGTGATAATATCGGTTTAAAAACCATGATGAACCAGTAATTCAATTCAGTTCACTAAATCCAATATGCACTTGTTAAAAATTGCACCAAATAGGAAATCAAATGTCAATTTTCATATCAAATTGGTCCTAGCAACTCAAAGTAATAAACAAGTACCTTATTGAAATTCCAATCCAAAATAACATGATGATCATTCAAAAGTGCACAATTCTTGATTAGAATGCCAAACAAGGATATAGTCTAACACATATGGTAGCTACAACATATGCATTAAACAAAGAATTCATTCAGGCATTATATCAAACACATGATATGCAGTGCACGAATTCAACCATTTCAAACCAAAATTCAAACATCTACAACCCATAAATTAAAGATTGAACACTTGCAATTCAACAACTACTAATTAACCAAAATTTAAGCTAGATTAGCAAAGTTAAATAAATCAAATGAAAATTAAACAAGCAAATAAACAAAAAAAAGAGGGGTAAAGAGAGAAGAAGAAAAAAAAGAAAGAAGAAAGAAGAGAGAAAAGAGAGAGAGAGAGAGAGAGAGAGAGAGAGAGAAAAGTGGTGGCGGTGGTGGTTCTGGCGCCGGCGGCAGCCGAACGAAAAGGGGTGGGCAAGGCTGTGGCAAACAAAGAAGAAAAAAGAAGGGTTGTGGGTGGGCTGGCGCAATAGGGCACTCTTTCTAATTAACGCCCAGAACGCGACTTGTGCGTACGCACAAGGACGGGTGCGCACGCACAAGAGGGAAACAGTAGGGAATGCGAACGCATAGGGTGTGCGAGCACTCCTGGCAGGAAGGGAATCAAGAAGTGTGCGTACGCACAAGGGTGTGCGCACGCACAAAAGACCTCTTTTTTTTAAGGCATAAGGACCATGTGTGCGTACGCACAAAATGAAAATGTACTGGGGTGCGCTCGCACAGGGTGTGCAAGCACTGTGAACAGAGCGTGTGTCATCAAGTGTGCGTATGCACACTGCTGTGCGCACGCACAGACGGCAAAAACTAGGGGAAGTGTGCGTACGCATAAGGCTGTGCGCATGCACAATGCTCTTTTTCTGCAACATTTTTAATGCCTTTAAGACACCAACCATGATATCAATAAAAGGTTTTCAACCCTAAAACATATCATTCTTCAAAAACACATGATCAAACATAAAATTAAACTAAATCAAGCCTAGAATTTAATCAAACAAAGCTAATCAAAGAGATAAAATTCAATAAACAAAAACTAAAAGAAAGAAGAGTTAGAAGGATGTCACTCAACTTGGACTTGTTGAGCAAAGCTTGTGTCATGGTGGCTTATGCTTCCACTCATCCTTGAGTCGCCACCCATGTTTGCTCCTCAAAACTCATCTAGGATCCCAAATGAAGCACGTCAAACTCTTAGTCAACTCCAAGTTGGTGCTTAGGATCCACAAGTGTTGATTGTTGAAACTTATACCCAAATCCCACACTCTAGTCTCTTTGTCATCCCCTTGTTGATTCTTGCTCTTGCACTTGGATGAACAATCTCCTAAACCACCTTTGAAGCACCCAACTAACTCTTGGAATCCTCCTAATCGAACCTTCCACCACTTATACCTTGAACTCCTTTGGCAACCAACATCCAATCCTTCACCATTTAACACTCTAAGAAGCACCTTAAGTTGGTGATTGATGAGCGGATATTTTATACGCTTTTTAGGGGTAATTTCATGTAGTTTTTAGTATGTTTTAGTTAGTTTTTAGTATATTTTTATTAGTTTTAGGAAAAATTCAAATTTCTAGACTTTACTATGAGTTTGTGTATTTTTCTATGATTTCAGGTATTTTCTGGCTGAAATTGAGGGAGCTGAGCAAAAATCTGATTCAGGGTGAAAAAGGACTGCTGATGTTGTTGGATTCTGACCTCCCTGCACTCGGAATGGATTTTTTAGAGCTACAGAAGTCCAATTGGCACGCTCTCAATTGGGTTGTAAAATAGACACCCAGGGCTTTCCAGTAATATATAATAGTCTATACTTTGCTCGAAGATAAATGACGTAAACTGGCGTTTAACGCCAGTTCCATGTTGCATTCTGGCGTTAAACGCCAGAAACAGGTTACAACTTGACGTTTAACTCCAGAAACAGCCCAGGCACATGAGAAGCTTAAGTCTCAGCCCCAGCACACACCAAGTGGCCCCTAGAAGTGGATTTCTGCACTATCTATCTTAGTTTACTCATTTTCTGTAAACCTAGGTTACTAGTTTAGTATTTAAACAACTTTTAGAGACTTATTTTGTATCTCATGACATTTTAGATATGAACTTTATACTTTTTGATGGCATGAGTCTCTAAACCCCATTGTTGGGGATGAGGAGCTCTGCAGCATCTCAATGAATTAATGCAATTATTTCTGTTTTCTATTCAAACACGCTTGTTTCTCTATAAGATGTTCATTCGTACTTAACCATGATGAAGGTGATGATCCGTGACACTCATCACCATTCTCAATCTATGAATACGTGCCTGACAACCACCTCCGTTCTACCTTCGATTGAATGAATATCTCTTGGATTCCTTAATCAGAATCTTCGTGGTATAAGCTAGAATCCATTGGCAGCATTCTTGAGAATACGGAAAGTCTAAACCTTGTCTGTGGTATTCCGAGTAGGATTCAGGGATTGAATGACTATGATGAGCTTCAAACTCACGAGTGTTGGACATAGTGACAGATGCAAAAGGATCAATAGATCCTATTCCGACATGATCGAGAACCGACAGATGATTAGCCGTGCGGTGATAGCGCATTTGGACCATTTTCACTGAGAGGACGGATGGTAGCCATTGACAACGGTGATCCACCAACACACAGCTTGCCATAGAAGGAACCTTGCATGCGTGAAGAAGATGACAGTAGGAAAGCAGAGATTCAGAAGACAAAGCATCTCCAAAACTCCAACACATTCTCCATTACTGCGTAACAATTACTCATTTCATGCTCTTTCACTTTATACAATTGAAACTAAAGAACCCTATTGGTATCCTGACTAAGAATAATAAGATAACCATAGCTTGCTTCAAGCCAACAATCTCCATGGGATCGACCCTTACTCACGTAAGGTATTACTTGGACGACCCAGTGCACTTGCTGGTTAATTGTGTGGAATTAGATAGTGTGAGTGTAATTTTCGTGCACCAGTGATCCGTCTCCAAGATAGCATATTGGTATGGGCCTATGAAGCTCATGGAGGAAATTGTTACCCACTCAAATTGCCCTTGGATTGAAATCATCCTATTAGAATCTTGCATGAATGCCTCCATTTCTTGGGTGATCACCTCTTCCTCACCACCCTTTTCAAGCTCTTCCCTATCTCTCTCAAACTCAAGAGGGGAAGGTTCCTCAAGATCACTGAGGGGATTGACCAAGGTAGACAAAAAATCATTGATGATGCAATCCACTTCTTGATCAAACTCCCTCAATTCTCCATTTACCTCTTTCGGTTCACAAGTTCTACCTTCTTCCTCTTATGACTCAAGCCTTAGCTCCTCTTCTTCTCTTTGAGACTCTACGTTCTCCTCCTCATTACACTCCTTAGTTGATCCTCCATATTCCTCAAGGGAGATGTCTTGATTGCTTGAGTGTAGTAAGGCCAAGCGGTTCACTACTTCGGCTATAGTAGCTATGAACTCCCCTTTCTTCTTTTGGAACCCTTCTTGCTCTTGAAAGAATGCTTGAAGGTCTTGTTGCTCTTGGGGCAAGGGTTGGGGAACTTCATAATTAGATGAAGGAAAAGGTTCAAAGGTTGGGAAAAAGGTTGTATAGTTGGAAGGTGTATTATGTGGGTGAGGGTATTGAGGTGGTGTATAAGTGGGTGATGGTTCATATGTTTGGTAGCAAGGTGTATAGACATTAGGACTCCATGGAGGTGGATGGTGTGGTGCTTGAAGGTTTGGTGGTTGAGGGTTGTATATGGGGTGTCTTTCATATCTTTGGGTTTGATATTCACATAGGGGAGGGTTTGGCTCGTTGTAGTATGGGAAAGGTGATTGCCATGAGTGTTGCTCATACAAAAATGGTTCCTTCCTAAATTGATTCTCCCACTCCATGATTCAATCCCAACTTAAATTCATCATACCCTACAAAATACTCACAACCAAGCTCCAAGCAACAATGGTGATAGCTCAGAGAGAAAGTAGAAAATAAAAACAAAAGACATTAATAAACAAGAAAAACAAACACCTAAATATTAGCAAAAACAACCAAATAACCAAAAAGTAAACTATTTACACTATGGACATATTCACAACAACCAAAAATATAACATCAATTGCATCCCTGGCAACGAGCGCCAATTGATGATGAAGAATTAGTGTTGATCTAGAATTTCACAAAATAGAATCTCTTCATTGCAAGTATAGCCCACAAATCAACAACTAATTCTCAATCAAATTTTAATTCAAAAGATAAGTCACAATCAACACAAAATAACCGGGAGTTTTTAAGTACCGGGTCGTCTTCCCTAGGAGTTGCAATGAAATGCTCTATTATTGGCTGTGGAGGGAATTTAGGGTTTTGAAATCAAAGAACGAAAGACTAAAGGAACTAAGAAATCAAAGAACTAAGAAATGATCAAAATTGGAATTAATTCAATTAAAAGGAAACAAGGTCTAAACTAGTGAAAATGCTAGAAATGCATAAAAAGCCTTGACTTGGGAATAAGGATCCAAGGAATCTTATCATCGCCATAACCACAACTATGATAATTATGATGAGTCAATCTCACCTAGTCAACCCCTAACATCGAGGAGTAGGTCAAGAAAGCATAATTGACCTTAATCCATAAGTCCTAACTAACTTACTAATTGCTTAGTAAGAAGCTAGCGTCAATGGAAACAAGAGTTAACTAACTACCCAAGAATTACCACTAAATGTTGAACATTATGACTCTAGTATCCTAGGAACTCAAATCCCAAGCCAAGGTGTGAAAATCTACTCAAAACTCATAATTGACATTTTCACAAACACCTTGTGGGCATAAAAGTAAAACATGTAAAATTGCAAAGAAAAATAAAAGCTAAAACCAAAATATTCACAAAACCAACTATAAACAAGCAATCAAGCATATGTAAAGCATAAAACATGAAATTCATCAATCAAAACTTCAAGATACCAAAATTGCATATATAAACAAAGTAACTTGAACCATAAGAAAATAAAAACAATAGTGAAATTAAAGAGGAAATTAAAGAATACTTATAAAAAATGAGTAAAATCAAAGATCAAGCTTGACTATAAAATGCTACAAGAAAGTTTAAGGAACCTGAGAAGAGAAGATGAAGAAAACTACTCTACACTACTTCTACTCCTGATACTATGGAAAAAATGTGAAAATAAAGTTCTAAGTCCTAATAACACCTCCCCCTTCATATGTGAATGACGTTCCTTGACATAACACTTCAAAACCAGCTTCAACCTTCCAAAATTGGGCCAAAAGAGCCCTAAATTCACGAGCCATGTGCTTCATTAATGAAGTCACGCATAGAGACCTGTGCGTACACACACTTCGCTGAATTTTCACTTGTGCGTACGCATAGAGGGTCGTGCGCGTGCACACTTGCTGATTCACCTCTTGTGCGTAAGCACAGGATGTTGTGCACACGCACACTTGTCTGTGTGCTTCTCCTTTGCTTTCTTCATGTGTTCTCCCATTTCGCATGCTTCCTTCCGCTTTTACCAACCCATTCTTGCCTAAATAACCTGAAATTACTCACTTTCATTTCATGGCATCGAATGGCATAAAAGTGGAATTAAATTGCTCAATTTAAGCACAAAAATGCATGTTTTCACATTTAAGCTCAATTTTGGGATAAAACACAAAATTATGCTATTTTAGTGAAAGTGTGAGTTTATGTGATGAAATCCATTCAAATCAAGCCAAAATATATCGTCAAATATATACTCATTTGCAATCAAGGAAGCACCAAGGGAAAAAATGGCATTGAACCCACGATAATTGTTAATGTCGTGACTGGAAGATCATGCGAGAAGTCCAAATCCTCAAAGACGAAAGAACTTAAAATCCTTGTGGCAATCTGATGAGCGGATAATTTATACCCTTTTTGACATTATTTTTAGGTAGTTTTTAGTAGGATCTTGCTACTTTTAGGGATGTTTTCATTAGTTTTATGTAAAATTCACATTTCTGGACTTTACTATGAGTTTGTGTATTTTTCTATGATTTCAGGTATTTTCTGGCTGAAATTGAGGGACCTGAGCAAAACTCATATAAGAAGGCTGACAAAGGACTGCTGATGCTGTTGAATTTTGACTTCCCTGCACTCGAAATGGATTTTCTCAAGCTACAGAACTCTAAATGGCGCGCTCTCAATGGCGTTGGAAAGTAGACATCTAGAGCTTTCCAGAAATATATAATACTTTATAATTTATTCGTAATTAAACGACGTACTCTGGCGCTCAGCGCCAGTTCCATGCTGTATCCTGGAGTCAAACGCAGAAACACGTCACGAACCAGAGTTGAACGCCAGAAACACGTTACAACTTGGCGTTCAACTCCAAGATAAGCCTCATCTCGTGTACAGATCAAGCTCAGCCCAAGCACACACCAAGTGGGCCCGAAAGTGGATTTCTACATCAATTACTTACTTCTGTAAACCCTAGTAGCTAGTCTAGTATAAATAGGACTGTTTACTATTGTATTAGATATCTTTGGTCTCATTTTTATTTTATTATTCATCTTAGGAGACTATTGATCACGTTTTGGGGGCTGGCCATTCGGCCATGCCTGAACCTTCATCACTTATGTATTTTTAACGGTGGAGTTTCTACACACCATAGATTAAGGGTGTGGAGCTCTGCTGTACCTCAAGTTTCAATGCAATTAATATTACTTACTATTCAATTTGACTTATTCTTATTCTAAGATATTCGTTGCACTTCAACATGATGAATGTGATGATCCGTGACACTCATCATCATTCTCACCTATGAACGCGTGACTGACAACCACTTCCGTTCTACCTTAGACCGGGCGCATATCTCTTGGATTCCTTAATCAGAATCTTCGTAGTATAAGCTAAAATTGATGGCGGCATTCATGGGAATCTGGAAAGTCTAACCTTGTCTGTGGTATTCCGAGTAAGATTCCAGGATTGAATGATTGTGACGAGCTTCAAACTCGCGATTGCTGGGCGTGATGACAAACGCAAAAGAATCAAGGAATTCTATTCCAACATGATCGAGAACCGACAGATGATTAGCCGTGCTGTGACAGAGCATTTGGACCATTTTCACTGAGAGGATGGGATGTAGCCATTGACAACGGTGATGCCCTACATACAGCTTGCCATAGAAAGGAGTGACAAAGATTGGATGAAAGCAGTAGGAAAGCAGAGATTCAGAAGGAGCACAACATCTTCATACACCTATCTGAAATTCCCACTAATGAATTTACATAAGTATTTCTATCCTTTATTATTTAATTAAGTATCTCTTTATATTTTCTGAAAACCACTATCAATTTGAATCCGCCTGACTGAGATTTACAAGGTGACCATAGCTTGCTTCATACTAACAATCTCTGTGGGATCGACCCTTACTCACATTAGGTATTACTTGGACGACCCAGTACACTTGCTGGTTAGTTGTGCAGAGTTGTGACAAAGTGTGATTTATGTTTGAGAGCACCAATTCTTTAGAGCCATTGTTGATGATCACAATTTCGTCCACCAAGTTTTTGGCACCGTTGCCGGGGATTGTTCGAGTTTGGATAACTGACGATTCATCTTGTTGCTCAGATTAGGTAATTTTCTTTTTATTTTCTTTTCAAAAAAGTTTTCAAAAATTTTTTTCAAAATTTTTCCCTTTGTTTTCGAAAATTTTTCAAAATTATGAATTCTAGTGTTTCATGAAACATGTTTTAGCTTGGCTGGCTATTAAGCCATGTCTAGTTCCAGGGATTTTGATTGAGGACTATGAATTCATTATTTTCTTTTTCCAAAATATGTTTTTTGAAAAAATTAAAAGAAAATACAAAAAAATCATAAAATTATAAAAAATCAAAAATATTTTGTGTTTCTTGTTTGAGTCTAGTGTCAATTTTTAAGTTTGGTGTCAATTGCATATTCATATTGTTCTTGCATTTTTCAAAAATTCATGCATTCATAGTGTTCTTCATGATCTTCAAGTTATTCTTGGTAAGTTTTCTTGTTTGATCTTGACGTTCTCTTGTTTTGTGTTGTGTGATGTTTTTCATGTGCATTCTTGCATTCATATTGTCCAAGCATCAAAGATTTCTAAGTTTGGTGTCTTGCATGTTTTCTTTGCATAAAATTTTTTTCAAAAATATGTTCTTGATGTTCATCATGATCTTCAAACTGTTCTTGGTGTTCATCTTGACATTCATAGTGTTCTTGCATGCAACATTGGTTTTGATCCAAAATTTTCATGTTTTGGGTCATTTTTGTATTTTTTCTCTCATCATTAAAAATTCAAAAATAAAAAAATATGTTTTCCTTATTTCTCTCAAAAATTCGAAATTTTGGGTTGACTTGGTCAAAATTTTTTAAAATAAGTTGTTTTCTTGTTAGTCAAGTCAAAATTTCAATTTTAAAAATCTTATCTTTTCAAAACTTTTTCAAAACTCAAATCTTTTTCATTTTTTATTTATTTTCGAAAATTTCTTTTAAATTGATTTTCAAAATCTTTTTTTTATCCTTATTTCATAATTTTCGAAATTACACTAACAATTAATGTGATTGATTCAAAAATTTGAGGTTTGTTACTTTCTTGTTAAGAAAGGTTCAATCTTTAAATTCTAGAATCATATCTTTTAGTTTCTTGTTAGTTAAGTAATTAATTTTAATTTTGAAAATTAAATCTTTTTCAACCATATCTTTATATCATATCTTTTTTTATCATATCTTTTATATCGTATCTTTTTAAAAAATTTTATCTTATCCAAAAATTTGATTTCAAAATATCTTATCTTATCTTTTTATCTTCTTATCTTTTCAAATTTGATTTTCAAATCTTTTTCAATTAACAAACTAACTTTTTGTTTGTTTCTTATCTTTTTTAAAACAACTTAACTACTTTTCCCTTTCTACTTTTCGAAAATATCTCATCCCTTTTTCAAAATTCTTCTTAAATTAACTAATTGTTTTAAATTTTAATTTTAATTCTATCTCACATTTAATTTTCGAAAATCATTAACTGCTTTTCAAAATTAATTTTCGAATTCTCTCTCTCATCTTCTTCTATTTATTTATTTATTTACTAACACTTCTCTTCACCTCTCTTCATCTTAAATCACTACCCCTATCCTCACCCTTCTATTTGGATTCTCCTTTCTTTATTCCCTTTCTTCTTCTACTAACAATAAGGAACCTCTTTACTGTGACATAGAGGATTCCTCTTCTCTTCTTTTTTTGTTCTCTTCTCTTTCATATGAGTAGGAACAAGGAAAAAGGCATTCTTATTGAAGCTGACCCTGAACCTGAAAGGAATCTGAAGAGGAAACTAAGAGAAGCTAAATTATAACAATCCAGAGGCAACCTTTCTGAAATTTTCGAACAAGAGAAGGAGATGGCAGTCGAACCCAACAACAATAATGCAAGGAGGATGCTTGGTGATTTTACTAAACCCACGTCCAAGTTTGATGGAAGAAGCATCTCAATTCCTGCCATTAGAGCAAACAATTTTGAGCTGAAACCTCAATTAGTTGCTCTAATGCAACAGAACTGCAAGTTTCATGGACTTCCATTTGAAGATCCTTACTAGTTTTTAACTGAGTTCTTGCAGATTTGTGAGACTGTTAAGACGAATGGAGTAGATCTTGAAGTCTACAGGCTCATGCTTTTCCCTTTTGCTGTAAGAGACAGAGCTAGAACATGGTTGGACTCACAACCTAAAGATAGCCTGGACTCCTAGGATAAGCTGGTCACGGCCTTCTTGGATAAATTCTTTCCTCCTCAAAAGCTGAGCAAGCTTAGAGTGGATGTTCAGACCTTCAAGCAAAAAGATGGTGAATCCCTCTATGAAGCTTGAGAAAGATACAAGCAGATGACCAAAAAGTGTCCTTCTAACATGTTTTCAGAGTGGACCATATTAGATATATTCTATTATGGTCTATCTAAGTTTTCCAAGATGTCATTGGACCACTCTGCAGGTGGATCCATTCACCTAAAGAAAATACCTGCAAAAGCTCAGGAACTCATTGACATGGTTGCAAATAACCAATTCATGTACACTTCTGAGAGGAATTCCGTGAATAATAGGACGCCTCAGAGGAAGGGAGTTCTTGAAATTGATGCTCTAAATGCTATATTGGCTCAGAACAAAGTGTTGACTCAACAAGTCAACATGATTTCTCAAAGTCTGAATGGATGGCAAAATGCATCCAACAGTACTAAAGAGGCATCTTCTGAAGAAGAAGTTTATGATCCTGAAAACCCTGCAATGGCAGAGGTAAATTACATGGGTGAACCTTATGGAAACACCTATAATTCATCATGGAGAAATCATCCGAATTTCTCATGGAAGGATCAACAAAAGCCTCAACAATGCTTTAATAATGGTGGAAGAAATAGGCTCAGCAATATCAAGCCTTATCCATCATCTTCTCAGCAACAGACAGAGAATTATGAACAGAATACCTCTAACTTAGCAAATTTAGTCTCTGATCTGTCTAAGACCACTTTAAGTTTCATGAATGAAACAAGATCCTCCATCAGAAATCTGGAGACACAAGTAGGCCAGCTGAGTAAGAAAATCACTGAAACTCCTCCTAGTATTCTCCCAAGCAATACAAAAGAGAATCCAAAAAGAGAGTGCAAGGCCATTGATGTAATCAATATGGCCAAATGCAAGGAGGAGGGAGAGGACGCGAATCCCAATGAGGAAGATCTCATGGGACGTCTCTCAAGCAGGAAGGAGTTCCTTATTGAGCCAAAGGAATCTGAGGCTCATATAGAGACCATAGAGATTCTATTAAATCTCCTTCTGCCATTCATGAGCTCTGAAGATTATTCTTCCTCTAAAGAGGATGAAGATGTAACTGGAGAGCAAGTTGCTTAATATCTAGGAGCCATCATGAAGCTGAATGCCAAGTTATTTGGTAATGAGACTTGGGAAGGTGAACATCCCTTGCTAATTAGTGAATTTGATACATGGGTTCAGCAAACTTTACCTCAAAAGAAACAAGATCCTGGGAAATTCTTAATACCCTATACCATAGGCACCATGACCTTTGAAAAAGCTCTGTGTGACTTAGGGTCAGGCATAAATCTTATGCCACTCTCTGTAATGGAAAAGCTAAGAATAATTGAGGTACAGCCTGCCTTGTTCTCATTATAATTGGCAGACAAGTCAGTAAGACAAGCTTATGGATTAGTAGAGGACGTGTTGGTAAAGGTTAAAGGCCTTTACATTCCTGCTGATTCCATAATCTTAGACACTGGGAAGGAGGAGGATGAATGCATCATCCTTGGAAGACCTTTCCTAGCCACAGCAGAAGCTGTGATAGATGTTAACAGAGGAGAATTAGTCCTTCAATTGAATGGGGACTACCTTGTGTTTAAGGCACACGGCTATCCTTCTGTAACAAAGGAGAGTAAGCATGCAGAGCTTCTCTCAGTACAGAGTCAAACAGAACCCCCACAATCAAACTCTAAGTTTGGTGTTGGGAGGCCACAACCAAACTCTAAGTTTGGTGTTGGGACTATACAACATTGACCTGATCACCTGTGAGGCTCCATGAGAGCCCACTGTCAAGCTATTGACATTAAAGAAGCGCTTATTGGGAGGCAACTCAATTTTTATTTATCTAATTTTATTTTTTATTTTATTGTTATTTTATGTTTTATTAGGTTCATGATCATGTGGAGTCACGAAAAAAAATATTAAAATTAAAAACAGAATCAAAAATAGCAGAAGAAAAATACACCCTGGAGGAAGGACTTACTGGCATTTAAACGCCAGTAAGGAGCATCTGGCTGGCGTTCAACGCCAGAACAGAGCATGGATCTGGCACTGAACGCCAAAAACAAGAAACATCCCGGCGTTCAAACGCCAGGAATGCATCCTGAGGAGAGCTGGCACTGAACGCCAGAAACAAGCATGGAACTGGCGTTCAACGCCAGAAACATGCTGCACATGGGCGTTGAACGCCCAGAACATGCATCACTTCGGCGTTTAAACGCCAGAATTGCATGGAAAGGCATTTTACATGCCTAATTGGTGCATGGATGTAAATCTTTGACACCTCAGGATTTGTGGACCCCACAGGATCATCTCAGGATCTGTGAACCCCACAGGATCCCCACCTACCTTAACTCACCTTCTCTCTTCTTCACCAATCACCTCAATCTCTCTTCTCCATCACCTCTTCACCACTCACATCCATCCATCTCTTCACCACCCAATCCCACCCATATGGCCGAAACATACACATCTCTCCCTCTCCTCCAGATCTTCTTCTCCTTCCATTCTTTCTTCTTTGCACGAGGGCGAGCAACATTCTAAGTTTGGTATGGTAAAAGCATAGCTTTTTTTTTGTTTTTCCATAACCATTGATGGCACCTAAGGCCAGAGAAACCTCAAAAAAAAAAGAGAGAAAAGGGAAGACAAAAAAATTTTTCCACCTCCGAGTCATGGGAGATGAAGAGATTTATCTCAAGGGTCCATAGCTCAGTAGAAGAGCATTTGACTGCACATCAAGAGAGCATGAGGAATTTCCTCATCAAGAAATCCCTGAGATACCTCAGGGGATACATATTCCTCCACATAATTATTGGAAGCAACTAAGGATAGGAACACCAAAATCACTAGGGATCATGCAACAGAAGCAAGGAAGAGACATAAAGGAGCTCAAAAAGTACCATTGGACCTTCAAAAGGCGCCACCCTCACCAAGGTGGACTCATTCCTTAACTTCCTTGTTCTTATCTCTCTGTTTTTCGGTTTTTTATGTTACATGTTTATCTATGTTTTGTGTCTCTACTTCATGATCATCAGTATTTAGTAACTATGTTTTAAGGCTATGAATAATTCCATGAATTATTCACCTCTCTTAAATGAAAAATGTTTCTAATTCAAAAGAACAAGAAGTACATGATTTTTGAATTTATCCTTGAATTTAGTTTAATTATATTGATGTGGTGACAATACTTTTTGTCTTCTGAATGAATGCTTGAACAGTGCATAATTTTGATCTTGTTGTTTATGAATGTTAAATTGTTGGGAAAGAATGATGAACAAAGAAAAATTCTATTGATATTTTGAAAAAAAATCATGAAATTGATTCTTGAAGCAAGAAAAAGCAGTGAAAAAGCAAAAGCTTGCGAAAAAAAAATTTTGGCGAAAAAAATAGAAAGAAAAAGAAAAAGCAAGCAGAAAAAGCCAATAGCCCTTAAAACCAAAAGGCAAGGGTAAAAAGGGATCCAAGGCTTTGAGCATCAATGGATAGGAGGGCCCAAGGAAATAAACTCCAGGCATAAGCGGCTAAATCAAGCTGTCCCTAACCATGTGCTTGTGGCATGCAGGTCCAAGTGAAAAGCTTGAGACTGAGTGGTTAAAGTCGTGATCCAAAGCAAAAAGAGTGTGCTTAAGAGCTCTAGACACCTCTAACTAGGGACTCTAGCAAAGCTGAGTCACAATCTGAAAAGGTTCACCCAGTCATGTGTCTGTGGCATTTATGTATCCGATGGTAATACTGGAAAACAAAGTGCTTAGGGCCACGGCCAAGACTCATAAAAGTAGTTGTGTTCAAGAATCAACATACTTAACTAGAAGAATCAATAACACTATCTGAAATTCTAAGTTCCTAGAGATGCCAATCATTCTAAACATCAAAGAAAAAAGTGAGATGCCAAAACTGTTCAGAAGCAAAAAGCTACAAGTCCCGCTCATCTATTAGAATTAATATTCATTGATATTTTGAGATTTATAGTATATTCTCTTCTTTTTATCCTAATTGATTTTCAGTTGCTTGGGGACAAGCAACAATTTAAGTTTGGTATTGTGATGAGCGGATAACTTATACGCTTTTTGGCATTGTTTTTAGGTAGTTTTTAGTAGGATCTAGCTAATTTTAGGGATGTTTTCATTAGTTTTTATGTAAAATTCACATTTCTGGACTTTACTATGAGTTTGTGTGTTCTTCTGTGATTTCAGCTATTTTCTGGCTGAAATTGAGGGACCTGAGCAAAACTCTTATAAGAAGGCTGACAAAGGACTACTGATGCTGTTGGATTCTGACCTCCCTGCACTCGAAATGGATTTTCTGGAGCTACAGAACTCTAAATGGCGCGCCCTCAACGGCGTTGGAAAGTAGACATCCAGAGCTTTCCATCAATTTATAATAGTCCATACTTTATTCATAATTAGACGACGTAAACTGGTGCTCAAAGCCAGTTCCATGTTGTATCCTGGAGTCAAACGCCAGAAACACGTCACGAACCAGAGTTGAACGCCAGAAACACGTTACAACTTGGCGTTCAACTCCAAGATAAGCCTCATCTCGTGTAAAGATCAAGCTCAGCCCAAGCACACACCAAGTGGGTCTCGGAAGTGGATTTCTGCATCAATTACTTACTTTTGTAAACCCTAGTAGCTAGTCTAGTATAAATAGGACTGTTTACTATTGTATTAGATATCTTTGGTCTCAGTTTTATTTTATTATTCATCTTAGGAGACTATTGATCACGTTTTGGGGGCTGGCCATTCGGCCATGCCTGAACCTTCATCACTTATGTATTTTTAACGGTGGAGTTTCTACACACCATAGATTAAGGGTGTGGAGCTCTGCTGTACCTCAAGTTTCAATGCAATTAATATTACTTTCTATTCAATTCGACTTATTCTTATTCTATGATATTCGTTGCACTTCAACATGATGAATGTGATGATCCGTGACACTCATCATCATTCTCACCTATGAACGCGTGACTGACAACCACTTCCGTTCTACCTTAGACCGGGCACATATCTCTTGGATTCCTTAATCAGAATCTTCGTGGTATAAGCTAGAATTGATGGCGGCATTCATGGGAATCCGGAAAGTCTAACCTTGTCTGTGGTATTCTGAGTAGGATTCCGGGATTGAATGACTGTGATGAGCTTCAAACTCGCGATTGTTGGGCGTGATGACAAACGCAAAAGAATCAAGGAATTCTATTCCAACATGATCGAGAACCGACAGATGATTAGCCGTGCTGTGACAGAGCATTTGGACCATTTTCACTGAGAGGATGGGATGTAGCCATTGACAACGGTGATGCCCTACATACAGCTTGCCATAGAAAGGAGTGACAAAGATTGGATGAAAGCAGTAGGAAAGCAGAGATTCAGAAGGAGCACAACATCTTCATACACCTATCTGAAATTCCCACTAATGAATTTACATAAGTATTTCTATCCTTTATTATTTAATTAAGTATCTCTTTATATTTTCTGAAAACCACTATCAATTTGAATCCGCCTGACTGAGATTTACAAGGTGACCATAGCTTGCTTCATACCAACAATCTCTGTGGGATCGACCCTTACTCACATTAGGTATTACTTGGACGACCCAGTACACTTGCTGGTTAGTTGTGCAGAGTTGTGACAAAGTGTGATTTATGTTTGAGAGCACCAATTCTTTAGAGCCATTGTTGATGATCACAATTTCGTCCACCACAATCGCTTCGGAAAATTGGCAGGCACCCACTTTCCCCAACATCAACTTCAGTCCATGATGTGAGAAAAATCGTCAGTTAGGAATTTTCACAAAATAATTCCATCGATGTATAGATCCGAACCAACAATTAACCCTTAATCAAAGTTTAATTTGTTTGTCACTTAATTCAAACCTAATAAAAACCAAGAGTATTTAAACCTCGGGTCATCTCTCAAGGAATTGTAGGAAAGTGTGCATATTATTGGTTATGGAAAAGTATTTTTGGGGTTTTGAATGATAGGCAAGAAATGTAAATAACAAGAAAATAATCTATCAACTAAGAAAGGTCTCGGCAAGGAGTGAGAATTGAAATTCATATCCTCATTATCATCCTCAATTGTGATGGTAGTTATATTTTGCTCTCACTTAGTTGTCCTCTAACAAATGAAGGAAAGTCAAGTGAGCAAAATCAACTCTAGTCCACAAGTCCAAATCAAAGATTAGCTTTAGTAGAATTCAAGCCAACTAATAATCCTCAATCACCAATCAACAAAATAATTTGACAATTCAAGAGTATCCAATTACCCAATCCAAGCTAAGAATACAAAGTTCTACTTTAAAATTCAATCAAGCATTTTATCAAACACTTGGAAGGCACAAAATAAAAGCATAGTAAATAGCAAGAATTAATAAAATTTATGACTACCAAATGCAAGAAAGTAGCAATAACAACTTAATTAAACAATAAGAAGCATAAAACATAAATTGCATTAATGGAAATGAAAATTCAACAAGGGTTCATGAAAGTAAAAATGACAACATACAGAAATTAACAAGAAAAACAAAGAAGAAAAAGAAGACAATAGAACAAGTAAATGTAAAGGAAACTAAATCAAACAAGTAATTAAATCTAACTCTAAGAAGGGATTAACTAAATCTACCCTAATTCTAGAGTGAGGAGAGAGCTTCTTTCTCTAGAATATAACCTAAAGCATGTTTCTAACTAAAACTAATTCTCTCCCTTTGTTCTTTCTTGAATTTGGCCTCAAATAGTTTCAGAAATGAAATTAAAATTAGAATAGAAATCACTTAAACAAACACATCAACACATCAAATAGAATAGAAATGAAATTAAAATTAGCAATTTTAAGCATGAAAAGCATGGTTTTCATCAGTAAGCACAATTAGGAGAAATTCACAAAACTATGCTATTTTAATGAATAAATGTAAGAGAAGTCAATAAAATTCACTCAATTAAAGCAAATAAATACCATAAAATATGGATTCATTGGTGCGGAATTTAAAGTCCACAAACTAACCGGCAAGTGGACCAGGTCGTATCAAGTATTACCTCAGGTAAATGAGGGTTGATCCCATGAGGATTGATAGATCAAGCAATAATGATTGAGTGATTGGCTTAGTCAGACAAAGAGAAAATGGTGTTGAGAGTTCAGATGCATTAAACAGTAAATCAGAAAATCAGAATAGCAAATAGTAAACAAGTTGTAAATTATATATGGAGAAAGTTAAGGCTTCAGAGTTATCTATTTTCTAGATTGACTTTTCTTATTAACTATTTTAATCATGCAAGACTTAATTCATGGCTAACTATATGTGACTAAACTCTAATTCCTTAGACCTTTTTAGTCTCCTCTAACCTTCATCAACCGCCAATTCATTGGTCACTTAATTCCAATTAGAGGGTGAAGTTCAATTCTAGTTTATATACCACAGAAACCCTAATTATCCAAATATAAGAGGATTATATGTCACGTATCTTGTTAAGTCTAGATAATTAGAAGTTTAGGAGAAATTGTTTTCAAGCTGTTGTTCAAGTAAAGAGCTTTTCCAAGTTATACAAGAACTTAATTAGAACCAAGGTCATACTTTCGTTCCACCCAGATTCATAAAATAAAGAACGAAAACAATTCTTGAATTATAAATCAGTACATGAATTAAAATAGAAAAATAATAGTATCAATCCATACAATAAACAGAGCTCCTAACCTTAACAGTAGAGATTTAGCTGCTCATGGTTCAGAGAGAAAATTAGGATTCAGAAAAACTGTAAATTGCGAAATGAGGTAGAAGAGAAGAGACGAGTCGGAAGGGCTGATTCTTTTCCCTTTTATATCTAATCCTAATTAATATAAAATATATTTCTTAAAAACTAACTAATATCTTTTTCTAATTATAAAAGAAATGAAGTTTTAATCAAATAACAAAGTTGATTCGCAGGCCTTTAGAGACAAATTGGGGACCACTTGTGTACTAAAGGTTGGTGCCGAACTTGGAATAATCCAAGTTTGGCGTGGACTAGGCAGCACGTTCCCCTTTGCTTCTTGGCTTGTGGTGCCAAACTTGGTAGGATCCAAATTTGGCGTGGATGTTGTGCGTGTGGCTTTCTTTGGAGAATTCATGCTGGCGCCGAACTTGAAGATCTTCATGTTCGGCATGGAGGAGACAGCGTGCCTTTCTTGGAGTCTTTGATTTGGCGCCGAACTTGAGTAAACTCAAGTTCGGCGTGGAGATGGCAGTGTGAATTCTCCTTGAAGCGTTGAGCTAGCACCGAACTTGACAATGGTCAAGTTTGGCTTGGAGGTGGTAGCAAGTTCTCCTTTCTCCGTCTTTGGCTCCAACTCTGTCAAATTCATCCAAAACGCTACCTGAAATAAACAGAATTGCACACAACTCAAAGAAGCATCTATAGTGGCTAAAATACATCAAATCTTGATTAAACTTAGCAATTCAAGTGCAAATTCACTAGGAAAAGATAGAGAAGATGCTCACGCATCATTCATCACAACACCAAACTTGAATTGTTGGTTGTCCTCAAGCAACCAAAATTAGTACTTGATTAAGATGTGAATTTGCATGAGAGGTGAGAGTTCAGTTATGTTTATGTCTCTTCTTGAAGTGGGGTTTATTTATTGTAATTCTTAACAGTTTTGGCATCTCACTCTCCTTTGAATCAGAGGAATATTACTGTCATTCGGAATTAGAATCCGGATCATATTATGAGTTCTCTGATCTTTATACTTCAGTTAAATCCTTGAACACAGTAGATATCCTTTCATCCTCAAATAATTGGTGCTTTGCACCTTGAGCCTAGCCGTTACTTTAAATGTTCTATCTCAAGGATTACTTGACACAAGAACACCACAAGCACTTATCTGGGAAACTCTCTTGAAGTTCTGATTTTTCTTTCATCTACTCCCAGATAGTGGTGCTCAAAGCCTTTGGCATACTCTGCTAAATGCATTTGATCTCGACTCTAAATGTTTTATCTCAAGGATTACTTGACACAAGAACACCACAAGCATATGACTAGGGAAACAACTCTTTGAGCTTTTAATCATGTCTGATCTCCCTAGTCATTGATGCTCAGAGCCTTGGACCTTGCTTTTTATTCTTCCTTTGCTGATTCTTTTGCTTCAAGGATCAACTTTCACTAACTTCAGAAAATTCATAATAGTTCTCTAAATTCCTTTTCCTTATACATCAACATCCTTTGATTCAAATTCAAACATGCACGGTTCATGTCATGCATTCAGAATCACAGAAAATACCACCACATTTGATTAAATGAGACTACTTTCTTTCATAAACTCTTTTACTCATGAATTACATCTTTTTCTTCTTTCTTTTCTTTTGATTTCAAGCTCAGTGAGTAGTGCATGGGACACTCTTTCAGAAAAAAAATCAAATAATAAAACAAACAATAAATTAAACTAGAACCTAGGAATTGAAATAACAATTGATCATGCAATAACAAAAATAACAGAAAACAGGAATCTAATCATAAAAATAGCAAAATAAAAGGAAAGGTGAAAAGGAACTGAGTCACCTCAATCTCCCTGTTGGGGATTTCTTTCCTCAGTCTGTGCTCCGTGAGGTCCTCTCAGGCAACTATAATTCTGTCTCATCTGAGAGATCTCCTACTGCTGAAGATTCTGATCAGCCCTCATCTCATCAAGGGTGGTGCAGAGGTGCTCCCAACGGATGTTCTGTGTGGATCTCATCTCCTCTACAGATGCAGTGTACTGCTACCAATGCATGTCGTTAGTGACTCTCATCTGCTCCATGGAGGATGCGAGCTGCTGCTAGTACTCTTGAGAAGGGAAGTAGTGTCCCTGAGGCAGTGGCTGCTCCTCTTGAGCTCCTTCTTCAGCCTGTTTGACTCTTGGGAGTCTTCGATAGTCCCTTACCAATTCCAAAGTCTTCTTTGTGATGCACTTCTCAGTTTGGATAGGGAAATCATTCTTTATCTTCACCCTAGCGGCCTCATAGAGGCGAAAGATGAGATGTGGGAAGCGCAACCTAACATTCTCCTTGGTGTTGGCGACGATATGGTAAATCTGCTGGGCAATAACGTTCACCACCTGCACTAGCTCTCCCAACAGAATGCAGTGAATCATAATGGCTCAGTCCACAGTACACTCAGACTGGTTGCTTGTGGGCATGATAAACCGGCGAATAAAATGGTGCCATCCCCTAGCCACAAGCGTCAGGTCACCAACTTCGATATGGCCCACCTTCCCCTCTGCCCCCAGTTTCCACTGGGCATCTGGAATGCACATGTTAGCGACTACTTGCTCCAGTTGTTGATCCCTCTCCGCCCTCTCACTGTAAGACTCAAGTGAGGGCATAGTCCGTGGTAACTGGAGGGTCTGCCAGATAATCTCTGGGCTGAAATCAATGACTCTTCCCCTTACAAAGCTTCTGTGATCCCTTTCATTGACTACAGACACATCTTTATAAGTAATCCACAGGTTCCCATAAAATTCTTGAACTATTAATTGCCCAACTTGTGTGTGCGGATTGCATAGAAACTACCATCCTCTTCTCTGAATCTCATGCTGAATTTCTAGAAATTCATCTGGTTTGAGATTAAACCGCACTTCTGGCAGAACCGGTCTCTTGCCATTAACATCATAAAAGTGTTCTTTATGCAGTTTGGAGCAGAATCTTCTTGAATTATGAGAACCGGTGGCCGGTTCCTTTTCTTTTCTTTACTTGGAAGGTTGGGTGGTCTTTGGTGCCGTAGGAATAACAGAAAAGCGACAACACCAAACTTAAAACTGTTGCTCGTCCTCGAGCAAAATAAAGAAATACAACGGGGAAGAGGAAAGAGGGCAGAAATTGAAATAGAAGAAAATAAACTACAATGCTAAAAATTTCTTTTTCTTTTTCTGTTTTGTTTTTTTTAGATGAAATAAATAAAAAAAGAAGAAGTAGGAGAAAGGAAGAGGGGTTATGGACAAAGGAGGGGGCGTGAACGGTTGAACCGTTGGGTTTGTGTTTAATGATAACAACTAAAGAAAGCAATAATGACATGGAAACATAAATTTCCATTAAATGAAATTAAAGTCAACAAGAGTGTTCATAACATAAAAGTGACAAAATAAAGGAAATAACAAGAGAAATGAAGAAGATCAAGACAAAAGAGCATGAAAACATAAAGGAAACTAAACTAAAACAAGAATTAAGGACTGAAATTAAAGAGAAATTAACTAAGAAAACCTAAATTCTAAAGCGAAGGGGGAGCTTCTCTCGTTAGAAAACTAAGACAACAACATAACAAAACCTAAAACTAAATGCTCTTCCCTTGTCTCCTCTTGGATTAGGGTTGAAATAGCTTCAAAAATGAGTTGGATTGGGTTTTTGGGGCCCAAAAATTGCAGCCAGCGAATTACATTAATGAGGTCACGTGCTGGCACCTGTGCGTATGCACAGACGTGTGCATATGCACACTTTCTGATTTTTTCACTTGTGCGTACGCACGAAAGGTTGTGCGCATGCATACTTGCTGACCCTCACTTGTGCGTACGCACGCATACTTGTATGTGTGCACACTGCTGAAAAACTCCAAACTCCATTTCTTCATGATTTTTTTACTTTTGCATGCTTTTTCCTCACTTCTTCAATCCATATTAGCTTGGTAAGCCTAAAAGCACTCAACAAGCACATCAAGGCATCAAAATGGAATTAAAAGTAAACAAAACTTAGCAATTAAGGGCCTAAAAAACATGTTTTAACTTTTGAGCACAATTTATGGAGAATTTACAAAACAAAGCTATTTCATTGAATAAATGCAAGTTGATGAAATCCACTCAATTAGAGCAAATAAATACCATGAAATGTGGATTCATCAGTGTGTATCCAGTCTGAATGAGACTGAAGCTCCTGCAGTTCATTCCCTTGGTGATCCTACTCAAAACACCACAAACAAGGTCGAATCTCCCCGATCAGAGAATGCTACGCCTTGGTTCTAGCCTTTACCACAAAGACCCTAATCTCCCTATACCTCGGCCAAATTGATGTCTCGAGAAGTCCCCAACGAAGTCGTGGATTAGCCGTCTAAGAAATGTATCCTCAAGCTAGTGGTTTTTTTATATCCGAGGAAAGATGCTCACTGAACCCATGTAGAATAGAGATAACCTTGTTCCAGCTCAACTTATTCATAAGGTTGAAGAACGAAGATACCTCTTAGAATAGAATCAAACACAAATTAAAAATAGAACAGGAGTACTTTTATTAATCCATAAAACTCAGCAGAGCTCCTAACCTTAACCTAAGAGGTTTAGTGGCTCATACTGTACACAGAACAATGTAAAAACATGTAAAGTGGTAGAAGATGATCAAAAGTCTTTAAACAAGGGTGATCTCCTCCGATATATACTAATCTAATAACTAAGGATTACAGAAGTATGATAGGCTTAGGCTTGTAGTGCGAAAATCCACTTCTGGGGCCCACTTGGTGAGTGTTTGGGCTGAGCTTTAGTGTCTCCCATGTGCTAGGAGTCCTTAGGGGCATTGAACACTAGCTAGGGCCCCCCTTTTGGGTGTTGGACGCTGGTCACTGATAAACCACTATTTTACGGTTTATTTTGTATTGAATTGAGTGGCTTTTATCAATTATTCTCACATTTATGCATATAATTTGCATGTTTTATATTTTCCTTCCTAATTTTGTACTATGATTGAAAACATACTTTTTTGGCCTTAAATTTGCTAATTTTAAACCTCTCTTATTACCATTTGATGCCGTGATATGTGTGTTAAGTAATTCAGGATTTTTAGGGAAGGAATGGCTTAGAGGATGGATAAGAAGTATGCAAAAGTGGAAGGAACACAAGAAGCTAAAGTTTTGAGAAGCTGGCAGCGACGCGCACGCGTGGACAACGCGTAAGCGTGAATGGCGCAGCAGACAAGCAACGCGTACGCGTGACCAGGATTTTTTCAAGTGACTCATACGCGTGGGTGAAGCATACACATGACAAAGTGTCACGTGCTGCAGATATCAGAAAATGCTGGGGGCAATTTCTGGGCTGGTTTTAGCCCAGTTCCAAGCTCAAAAATACAAATTAGAGATTGCAGAGTTGGGAAATCAATCATTCACTTCTCATTATTCACATAATTTTAGGTTTTAGATGTAGTTTTTTTTTGAGAGAGCTATTTTTAGGTTTATTTCTTCTCAAATTCAGATCTCTACTTTGCTTTAATTTAGGTTTCTTCTACTTTTATTTGTTCTATTACTTTAGTTTATCCACTTCTCTTGTTGATTCCTTTATGTTGCCAATTTAGTTATTGAATTCCTCTTGTTCCCTTTAATTCATATTAATGCAATTTATGTTTCAAGTTTCTTATTGTTTAATTGTCTTGTTATTGTTATTTCTTTGCTTTGGTTAGTTTTAGATTTTGCTATGTCTTGTTAGATTTTTTATTTTGTTAGTTTCTTATTAATGCTTGGGTGAATTTTAAATTAGATTTTTATGTTCTTAACTTGGATTGATCAATTAGGGACTATTGAGTTATCAAAATTCTTTTGTTGATGGGTGACTGAGACTTGCTAGTTGGCTTAGACTTCAATAATCTAGTCTTTGATTAGGACTTGTGAATCTAAGTTGATTTTGCTCACTTGACTTACCTTTATTGTTAGAGGTTAACTAAGTGAAAGTAAAAGGCAATTACCATCACAATTAATGATAATAATGAGGATAGGAATTACAATTCTCAATCCTTGTTACTACTTTTCTTAGTTGTTATCTTATTTCCTTGTTATTTTACTTTTTTGTTCCTTATTCCAAAACTCAAAAATATACTTTCCCATAACCAATAATAACTACACTTCCCTGCAATTCCTTGAGAGACGACCCGAGGTTTAAATATTTCGGGTAATTTTATTAGGTTTGCTTAAGTGACAAACAATTTAAATTTGATTGAGGTTTAATTGTCGGTTTAGAACTATACTTATAACGCGCTTATTTTCGTGAAAAATCTTTACCGACATTTTTCCCCCAACAAATTTTTGGAGCCGTTGCCAAGAAATTGCATATGTGTGCCTTATTATTGGTTATTGTGAATATTGTGAATATGTTTGCCTTTTCATTTCTTTGTTAGTTGTTTCTAGTTTTAGGAGTTTATTTTTATTCTTTCTTATTAGTTTTTGTTTTTATTTTCTCTTGTTACTATGAATTCTCACCCCTTTGGCTATGAATTTGGTTACAATTATATTGCAAGAAGTGGAGATTACAATGAAGGCTTGCATCAAGTATGGGACAATCAAAGATAGGAGGAGCCTGATAAACCACTATTTTACGGTTTATCTTGTGTTCAATTGAGTGGATTTTATCAATCTTTCATACACTTATCCATACAAAATGCATGGTTTTACAATTTCCTTCTTGATTTTGTGCTATGATTGAAAACATGCTTCGTGCTCTTAAATTTCCTATGTTTAATCCTTTCTTATTACCATTCGATGCCGTGATATGTGTGTTAAGTGATTTCAGGGATTACAAGGTAGGAATGGCTTAGAGGATGGAAAGGAAGCATGCAAAAGTGGAAGGAATACAAGAAATTGAAGGAACTGCAAAGCTGTCAGCCTGACCCTCTAGTACTAAATTGATCATAACTTGAGCTACAGAGGTCCAAATGAGGCAGTTTCAGTTGCGTTAGAAAGCTAACATCGAGAGCTTCGATTTGATATATAATTTGCCATAGTGGCTGTATAGCTAGGCGATGCGAACGCGTGCTCCACATGGACGCGCCGCAGTGACGAAAATCAGCGTGGCAGATTTTGCCCCCAGCGATTTCTAGGCTATTTCCAGCCCAATTTCAAGCTCAGAAAATACAGATTAAAGGCTGCAAAGTGGAGGAATGAAGGGGGACAACTCATAATTCACTTTTCATAATTTAGATGTAGTTTTTAGAGAGAGAGGTTCTTTCCTCTCTCATAGGTTTTAGGAATTAGGATTTCTCTTAGTTTTAGGATTTAGGATTATTTTTTCTTCATCACAGGTTCAATGTTCCTTTAATTTATTTTCTACTTTTATTTTATTACTTTAATTGATATTTATCTTTTCAATTTAGCTTATGAACCTCTTCATGTTAGATTTGGATTTTCTATTTAATGAATTTTTGAGGTATTTCAGATCTATGATTTGTTTCTTTTATTTATGATATAAATAATTTGGATTTTTCCCCTTTTGGCTTTGGTTGAGTAATTAGAGACTCTTGAGTTATCAAACTCTTTTGTTGATTGATAATTGGAAGTTGCTAATTGACTTGAATTCCACTAACTCTAGTCTTTCTTTGGGAATTGACTAGGACTTGAGGCTTCATATTGATTTATCCACTCACCTTCAGAGTTAGAGGTTGACTAAGTGGGAGCAACGAGCAATTCTCATCACAATCGATAAGGATAACTAGGATAGGACTTCTATATTTCATATCTTGCCAATAGTTTTCTTAATTATTAATTTATTTTTCTTGTCATTTAAATTACTTGTTCCTTATTTCAAAACCCCAAAAAAAAAATTGTTTGCCATAACCAATAATAAATCATACTTCCCTGCAATTCCTTGAGAAGACGACTCGAGGTTTGAATACTTCGGTTATTTTTTTTATTGGATTTGCTTAAGTGACAAACAAAACTTTTGTACGAAAGGATTTTCTGTTGGTTTAGAAACTATACTTACAACGCGATTATATTTTTAATTTTCTTTACCGATAGAAATCCGTTCGTCAAAATGGCGCCGTTTCCGGGGAATTGCAAACGTGTGCCTTATTATTGGTTATTGTAAATATTTTCTTTTTAATTGATTTTTTTCAAAAATTACAAAAAAAATTTCAGATTTTTATTTTAAAATTTTTATCTTATCTTATCTTAGTTTTAAATTTCAAAATTCAAATCTTTTTCAAAAATCATATCTTTTTCAAAATCTTATCTTATCTTACTTCAAAATCAAAATTTCAAATTTCAATATTTAAATTCTAAAATTCAAATTTCAAATTTCAAAATTTAAATTTAAAATTTTAAAAATCAAACCTTTTCAAAATTTAAACCTTTTTCAAATTTTTTATATTGTTGTTAGTATTTCTAGTTTTAAGAGTTTATATTCATTAATTTTTATTAGTTTTTATTTCCTTTAGCTACCATAAACTCTCACAACTTTGGCTATGAGTCTAGTTATAATTATGTTGCAGGAAGAGGAAATTATAATGACAACATGCACCATGGTTGAAATAATCAAAGATGGGAGGAGGCACAAGGATTTGATCAACCCTCATGGCAACAACCACCTCCAATGGACTATCAACAACCATTCTGTGATGCATATCAAGGCAATGGCTATGGTGAGCAATCTTTTGATTATCAACAACCACCACCATATGCCTTTGAACGCCCTCCTCAACATGACCTTGGACCACCATACTCACAAGTCCCTTTCCACCATTCACCTCCATATGACCCTAATCCGTATCCACCATACCAACCACCTTATGAGCCAAATGAACCATACATAGAACCACCCCTATTCCAACACAATTACTCTCATGAACCACCACCTCAATATAACCTATTTCCTTATCATTATCAAGATGAACCACCTTCCTACCATGAACCCTTTCTCCCAACAAATGAACCCTCCTATCCACCCCAAACCTCCATGGAGAGAGCACTTACCGATCTAAACTCTGTTATACAAGCTCTCGTCGCCCAAATTAGACCATCGAATACCTTCAACAATCAACCCTCAAGCTCTAGTACACTTCCTTTCCAACCACAGAATGATCTCTCCATCCCATCACCACCATCCATGGAAGAGCACCCACATCCATCAATCCAAGAGCAACATGATCCCAATGATGCTATTGACATGGAACAAGAGAGAAGGGATCATCTTCGCGAATCCATACTTCATAAGGAGCTAGAGGAGGTGCTAAAGGTGAAGGTAGAAGAGACCTTTGCAGATGAAGGAGTAGTTGAAAGGAGTTGTCATAGAAAAGAAATCATCAAGGAAGAGTACGATTTTATACTTAAACAACTGGACAAAGCAGCAATTATTGAAAAGGAAAAAGTGGTTGCAGACTTAGGAGATGCTGAACCTCCATGGGAAGGTCAAGTAATAGAGCCTCCTTCTAAGGTATTTGATGTTGATGCTCAGGAAGGTGTACAACCTCCAAGGCATATCATAGTTGAATACTTAGAAGAGGTTGATCAAGAGATAGAGATTCAAGAAGAAGAAGCACAACCTCATATGCCCTTGGTGCGCATTGAAGAAGAGATTGAATTAGAAGAAAGCTACCAAGAGGAAGAGGTTGATAGTGAAGAAGCTTGCAAAGAGGTGGAAGTTGTCAGAGAAGAGCACAAGGGAGTGGAGCTCGCAAATTCATTAGAAACACCTCTCCCAAGGTCATTACCGACCAACACAACGTTCAAGTGGGCAAAATTACTATCCTTATCCTTTGCATTCCCACTTGAATATGGGCTACTGGAGATGGATGGTCAACTTAGAGCTCTTTGTGGCATTAAGAGTAAGAGGAAGATGGTTAGTGGTTGGAGTTATCAGGCAAGGTTCATTAAGGTTCCGCATTCTATACTGGAGTACAAGTGTTGGTGCAGAGCTCAATTGAATGGGTCTAGGATGTTGTTTGGACACTTCAGTGAGAATTCAAATTGCTTGCCACCCGGCTGGAACAATGATGATCAACTTGAAGACGGGTGTAGAAACAAGATTTGGGATCCGGGAATATATGAGGATCAATTTTGGGAGCTCAAAGCTTATGAAGAACTCCATCAAAGCTTGAGGAATTTACTTGGTATTGATAGAGCTTATTGGAAGTCCAAGCATTAGTGGAAGTTTCAAGACGAGTTCAAGCACAAGCCGCCATAACAGGGAGCTCACCAAATGTCCAACTTAAGGACTTTAACTAAAAGTGCTAGGTGGGAGACAACCCACCATGGTATGATCGTCCCTTTTTCAGTTCTAATTATAGTCTGTTTTGTTTGTTTTTGAGTTTTGATTGGACCTGGAATCATGCATAACATTCATATTAGCATTACATTCTGCATACTGCACTATTAAAAAAAAGGCACGCAACGCGACAGCGTTGCCAACGCGTCCGCGTCATATGTGCCTCAAGGAAGAAAAGAGATTTTACAGGGAGTCATGCGAGAGCGTGGCTAGAGGCGTGCCTTTGGCATAAATACACTCACGTGACCACGTCGTTGACGCATCCGCGTCATGTGAAAAAATAACCTCCAACGCGTCCACGTCACCCACGCGAACGCGTGACCTAAAATCGACGTAAAAAAAGGGTGTATGGAAGTAAGTTGAGCTGGAATTCGGCTGGAATCATGCTAGAAGCACAAGCTCTACCACGCGAACGCATGCTCCACACGTCCGCGTCGTTTTCAAAATATGGCCATTCACGCGATCGCGTCAATTACGCGACCGCGTCACCCTAAATTTTGGCAAAATGAGTTTGAAACAGAAAGTTGCGCGAACGCAAGGCTGCCCTCGCGCCAATATCACAAATCACTTCACGCGAACGCGTGACCCACGCGTCCGCATCACTTCATAGAAGTGCTAACCACGCGAACGCGTTACCCACACGCTCGCGTCGCCTACGCCGCACAGCTAATACAAATCAGCCAAATATCTTATCTTTTCTCCCCCAAATCTAAATCTTTTCTTTCCCTTCTTATTTCTTTCTTCCTTCTTTCTTACTTTCTTTTTCTTCATCTCTTTAGCCTCTCATCCCTCTTCACTTCAATTCTATTTTACTTAATTTATTTGCATATTTCATTCATTTTGTTTTAATTTTGTGCATATTTTTCTTTTTTTCTAAATTTATTATTTTTCCATTGGTGTTACTTGTTCATATTCAACTGTTGCGTCTTTTCTGGTATTATTTTGGTACTCAATGACTTGTTTTATACTGTTGGGTAATATTATTTAAGTCAATGCTAATCTTTTATGATACTTGTATTAATTTTCCATTGACATGAATTTATATTGTCTTTTATTACCCACACTCCTCCCCTTTGTTGCAAATTTTGCACCACTGGTATGCCATGTGCTTCTATTGTTCTCTCAATTGCGTGTTGTAGCTACCATGTACTTGAGACCCTTATTATTTGGCATTAACCCACTCATACTTTATTTATTTTCTTCTCTTTATTTTCGGGTTACTTTTCTTCTTTTCCTCTTCTTTTAGGTTGGCCACCAAAGAAGGGAACGTGAAAGCTTCTCAATGGGGCGAACAACAAGTCCATCTACATAATCCACTAAAGAAAGAGCATCAGTTGGAGCAACCTATCCACTTGTACATCTTAGCATGCACCGAGGACGGTACAATATTTAAGTAAGCTCAAACACAAAACCAGTGAGATTTTGAGCTTACTTGATTGGTTGCATCTTATCAACCAATATTTTATTTTTTTTTTGGTGTGTGTTGTTCTCTCTAAAATTGTGGTCTTTGTCTTGCTTAATTCTATATTTCCATTGTTTAATGTATGCATATACTTATATGATTGAGGCCTTGTTTCACTCAGCTTACATACCCAAATGGCCTTAACCTTTTTATTATCCTTTGCAAACCAATGTTGAGCCTATTACCCCTTTGTTCTTTACTTTAACTCATCACTAACTCTAAGAGAAAAACAATAATGTCCTTAATTTGAATCCTTGGTTAGCTTAGACTAGTGAAAGTGCTCATGAGTTAAGTGTGGGAAAAATGGGTTTGGAAACGTTTGGTTTGGGAATTGAGTATGTTAGACTTTGTGTGAAAATATGAAAAATGTTAAGAACATGTTTATGCATTCAATACCTTAATCATATTCATTGAAAAAGAAAAAAAATAATAGATTAAGAAAAAAATAGAAAAAAATAAAAAGAGAAAAAAAAGAAAAAGAGCAAATAAACAAAAATGGGACAAAATACCCCAAGTTAAAGTAATAATATCAATGCATATGAGTTGTACTTAAATTTGGGATGCATGAATATGTGGTAAACATAGTTAATGGGCAGTTAAATTTTGCATTGTAATTACATGGATTGTCTTAAGTTAGGTGAGAAAAGTTTAAGTTAATTAAGGATTCAGATTTTAGTCCACTTAACCAAATACAATCCTAGCTTGACCCTAACCCCATTACAACCCCTAAAAGACCTCTTGATTTGTGTATTTGTGCATTAAACTTTTGTTGATTGGTAGAAGAAGAGAAAGCCTTAGAAAACAAGATTAGTATAGAATTAAGAGATCGAATCTTAAACACCTGAGCGATTAGAGTGCATACACTTCCAGTGAGGGTTCGATGCTCGATTCTTTGTTCCCGACTTTCATGAGCTATTTTCTTCTTGCAAGTTCACTTGTATTTTATTTTTTTGATTTGAATTAGTGAGATCCAGTTCATATTAGTTCTTAAAGATTTGTTTACTTTTAACCAAGTAGGTAGAAACATTCTGCATGTAGTTGCATTCATATAGATAGGTTGCATTTCATGCATTCTACCATTCCTCTTCACTCTTATAGTTTCTCTTGAGTTTAGCATGAGGACATGCTAATGTTCAAGTGTAGGGAGGTTGATAAACCACTATTTTACGGTTTATCTTGTGTTCAATTGAGTGGATTTTATCAATCTTTCATACACTTATCTATACAAAATGCATTGTTTTACAATTTCCTTCTGGATTTTGTGCTATGATTGAAAACATACTTCGTGCTCTTAAAGTTCCTATGTTTAATCCTCTTTTATTACCATTCGATGCTGTAATTTGTGTGTTAAGTGATTTCAGGGATTACATGGCAGAAATGGCATAGAGGATGGAAAGGAAGCATGCAAAAGTGGAAGGAATACAAGAAATTGAAGAAACTGCAAAGCTGTCAACCTGACCCTCTCGTATTAAATCGATCATAACTTGAGCTACAGATGTCCAAATGAGGCGGTTTCAGTTGCATTAGAAAGATAACGTTTGGGGTTTCGATTTGATATATAATTTGCCATAGTGTCCGTACATCTAGGTGACGCGAACACGTGCTCCACGCGGATGCGTCGCAGTGACGAAAATCAGCGTGGCAGATTTCGCCCCCAGCAATTTCTAGGCTATTTCCAACCCAGTTTCAAGCCTAGAAAACACAGATTAAAGGCTGCAAAGTGGAGGAATGAAGGGGGACAACTCATAATTCACTTTTTATAATTTAGATGTAGCTTTTAGAGAGAGAGGTTCTCTCCTCTCTCCTAGGTTTTAGGAATTAGGATTTCTCTTAGTTTTAGGATTTAGGATTATTTCTTCTTCATCATAGGTTCAATGTTCCTTTAATTTATTTTCTACTTTTATTTTATTACTTTAATTGATATTTATCTTTTCAATTTAGCTTATGAACCTCTTCATGTTAGATTTGGATTTTCTATTTAATGAATTTTTGAGGTATTTCAGATCTATGATTTGTTTCTTTTATTTATGATATAAATAATTTGGATTTTTCTCCTTTTGGCTTTGGTTGAGTAATTAGAGACTCTTGAATTATCAAACTCTTTTGTTGATTGATAATTGGAATTTGCTAATTGACTTGAATTCCACTAACTCAAGTCTTTCTTTGGGAATTGACTAGGACTTGAGGATTCATATTGATTTATCCACTCACCTTCAGAGTTAGAGGTTGACTAAGTGGGAGCAACAAGCAATTCTCATCACAATCGATAAGGATAACTAGGATAGGACTTCTAATTTTCATACCTTGCCAAGAGTTTTCTTAATTATTAATTTATTTTTCTTGTCATTTAAATTACTTGTTTCTTATTTCAAAAACCAAAAAAAAAAACTTTTTGTCATAACCAATAATAAATCATACCTCCCTGCAATATCTTGAGAAGACGACCCGAGGTTTGAATACTTCGATTATTTATTTTTATTGGGTTTGCTTAAGTGACAAACAAAACTTTTGTACAAAAGGATTTTCTGTTGGTTTAAAAACTATACTTACAACGCGATTATATTTTTAATTTTCTTTACCGATAGAAATCCGTTCGTTAGAGCCACAAGGATTTGATCAACCCTCTTGGCAACAACATCCTCCAATGTACTATGAGCAACAACCACTCCATGATGCATACCAAGACAATAGTTATGGTGGACCTCTTCGTGACAATCAACACCCACCACAATATACCTATGAACCCCCTCCTCAATATAGCCCACAACTATACTCACAAGCCCTATTTCACCAAACACCTCCATATAACCACAACCCATATCCACCATACCAACCACCCTATGAACCATACGAGCCACACTTAGAGCCATCCCCATTCCAACACAATTACTCCCAAGAACCACCACCTCCATATCCCTATCAAGATGAACCACCTTCTTATCATGAACCATTCCTTCCAAGTAATGAACCCTCATACCCACTCTGATCTCCAATGAATGACACCCTTGGTGTTTTTCTTCAAGGACAAGAAGAGATGAAAAGGAAGGTACTAGAATTCACGGCTACCTTGGCCAAGGTAGTAAATCGATTAGCCTCCCAATGTTTGAATACTCAAGGAACGCCCTTGGCCACATGTGGAGAATCAAGTGAGGAGCGTAGCATGAAGTAGAGATTGGAAAACTCTGGTGAAAAATGACAAATGTGATTTTGTACTAGAACAATTGGAGGAAGTCGTAATTGTTGAAGAGGAAGAAGTGGTTAAAGACTTGGGAGATGTTGAGAGTCCATGGGAACCTCAAGTCATAGAGCCTCATTCTAAGGAGTTTGAATTCGATGTTGAGGAGGTTGATCAAGAAACAGATTCCATAATTGATGAATTTCTTACTATAATTGAATCATTCCCTATTGGACTTGAAAAAGAGGTTAAGGAAGAAGGTGCACAACTTCCAAGGCATATTCCTTATGAAGAATTGGATGGAATAGATCAAGAGACAAGTTCCCTTGGTGATGATGATCATGAATCAAGTCCTCCTAGTGATGAATTTGCATCTACAAGTGAACTCCTTGAGTTTGAAGAACCTTCTCCCGATGAAATTGAAAGTAACATGGAAGTAGAAGTCTTCCGAAAGGGATGGACGGGAGTTGAATATGCCTTGTCAAGATCGTTGGAGGCTTCTCTACCTAGGTTGCCGTCTACTCCTTTATTTGAGTGGGTGAAACTTATCTCTATTAGCTTTATTGTCCCACTTGAGTATAGTATTCTTGAAACGGATGGCCAACTTAGAAGGCTTTGTGGAATGAAGCGTAAGAGAAGGATATTTAGAGGTTGGAGTTGCAAATCAAGGCTCATCAAGGTTGCGATTTCAAGAGCTAGATGAAAGGGTCGGGTTAGTGATCAATTGGTTGGATCTAAGACAAGAGTTTGGTACTGCATTGAGAATTCGGATTGCTTGACACCCGGTTGTAACAATTATGATCAGCTTAAAGACGGGTGTAGAAATAAGATTTGGGATCCCAGCATACAAGAGGATCAACTTTGGGAGCTCAAGACTTGTAAAGAACTTCATCAAGGCTTGGTGAATTCACTTGGAAATGTTGGAGATTATTGGAAGTCCAAGCATTGGTGGAAGCTTCAAGATGAGTTCAAGCACAAGCCACCATGACAAGGAGCTCACCAAATGTCCAACTTAAGGACTTTAACTAAAAGTGCTAGGTAGGAGACACCATGGTATATTCTTCCTAATTTCTCTTTTGTTTACATTGGTAATAAATTAATTTTTTTTTAGTTATGGTTATTTAGTTTAAATTATGGTTTTACTTGCTTAATCATGTTTGACATTGCTTTGGTAGCCAGTTATTTCTCAAAGAAAAAGGTGTGACGCGTACGTGTCGATGCAA
This sequence comes from Arachis hypogaea, assembly GCF_003086295.3. Taxonomy (NCBI): domain Eukaryota; kingdom Viridiplantae; phylum Streptophyta; class Magnoliopsida; order Fabales; family Fabaceae; genus Arachis; species Arachis hypogaea. The sequence goes on from NC_092045.1 coordinate 26,614,501, forward strand.
ATTTCACTCTCTAGCGAAAAGTTACAAAGAGTTAGGCTGAAACCGCGTGGGAGGGGTGCCAGGCGCACAACCCCACCCTCACGTGCGCGTTACCGACGCGTATGCGTCATATTCATTTCTGGCATTCCACGTGTGGGCGTGACCGATGACAAACCCCAATTTGACGGTTTGTTTTGTATTAAATTCAGAGCATCTTGATAACCTTTTGTCACATTTAGCCTATGAATTAGCATGGTTTTGTTATCTCTCCCATATTTGTGCTTAAGTGTAAAAACATGCTTTTCAACCCTTATTTTGATGAATTCTAATTTCTCTTTGATTCCATAAGATGCCTTGATGTGTTTGCTAGTAATTACAGGATTGAAATAGGCTAGGCATGGATCAAAGGAAGCAAGGAAGGAAGCATGCAAGTGGAGAGAAGCACAAAAAGCCAAAGAGTTGATCTCGGCCAAGCACGCGTACGCGCACAGGGCGCTCGCGCGCACATTGCGAAATCGGCCAGGGACGCGCACGCGTGCCGTGCGCGCACGCATCGGTGATCGCACATGACTTCATTAATGCAACACGTGCCTGGCGATTTTGGAAGGCTTTAGTAACCAACTTGGGCGCCAAAATGCATATAAGAGCCAAGGATTGAAGGGGATTGATACACATTCACATCCATAGACTAATTTTAGATCCTTAGGTAGATATTTTTAGTTAGTTACATTTGTAGAGAGAGAAACTCCAACTTCTCTCTAGGATTCATCTTCATTTTCTCAATTCTCAACCATCCCTTGGTGAGATCCATTGCAACTCTCAATTTACTTTGTTCATGTTGTAGATCCTCTTCTCTAATCTCAATTAGTGTTTGTAATTGTTCAATTCTTATAGATCTTAGATTTAGCTTTGTTGTTTTGGATTCTATTGATTCATTGAAGATCTCATTTTCATTGTTGTTCATTGTTGATTGTTGTTAATTTCTTGTGTTGAATTGCTTTGATTGTCGTACCAAAATGCTACCCTAATGCAAAGTTATAGAGAGTTGCGTGAAAACGGTGCTGGAATTGTGCGTTTAGCACAATTTCACCTGACGTGTACGCGTGCTTTACACGCATATGTCATCTTCATTTCTCTCCACCCACGTGCACGCGTCAGTGATGCGTACGCGTAGATTTAAATTCATTAACTCCTTACGTGAGAACCCTAACCCATTCACGTACCCTTTCTCTTCCCTCTTCTTCTTCTCTTCTCTTCCTTCTCTCCGCCTCCACCAAGAATTGTCGCAACTCCCCATTGCCGCCGGCGATCTCCACCACTCTTCACCCCTGGTCTTCCCTTCCAATCCTCTTCAACCACCTCGCCTGATTCTTCGAGCATTTCTCCTGAGCCGCCTTTCTTCTATAGCTCTGCTTCTTCCCCTACTTCTTGAGTTCAGCGCCGTCGTTCTACCTTCATCACCGCCATCAGTAGCCGCCGTCTCTGGGTCAGTACTGCTCTCTTCCCCTTCTAGTTTCCATCTCTGCTTCTGCTTCTGAACCCTTCCAGATTCCCCTATTCTTCCCTTCTATGTTCTTTTTTTCTGTTCAGTTAGTATAGTTAGCTTAGTCTAATTGCATTTTAGTTAGTTAGTTAGAATTGCATGTGGTTAGGTAGATTTATTATTCTGGTTAGTGGATTAGGTCTATTTTAATTTCTGCCGAGTGTTTGGAATGGATTGCAATTTTTCTCTGAATGTTACCCTGGATGATGATAACTTTGATGAATTTTTGAGTTTGTGCTATCACCGCTGCTACATTCTTGTAACAGTTACATCAATTTCTAAATATGATATATGCTCAATGTGTGAGTTAAAAATGTGATTGCTGCTGAAGTTTTATTCCCATTTGCACTTCATGGTTGGAGTCAGTTATGAGTAATTTATTGAATTCATGCTGCTGTAAGCATAATAGTTGTTGTTTAGAAATGATCATTGCAAGTTGAATTCAATGAAGAAAATACTAATTGAGTCCATTATTTTTATCCCTTTTTGCTATTGTGGTGCTGTATTTATGCTCTTGTTGAATTTTTGGCTCACTTTTTAATTTTCTATGAAGCTATGTATATGGTTTTTGTGAATTTAAGTGTTTATGCATTCATAGGAATGTTAATTTGTTCAATTGAAATTGCTACCTCTATGCGAAAATGCACCTTGATTCATATGAAATATGGCTGTTGATTTTGTCTAAATTGTCTTGAATTCCTATGGACTGATTTTTGCTGTTTGATTTTCTAGGAACGCCCATTTTACTACCGAGATGCTGCCCAATTTTTTTCTAAAAACTGTTTTACTCTTAACTTCCACTCATGAATTGAACTTAGTACTTTTGAATTTGGATTTATTTGGATTGAACTAAAGTCAATTTATGGGGTGATGGATTTGCATTCCCGTTCCTTTTGGTTCCCTTTCCATTTGAACTTGTGATTGTCGGAATCAAGACACTAATTGATGGAATTCTGTGTCAAATAGGTCCTTGGTTAACCAAGTCAATGTGAACCTCGTTTGTGCTTCTTACATTACATCTTTTATCATCAATTATTTGCTTTGTCTTCATAAAAGTGAGCTTGCTTGTTCTTTAAATTTGTGAACTCCTTTTGGTTAAGACCTACATTACCATGCCGCTAATTTTAACGCACTTTTCTAACTTTTGACTTAATTGACTTTCTAACCTTTCTTTTTAGTTTTTTTGAACTAACACCCTTATATTCTTTTGAGCATAATAATTGTTGTTGCTTAGCAAACAAGCATCTCTACCATCATTGCATGGATTCTTGGTCTGTGTTCTAATTGATGTCTGAATTCTGTTTTCTTGCATTCCAAGAGTTTATTTCTTTAACTCACTTCATGAATGTGTCTCATCTTTCTTTTGTTTCTGCTTTTCTGTCTGTTTGCTTATTTACTTGCTTTTCTTTCCTCTTCTTTGTTTAATACTCTGTATCCTGGGAATTTTGTTTTTCAGGATGTCTGACAGAGGCAAAGGAAAGGCCAAGGCCACCTCCAGTAAGAGGAAAAGGTCACAGCCATCCACTGAGCTGGGGACCTTAGGCTTATCTGAGCGGAAGCTTAATGAGAAGGACAAGGATGACCAAGCTATACCTTCTAACAACTCATATAAGTTTGCCAACCTATACTGTGAGCTCAGAATTCTGCACTTTGATAAGTGAAACCTCATTGTGAAAAAGAAACTAGTTGTACCCTCCGATCTAAAGTAGTATATTGAGCGTCAGATTGCAGATAGGAGTTGGGTATTTCTGGACAGAGAGCTAGTGTGAGTGAATGAATCTTAGGTCTGGAAGTTCTATTGCAATTTCTACCGAGCGACCCTTGATGAAGTTCATCTCAGAGACAGCCAAATTCTGATTACAGAGGAGGCTATTGAGGACATCCTCCACTTTCAGCCTAAGATTAGTGATAAGGACGCCTTCCATCAGGTTGAGGAGGATATTAAATGCATGAATTTTAATTGGGACATAGTGCATCGTACGGTTGCCCTTCCTGATGCCCCTTAGGAGCAAGGATCCAAGAAAGAGACTCCGAAAGGCATTAAGTTTGACTATTTGACGAAGGAAGCCAAGGTGTGGCAGTAGATTCTATACACCTATGTCATGCCCAGTACAAATTCTATTGAGGTCCCGGCCGATATGGTAGTTCTCCTCTGGTGTGTCTTAGAGGGGAAGGAGTTGTACCTTCCACGACTCATTAGGAGATACATGTATCGGGACAATATCAGAGGCAACCTGCTATTCCCTTGTTTGGTCACACAGCTAGCTCACCGGGCTGAGGTACCCTGGCAGCAGGGCGATAAGGCACCAGTCGCGCACGGCAATGAGAAGGTTATCCCTTGGGGTGACTGGTTTGGTGACCGCCCAGTAGCCCGGCACAGAGACCGAGCGAGTATAGCAGCAGCTACTGAGCCGACTACTTTTTCAGTTGCAGCAGGACCATCTGCACCATCTCGATCAGCACCTTCATCTGCATCACAGCTAGTCTACCGCCTTGTGCAGCGCCTCTTTGAGCACATGGATCGGATGGAGCATCGCTTGTTGCGACGTTATGAGCAGTCTGAGCGTCGCAACAAGTGACACTATGCACACTTGAAGCTAATTGTGACTTCGGGGCATACTGACTTCCCCTCGGAGCCTGATACACCCCCGAAGCACTCTGAGGAGGAGGAGGATGAGTAGGAGGAGGTCCAGTAGGAGGACACTCAGCATAGAATCTCTACAGAGCCACAGGCACCTGCACAGTCACAGCCGACAGAGCCAGAGGCACATCCATCGACAGGCCACGATAGAGAGGCAGACGTTGACCCCGCTCACCTGACATGATTTGAGGAGCATCGAGGACGATGCTGTGATTTAAGTGAGGGGAGGTCACCGTCTCCGGCGGACTATATTTTAGTGAATCATTTCAGACTTTTGTTTTATTTTGCTTTATTTTGTTTTATTTTCAATACTTGCACATTTTTACTGCACATTTTTACTTTATTGTACTTTTGTTTATTTTTACTTTGTTACATTTTGTACTTTGGCTTGTATATATCTTAGATATTTAGTTTGAATTGCACTTTTAGTTTATTAGTTATGATTTCAAAAAATATGGATTACTGAGCTTAGTTTACCCTATTGCATATGAGAATGTGATTTGATTGAAAATAGGGAGTGAACTAAAAATTTTTGGCTTTCCATAATCACATCATATCATTTAGGATATGTATATAAGAAATGTTGGTCAATTTGTTGAAATTTTTAAGAAATTCATTTTTCTTAGAAAAGGTATTAAGATTCACATTGATTTGAGTTAAAATTCTTTGAAACTTGCATAATGTATATATACAATTTGGAATATGGTTTTTGAGCTAAGAACACACAACCCGTGAATTTTTTAGCTTAATTGCATGGTTACATTATTTAACCATGACGTTTATTCTTGAGTGTTTTCTTCTCTATAATTGTAATCTCTGGTTTGTTCCATTCTATATGTCCATTATTTAGTGTATCTTAATGTAATTAGGTGATTGAGGCCATCATTGGATTATAGCTTACTTATCCCAAATAGCCTCCCATCTCATTTGCCTTTGTTTGCTACTTTGAGCCTTTTCAACCCCTTTTGCTCTTTATATTACCACATCACTAGCCTTAAGTGAAAAAATAATTAATTGTCCTATTTAAATATTTGGTTAGCTTAAGATAGCGAGTGTGTGTCAAATAAGTGTGGGAAAATGTGAGAACTTTGGTTGATGAGAATGTGTTTTGTTTTATTAACAAATGTTGAGAATGTGGGTGTATACTCGTGTTAAATTATAGAAACCATATGCATTGATGTATTATGCTTTCATATATATATATATATATATATATATATATATATATATATATATATATAAAGAAAAAGAGAAAAAGGAAAAGAGAAAATTGTTAAGTTCAATAAGAAAATCAATGCAGATGTGATGGAATCAGAATTGATACATGAGTGTGTAAGAATATACAAAAGTGATATTTTGGGCGGCTAAGTTTGATTTTAGAATTGTATAGAGAATGTGCATGTGTTAGGTGAGAACTTATGTTAGTCAAAGATTCAAATGATAGCTCACTTGGCTATACATATTTCCTTACCCTTACCTTAGTCCCATTACAACATTGAAAAGCCCTCATGATGTTTGCATTTGTACGCTGGATAATTTTTGATTGGTTAGATGAAGAACAAAGTTTTTGAAAGCATGATTAGAGGAGATTTGAGTTGTTTAACCCTAAACACTTGAGTGATCAGAGTGCATATACACATCCAGTGAGGGTTCAGTTGCTCGTTTCCGTATGTCCATATTTGATCATTGCTTGTCTTGCAAGTTTGTCAATTCTTTTAAATAACTCAATTCAACTGTGAATGTGTTTGATGTGATTTATCTAGCCCTTGATTATGCATATACGATTTCTTGGAAATTTGACTCACTTTGACCACATATATGCCTATATATATATATATATATATATATATATATATATATATATATATATATATATATATATATATATATATATATATATAGTAAGTAGAAGCATTTTTGTATGTAGTTGTATTCATATAGATAGGTTGCATTTAAATAATTCCTACCATTCCTCTTCACTCTCTTATAGTTTCTCTTGAGCTTAACATGAGAACATGCTAATGTTTAAGTGTGGGGAGATTGATAAACCGCTATTTTACGGTTTATTTTTTATTGAATTGAGTGGGTTTTATCAATTATTCTCACACTTATGCATATAATTCCCATGTTTTACATTTTCCTTCCTAATTTTGTGCTATGATTGAAAACATGCTTCTTTGGCCTTAAATTTGCTAATTTTAAACCTCTCTTATTACCATTCGATGCTGTGATATGTGTGTTAAGTATTTTCATGGTTTGTAGGGCAGGAATGGCTTAAAGGATGGATAAGAAGCATGCAAAAGTGGAAGGAACACAAGAAGTTGAAGTTTTGAGAAGCTGGCATCGATGCGCACGTGTGGACGTCGCGTACGCGTGAATGGCGCAGCAGACAAGCGACGCGTACATGTGACATGATGCGTACGCATGACCAGGATTTTTTCAAGCAACGTGTACGCGTGACAAAGTGTCACGTGCTGCAGATATCAGAAAATGTTAGGACGATTTCTGGGCTGGTTTCGGCCTAGTTCCAAACCCGAAAACACAAATTAGAGACTACAGAGTGGGGAAATCAATCATTCACTTCTTATTTTTCACATAATTTTAGGTTTTAGATGTAGTTTTTTTGAGAGAGAGTCTTTCTCCTCTCTCTAGGTTTTAGGGTTTTTAGGTTTGTTTCTTCTCAAATTCAGATCTATACTTTGCTTTAATTTAGGTTTCTTCTACTTTTATTTGTTCTATTACTTTAGTTTATCCACTTCTCTTTGGTTAGTTTTAGATTTTGCTATGTCTTGTTAGTTTTCTATGTATTTATTTTGTGCCTTCCAAGTGTTTGATAAAATGCTTGGGTGGATTTTAAATTAGATTTTTATGTTCTTAACTTGGATTGATCAATTAGAGACTCTTGAGTTATCAAAATTCTCTTGTTGATGGGTGATTGAGACTTGCTAGTTGGCTTAGGATTCACTAAATCTAGTCTTTAATTAGGAGTTGTGAACCTAAGTTGATTTTGCTCACTTGACTTACCTTCATTGTTAGAGGTTAACTAAGTGAAAGCAAAAGGCAATTACCATCAATGATGATAATGAGGATAGGAATTACAATTCTCAATCCTTGTTAGGACTTTTCTTAGTTGTTATCTTATTTCCTTGTTATTTTACTTTCTTGTTCCTTATTCTAAAACCCAAAAATATACTTTTCCATAACCAATAATAACTACACTTCCCTACAATTCCTTAAGAGACGACCCGAGGTTTAAATACTTCGGTTAATTTTATTGGGTTTGCTTAAGTGACAAATAATTTAAATTTGATTGAGGTTTAATTGTCGGTTTAGAACTATACTTACAACGCGCTTATTTTCGTGAAAAATCTTTACCAACATTTTTTCCCCATTAGTCACCTCCTTGTGGGGGTTGGACGCCAGGACTAGGGTAGATGGCTGGCGTTGAATGCCAATTTTGGACCTTTAATTCTGAAGTAAAGTATAAACTATTATATATTTCTAGAAATCCCTAGATGTTAGCTTTTCATAGACATTGAGAGTGTGCCATTTGGACTTATGTAGCTCCAGAAAAGCTCCTTCGAGTACATAGAGGTCAGATCCTGACAGCATCTGCAGTGCTTTCTTTGCCTCTGAATTAGACTTTTGCTCCAGCTCCTCAATTTTATCCAGAAAAAACCTGAAATTGCATAAAAATACACAAACTCAAAATAGAATCCAAAAATGTGAATTTTACACTAAAACCTATGAAATTATAATAAAACTTAAATAAAACATAACAAAAACTATATGAAAATGATGTCAAAAGGCATATAAAATATATGCTCATTAGGGCCAAATTTCCTCCTCAAGCATATGCATGGCCCTCGTCACAGGCGTTATCCTGAAGGGGTGCCAGTAATAACCTAGAATTACCAACGCCAGGGTTCTCCTTCCAATAGCAAAATTTCCTCCTCACACGTACGCGTCGTCCATGCGTACGCATGGCCTTCATCGCAAACGTTATTTCAAACTAACTCATGTTCATTCTGGCTTTGCCTATGCCAGGGTCTTCCTTCCAAGGATGCTCTTGGCATTGTTGCACAATAACGCTGGTGTAAGGTGGCGTTGCCAATGCCACTTTGCTTCCATAGTTGGCATTCTTTAAAGTAACGCCAGTATAAGTAGGTGTTGTCAACGCCCAAGTTGGCCTGCTCCAGGGCTCTGCTTCCCCTGTCTCTACTTCACCTTTCTCATGGTTCATTGCTTTATTACTCCATTCATGCTTGCCTTTATCAAATGCTTCATGGATTCACGCTAATTCGACATTCATGCTGCATGCTTTATAGATTCATTAATTAACGTATCAATTGCATGCTTTCTTTGGCTTATCATATGAACACCTCATGCATTTATTACTCGCATGATTCATGGGTCATGGGTGGCCTAAGGTTCCAAAGCATATCCAAGCTTCAAAGCGTGTCTAGAATCTCTTCTTTTTTTTCTTTTGAGCTTATTTTGTACTTTTTGCTTGTTTTTCCTCCATTTTCTACAAAATTTATCAAATCAAGGAGATCAAAGCAATATATAACTTAAGCATAAAAATACATCATAATTAATCATTATGAATTCATTTTTTATGTGAAAAAGTACAAAAATTACAACATGATGCGCATGCATTAGAGTTCTTGTTAAATCTTGGAAAAGTAATTTACTTGGACAAAAGCTTGAAAGTAATTCCTCTTAAACACTAATTGCTTGGACTAAACTGGATACATAACATATAATCCTCTTATATTTGAGTAATTAGAGTTTTTGTGGTTAATAAACTAGAATTGGACTTGAACTTCTAATCAAAATTAAGTGACCAAGGAATTGGCAGTTAACTAGGTTAGAGGAGACTAAATTACTAAGGAATTAGGGTTTAGTCAATTACAGTTTGTCATGAATTGAATCTTGCAAGATTAAAATAGTTGGAAAGAAATAGAATCCGAAAACTAAACAACTCTAAAACCTTAACTGTTCTCTCATATAATCTTCACAATTCGTTTACTGCTTGCTTTCTTAGTTCTCCTGATTCACTCTTTAATACATTTGAACCCCAAAACACTCTTTTCTGCTTGTCTGACTAACTGAATCACTCAACCATTGTTTCTTGGTCCATCAATCCTCGTGGGATCGACCCTCACTCACCTGAGGTATTACTTAGTACGACCCAATGCACTTGCCGGTTCAGTTGTGGACATTCTAATTCCGCACCAAGTTTTTGGCGCCGTTGCCGGGGAGTTGACTGTGATTGACAACTAACCGTTGTTTGATTTCTTAAATTAGATGTTATTAATTTTAGTTTTTTTATTTATTTATTCTTATTTTCTAATTTTTTTTTCAAAAATTTAGTTCTATTTTAATTTTCTCTTAATTTCTGAAATTAAGTTTGGTGTCCCCCTTAGTTTCTTTGTTTTATTTTTCCTAATTAATTTTCCTTTGTTATTTTTGAATTTTCTTACTTTTTTTATTGCTTTCGAAATTTGTTAGTTTAATTTCTTAACTGATTGTCGAAAATTCTAGTGATATTTGTTTAATTAATTTTATTTTCTTTCTTTTACAAAGGACACTTCACTGGAAATTTTCTGCACTCTGGCATAGAGATTCCCATCTTTTCTTTATTTTCTGGTTTTTATGAGCAGAAATGGGAACAAAGAACCTCTTCTAGATTTTGATTCTGAGATTGAAAGGACCTTGAGGTGGCGTTTACAACAAGCTAGAGCTTATAAAGCCGGTGAGAATCTCAGGGACAATTTTCTACAAGAAGCTGAAGAGTCCACTATGGAGCTCAACAATAACAACAATGTGGTTAATGCCAAAGTTGTTAATCCTCCTAATATGCCTGAGCAACCGAGGAGAATACTTGGCTCATATACTGCTCCTACCCTTGATTTCTTTGGGAATAGCATTGTTGTACCCCCTCTTGCTGCTAAAAACTTTGAACTAAAGCCTCAATTGATTTCTCTGGTGTAGCAGAATTGTCAGTTTCACAGACTCCCGCAGAAAGATCCAAACTTGTTTATATCTAATTTCCTGTAGATTTGTGACACTGTGAAAACTAACAGAGTCCATCCTGATGTCTACAAGCTACTTCTCTTCCCATTTGCTGCACGGGATTGAGCTAAATAGTGGCTTGACACTCAACCCAAGGAGAGCTTGGACACTTAGGATAAGGTGGTCAACAGGTTTCTGACCAAGTTCTTTCCACCTTAGAGGCTGACTAAGCTGAGGATAGACATTCATACCTTCAAGCAGAGAGAGGGTACAAGTTGAATATTAGAAATTAAAACAACACCTGAAATTAAAACAACATTCATACCTTCTAGTTTTTTCCATCTCTCTATGAAGCCTGGGAACGGTACAAGTTGATGCTTAGGAAGAGTTCTCCTGATATGTTCTCAGACTGGATTCAGCTGTAGATATTTTATGAATGAGTCTCTAAGACAGCTAGAATGTCTTTGGATAATTCTGCAGGAGGGTCACTCTACATGAAAAAGACCCCTGATGAAGCTACGGAGTTGATTGAAATGGATGCTAACAACTAGTATTTATATTCTTTTGAGCGGACTTCTGTAAAGAAAAAAGTCATGGAATTGGATGCTCTTGATGCTATTCTTGCCCAAAATAAGGCTATGTTGCAACAAATTAATGCCATTACAGAACACTTGAGTGGAATGCAATTCTCAAGTATTAATACTCAAGATACATCTTATGACATAAGTGGTGGCTTCCCTCAAGGTGAGAATCAAGATTATGGTCAATCTATTCTTGAGCAGGTTAATTTCATGGAAAATTCTTCTAGAAATCCCAACAATGATCCATATTCCAAAACATATAATCAAGGGTGGACAAATCATCCTAACTTTGGGTGGAAAGATCAACCTCAAAGGCATAAGAATTTCAATAGTTCTCAGGGAGATCTTAATCAGAATAATTTCAACAACCATCAGTTCTAGCCCTCTCAGCCACAACAACCCTTGTCCCAACCTCATAATGCGCCTGACTTAGCATCTATTGTTGCAGAGCTCTCCAAGAATCAACATAGTTTTATGCAGGAAACTAGAGCTTCTCTTAGAAACTTGGAGATGCAACTGGATCAGTTGAGGAAGCAAGTACCTGAAAGGCCTACTAATACTCTCCCAGGTGATACAGTGGTAAATCCAAGAGAATAGTGCAAGGCCATTCACTTGAGAAGTGGTAAAGTAGCATGTTCAAAGGCAAAAGTCAGTGAAAAGTCAGTTTAAAAACAAGCTCCAGATAAGGAAAAGGAGAAGGTAGAGCATGCACCCCCAGGCGTTCAGACAACCCTTTTTCTAGTCACTCTTGAGACGCATCCGGCATTACCTAAGGCACCTGAGTACAAGCCTAAAATACCATATCCTCAGAGACTTCAGAAAGAGTCAAAGGACAAGCAATTTTCTAAATTTTTGGAGGTCTTTAAGAAGCTTCAGATCAACATTCCTTTTGTAGAGGCCCTTGAGCAAATGCCTCTTTATGCCAAGTTTATGAAGGAGTTGTTGAGCAACAAGAGAGATTGGAAGGAAAGTGAGACTTTGGTACTAACTAAAGAATGCAGTGCAATTATCCAACAAAATCTCCCAGAGAAATTGCAGGATTCGGGAAGCTTTCTGATTCCTTGTACCATTGGAGACATCACTATTCAGAGAGCTTTATGTGATCTTGGAGACAGCATCAACCTCATGCCTCTTTCATTGATGAGAAAGCTCCAAATTGACAAGGTAAAACCTACTCACATTTCTCTTCAACTTGCCGACTGTTCTATTAAATACCCCCTTGGTGTTGTTGAGAATTTACTTGTGAAAGTAGGGCCTTTTATCTTTCCTGCTAATTTTGTTATATTAGATATATAATAGGATAAAAATGTCTCTATTATTCTTGAAAGACCCTTTTTAGCTACAAAAATAGCCCTTATTAATGTTCAAAAGGGTGAATTGACTTTGAGGGTTAATGAAGTGGAAATTATCCTTAATATGCTTAAGGCTCTTAAACACCCTGGTGATTCTAAGGGGTGTATGAGAGTGGATCTTGTTGAACCACTTGTTCAAGAAGTGTTTGAAGCTAAAGAGTTTGATGATGCTTTGGATTCCCTTTCTGAGGACAATTTGCTTGAGATTGATGATTCACCACCTCAGAAGGAGAGATCTCACACACCTAGTAATGAGGAAGGAGCTCCAAAGCTTGATTTGAAGCCCTTGCCTCCCTCTCTGAAATATGTATTCCTAGGCAAGCATGACTCATATCCAATGATTATTAGCTCTTCCTTAAGGCCATAGGAGGAAGAGGCATTACTTGCAGTGCTCAACAGTCATAAAATGGCGCTTGGGTAGACCATTAGTGATCTGAAGGTAATTAGTCCAACTAAGTGTACGCAGAAGATCTTTTTTGAAGATGACGCTAAACCAGTTGTGCAATCACAAAGGCGACTAAATCCAACCATGAAAGAGGTGGTCTAAAAAGAGGTAATGAAGCTTTGGGAAGTCGGGATCATATACCCTGTTTCTGACAGCCCATGGGTGAGTCCCGTGTAGGTGGTCCCTAAGAAAGGAGGGATGATAGTGATCAAGAATGAAAACAATGAGCTGACTCCCACAAGGACCGTCACTGGGTGGCGGATGTGTATAGATTATAGAAGGCTCAACGCTGCAATAAGAAAGGATCACTTTTCCTTGCCTTTCATTGATCAGATGCTTGTGAGGTTAACCGGTCATGCTTTTTATTGTTTTCTTAATGTATATTCTGGCCATAATCAAAATGCAGTGGACCCTCAAGATCAAGAGAAAACGGCATTCACATGCCCCTTTGGAGTCTTTGCTTACCGGAGGATGCCGTTTGGACTCTATAATGCCCCAGTAACTTTTCAGATGTGTATGCTTTCAATTTTTTCTGATATCGTTGAAAAGTTTATTGAGGTATTTATGGATGAGTTTGTTGTTTTTGGTAATTCTTTTGAATCTTGTCTTAAGCATTTGTCCCTGGTCTTGAAAGGTGCCAAGAATCAAATCTTGTTTTAAATTGGGAGAAATGTCATTTTATGGTTACAGAAGATATTGTTTTATGACACCGAATTTCAAGCAAGGGAATTAAGGTTGATAAAGCTAAAGTGGAGGTGATTGAAAGATTACCATCATCAACAAATGCTAAGGCAATTAGGAGTTTCTTGGGTCATGTAGGATTTTATAAAATATTTATAAAGGACTTTTATAAAATTGCTAAACCTTGATTATGACTTGGTTACTAACATTCCTTTTAACTTTGATAATGACTATTTGTATGCCTTTGAAACTCTGAAAGCAAGGCTTGTCTCTGCTTCCATCATAGATCTTTCTAATTGGGATCTATCATTTGAGTTAATGTGTGATACCAGTGATTATGCTATAGGAGTTGTATTGGGATAGAAATAAGACAAGCTTATGCACGTTATTTACAATGCTAGCCGCATACAAAATGATGCTCAAAGAATTATATAACTACAGAAAAGGAATTACTGGCTGTTGTGTATGAATTTGATAAGTTTATATCATACTTAATTGGTTTCAAGGTTATTGTTCATACTGACCGTGCTGCTCTTAAGTACCTTCTAACCAAGCAAGATTCTAAACCAAGATTGATCAGGTGGGTGCTACTTCTTCAGGAGTTTAACATTGAGATCTGATATAGAAAAGGGTCAGAAAATCAAGTAACTGACCAACTTTCCCAAATTGAACCTAAAGAGGGGATGCAACCACCCACTATTGTGATTGAGACATTCCCGGATGAGCAACTCTTTATGATTCAGAGGGCTCCGTGATTTGAAGACATTGTAAACTACAAAGCCATGAGGTTCATCCCCAAGGAGTACACTAAACAACAAGTTAAAAAGCTTTTAAATGATGCAAAGTACTACTTGTGGAAAAAACTATATCTTTTTAAGAGATGTTCAAATGGAATTATCCGGCGTTGTGTCTCAGATAAGGAAACATAGCAAATTCTCTGGTATTGTCACGGTTCTGAGTATGGAGGCCACTTTGGTGGTGAAAGGACGGCTACTAAAGTCATTCAGAGCGGTTTTTATTGGCCGACCCTCTTTAGAAACTCAAGAGCATTTGTGATAAACTGTGACAAGTGTCAGAGAGCTGGGAATCTCTCTATCAACCACGAGATGCCACAATAGGAGATTCTAGAAATTGAGTTGTTTGATGTGTGGGATTGACTTCATGGGGCCATTTCCACCCACATACTCCAACACTTATATCTTAGTGGTAGTGGATTATGTATCCAAGTAGGTGAAAGTGGTGGCTTTATCCACTAATGATGCCAAAGTGGTGCTGAGCTTTTTGCAGAGATATATTTTCAACCAGTTTGGTATCCTAAGGACACTAATCAGTGATGGAGGAAGCCACTTCTGCAACAAATAGTTGGACTCACTTTTGCAGAGATACAGAGTCTGTCATAAGGTGGCAACCCTTTATCACCCACAGACAAGTGGACATGTTGAGGTCTCCAACAGGGAACTCAAAAGGATCCTGAGGAGACCGTGAGTACTTCAAGAATTGGGATACTGGACTGCATTCAAGACTCCTATTGGGATTCTCCACACCAGTTAGTCTATTGTAAGGCCTGTCAGTTACCAGTAGAATTGGAGCATAGAGCATATTGGGCAACAAAGTTCCTAAACTTTCATGGCAAGGTTGCAGGACAAAAGAGGTTGCTTCAGCTAAATGAGTTTGATGAGTTTAGAAAAAGACCAAGATGTGGCATGATAAGAAGATAGCCACTAAAGCTTTTGAGCCAGGCCAGCAGGTTTTATTACTTAACTCAAGGCTCAAGCTCTTCCTGGGAAGTTGAAATCCTAATAGTCAAGGCCTTTTGTGATCAGTAGAGTGTCGTTGTATGGTCATGTGAAAATTTAGAAAGAAAACTCAGATAGGAGATTCACAGTCAACGGCCAGAGGCTGAAACACTATCCTGGAAACGAGATTGATTGCCAGAGGTCCGTTCATCTGCTGACTTAGCAGAGCTGAACGTCAAGTTAATGACGTTAAAGAAGTACTTGTTGGGAGGCAACCCAATCGTCCATATCCTTTGATTTCACAGTTATTCTAGTTAAAATTTAATTATTATAGTTAATTTCAATTTTCCTTTGTTCTACATGTGTTTTGGTCATGCAAAGTGTTTAAAATAGGAACATGAAGAATTAGAAGGGAGAACAGAAGACGTTGGAAGAAAATGGATTTGGGTGGGGCCCGGCACTAAACGCCAGAGGCACAAATTTTGAGGGGAGCATTCTGCTTAGGTGGCACTAAACGTCAGGCTAGGCGTTTAGCGCCAGAAGACTAAAAAATCGAGACAGAACCACTGAACTCTTGGCGCTAAACGTAGACTTAGGTGTTTGGCGCTGAAGTGCACACATTCCAAGAAGAGCCCACTGTCTCAGTGGCGCTAAATGCCAGGAGCGGCGTTTAGTGCGAGCAAAAAAAAATTTACCGCACTTGCGGCGCTAAACGCCGAAGTTGGCCTTTAGCGGCAACAACACCTGGACTAGTCCTTCGAGAAGGACTTTCAAATTTTAAATAAAAATCTTTGTGGACCCCACTACCACCCAAACTCGCCAATCACATTTCACCCCACTTCCCTAAATCCCCTCCCCTCCTAACTGTTACCCCCTTCCCCCGTTAACCCTTCCCTTAATTTTTTCTACCTATCCACCCCCTTCCCTTCTTATAAATATACCCTTTTACCACACACTTTCACCACAACAATTTTTCATCCCCTTCTTCCATCTTTAACCCCTCTTACAACCTTCCCCTTTTCTATATTTCCAACCCCTCGTCTCTTTTATTTTACTATCCCCATTGTTTTTCTTTTTTTTTCACTAAATATCTTTTCCACATTTTCTTTCCACACAACTACTTTCTTTCATCTTTTTCTTTCTTTCCCTTTAGCCACCGTCCACCTACTCTCTTCTTTATTTTCTATTCTTTTCATTGCTCAGAAACGAGCAAATTTCTAAGTTTGGTGTGGCTACGCCGCTATTTTTTTCTTTATCATCATTTATGGCACCCAATGCTGGAGAGTCCTCCTCTAGGAAAAGAAATGAGAAGGCCCCGTTGACCGATCCCTTTGATGCGAACCAGTTTAGTTCTAAGGTCCATGAAGACCACTTTCATGAGATCACCAGGCGTAAGAAGGTGATTCTGGAGGTTCGGTTTGATCTAAAACCGGAGTACCCAGAAATCCAAGGTGATATTCAGAGGAGGGGCTGGGGCACATTGTGCAACCAATTACAGAGGTGGGCCAGTTGATCGTTCAAGAGTTTTACGCCAATGCTTTGGTGACTTACTAGCATGTGAAGGGCGTAAACCCCAATTCTGATCAATCAATAACAGGATCAGTCAATAATTCAATCAATTAAACAGTCATATTCATTTAAAACAAACCAGACAATTCATAAGACTTACATAATCACCAAAAAATGTATTTCTCACATCAGTATCCATTTATAACAATTCCGAAATATAAAATAAGTTTTTAGAAAAACCCTACCTCGAAAAGTCGAAAACCATAAACCAAATGCGTAAAAAAAATCCTTTTCTCTCAGCTCGCTATCAGTAACAATCGCAACCACGGCTCCACTATATCCGCTTCCATGGCAGCAACTTAAATTTACCAACATGCAGTAACTAGAACTCTATCTTAAGGCATTAACGTTGCAAGAACCTTAGCAACATACTACAGAACAGTGACTAACAGAGTTTGGAACAAGTAATAGCTTACCGAATTTACAAATGACCGAGAAAATGGAGCTCTGGTGTTGGCGCAGCAGCTTGATGTCGCATGCAACGGCCACTAAACTCAGCACGCAAGACCCGAAACTCGAGCCTACGTTACCAATATCTCAGAACCTTTAATAACTCATAACAGCATATCGATTTTCAAAGGTTCCAGAAGAAACGCTTATCGAGATGACAAGGGCTCCAACGACAGTATTCGACGACCAAAACAGTAGTAGTGGCAGCGGCAACCACGTCTGGCACCAACGGCAGTGATATAACTCTGACAGTGACTGAGGAACTGCTCAACGATGGCAATAGAGGCCCGGTGGTGACTAGGCAGCGTCGATGGCAGCGACTTGCATGAACGGCTACAGCGATGCACGAAGACAGCTCCACATGCGGTGGTGGAAGCTCTTCCCTCTGCGTCTCCTTCTCTCTCTCGCACGGGCTCTTTAGTGATGACACGAATGGCAGCAGGAGCTCCCTCTCTCCTATGTGAACTCTCTTTCTTCCTTCATGGGTTGAAGTTGACGGCGGCGGTGATGGCATAGTGACAGCGCGAGCTGGACGATGGCAGTAGCACGGCTCCTCTTTCTCTTCCCTCTTATCTTCGCGCTCTCTATTCCCTCTTCTCTTTCTTTCTCTCTCTCTTTTCTTTTTGTTTTTCAGCTGTTGTTGTTGTGTGTGTTGAGTTTTGTGTGTTGTGTTTGCTAAAGAAGAACTGGCAGCTAGGGTTTTGGAAAAAGGAAGAAGTGTGTTTGAGTGTAATTAGGGTTAGCGTTAGGGTTAGGGTTTCAATTTAGAGAATTTGGGATTAATATAATGTAGTAATTTTAATAAAATGAAAATATAGAGTAATAATCTAAATTCAAATTAAATATAAAATAATCATCTTTGAAATACTATTTTATTATCAACTTGCAATCTATTTTCGAATAAATACTAATTCAATTAAAATTAGAGATAAATAAATTAATTTGGTTTTCAATTCACAAAATCAAACTAAAATCCCAATTATTAAAATTTAAATAGTCAAAACCTCATTATTTTTAAACTTTTAAAACTTTAAATTGTAAATAGAAAAATACTCAATAATTGTAAAGTTAGATAAAAATTCTAATTTAATTATCTAGACTTGATTTAATTACCTTTAATAAAATCATTTTCTGAAATTAAAGACTTTAATGAATAACTTAAATTGAAATTAACTCTTAATCAAATTTCTAAAAGTTTTGGGTATTACATTCTACCCTAAAACTCAGACTTTGCCACCATTCTTCGGTCCCAACTATACCATTTCTCAACTTTTTTCAATGGGTTCAAAACCAAATAATTCCTCAAATAAAATAAATTCAAATTTTTAAATATCAATCCATTTTCAATGTCAACCATTTTAAAATAAAATCAATTCCAAAATCAAGTCATTTACAGTAAATCAAACCCATTTCCAAAACTTAAAAAGAACCAATTCAGCAACTACCAGTTTAATAAGATCAACCAATAATTCAATCAATTAAACAGTCATATTCATGCAAAATAAACCACACAATCCATAAGACTTACATAATCACCAAAAAATATATTTCTCGCATCAATATGCATTTATAACAATTCCAAAATATAAAATAAGGTTTTAGAAAATTTCTACCTCGAAAAGTCAAAACCCATAAACCAAACGTGTAAAAAAAATCCTTTTCTCTCGGCCCGCAATTAGCAGCAACTACAACCACCGCTCTAATATATCTGTATCCACAGCAACAACTTAAATTCACCACCATGCAGTAACTGGAACTCGATCCTAAGGCATTAACATTGCAAGAGCCTTAGCAACATACAATAGAACAGTGACTAATAGAATCGGAACAAGGAATAGCTTACCGAAATTACGAGTATCCAAGAAAATGGAGTAGCGACAACTCCAGTGATGGCGCAGTAGCTTGGTGTCACATGCAACAGCCACTAAAGTCAGCACGCAAGACCCGGAATTCGAGCCTACGTTACGATAATCACAGAACCTTTAATAACTCATAACAGAATACCAATTTTCAAAGGATCTAAAACGAAACACTTATCGAAAAGATAAGATCTCACGGTGGCGGTTTCTGACGGCCAAAACAGCGGCAGTGGCCGCAGCAACCTCGTCTGGCACCAACAGTGGTGATGTAACTCCAGCGGTGATTGAGGAATGGCTCGACTATGGCAATCGAGGCACGGTGGCGACTAGGCATTGACGAGGCAGTGATGATGGTAGCGACTTGCTAGAACGGCGGCGTATGAAGACAGCTGCACGGGCGGTGTCGGCACCTCCTCCCTCCGCGTCTCCTTCTCTCTCACACGGGCTCCTTGGCGATGACACAAACAGCGGCGCGATCTCCCTCTCTCTCCTCCTTGAACTCTCTTTCTTCCTTCGTGGGTTGAAGTTGCCAGCGACGGCGCAGTGGCGGCGCGAGCCAGACGACGGCAGTAGCGCAGCTCCTCCTCTCTCTTCCCTCTTTCCCTTCTTTCTCCTTCTCTTCTCTTTTTGTTTTCCAGCTGCTGTTGCTGTGTGTGTTGAGTTTTGTGTGTTGTGTTTGATAAAGGAGAAATGGGTGGCGGCCAGGGTTTTGGGAAAAAGGGGAAAATGTGTTTGAGTGTAATTAGGGTTAGGGTTAGGGCTTCAATTTTGGGAATTTGGAATTAATATAGTGTAGTAATTTTAATAAAATAAAAGTATAGAGTAATAATCTAAATTCAAATTAAATATAAAATAATCATTTTTGAAATATCATTTTATTATCAACTTGCATTCTATTTTCGAATAAATACTAATTCAATTAAAATTAGAGATAAACAAATTAATTTGGTTTTTAATTCCTAAAATCAAACTAAAATCCCAATTATTAAAATTTAAATAGCCAAAACCTCATTATTTTCAAATTTCTAAAATTTTAAATTGTACATAGAAAAAAACTCAATAATGTTAAAGTTAGATAAAAATTCTAATTTAATTATACAGACTTGATTTAATTACCTTTAATAAAATCATTTTCTGAAATTAAAGTCTTTAACGAATAACTTAAATTGAAATTAACTCTTAATCAAATTTCCAAAAGTTTTGGGTATTACAGTGTTCCCAAATACATAGACCAATATCATTAGGTTGGGCAAACCGAATACCATGAAATGTGCACGGTAGACTAACAGAATTAATTAGTAGGCAATTATGTGCATAAAGTTCTAACTTTCGTCCTCTGGACAAGACCTACAATATAACAGATGCTCAGAGTATACAATTGAAGCATAGTCAATCCATTCCTCAGGCTCTACTGGAAGGACTGCTCTGATACCATAATGTAACACCCATAGTACCATAATGTCACACTTCCAGCTATGCCACTCTGATAGTGAAGAGTATTACGACGACTTTAAATATATCTTTACATAGTTGGAGCCTTGGATAAAAATAAAATATGTACATAGATATATACAAAAAGATAGTTTAACTAGGAGCCTTGGAGGAAAAGATAAGCAAAACAGGATCAGACAATTTCATCACTCTCGAAAAAGCATTAAGATAGAAAGGCTTATAAAAAAAAACTAAAGAGACATACATATAAATAGAGTTCCAAAAGATAGTTACATAATCAAGCTCTAGACTCGACCTGCAAAGCAAAGACTAGCTAGAATAAATACATATATATACAACCCAAAATACACCAAAAGATAAATACAAATCCTAGTTCTCTAAAGTCCAAAGACAAAACATGTTTTATACAAAATCAGAGAATGTATACATATATAACTAAATACATAATATAAAAGGCCCAAAATGTTGATCTTCACTCCCAAAGAGTCTCTAGTACGCTCAACAAGGTACCTCACATCCTGCATCTGAAAAATAACAACATGTATGGAATGAGAACTAGAGGTTCTCAGCATGGTAATAATGCCTAGCCAATAGATAAGATATAAGGCTCTGTGATGCCAAAGGCAATCCTACACTCCAATATCCCAGATCAAAACCTAGAGTTCTCACTAAACCAGAATTTGGATAATTCTATATAGGGATTCTAATCTATCACTTCAATTCCAATTCTCTACAAATCTCCCAATCACCAGCAGAAACAACCCTTGACTCTCCTGCTCCGAGGGAACTCTCAGAACAAACACATACAAAGCATACAAGTAATAATTAAGGAATTAGATACATCATTTAAGTCATGTACATATAAACATAGATAATCACTTAGGCAAGCCAAAACAGGCATACTCAAACAAATCATACAAATGCACATGATGTATGTCTGTCCTATGACCGATGAGTCTCATCTATCGATAATACAGCCAACCCGACATGTCCGGTAGCTAACCCGAGCATCGTCCTCTTGAAAACTAGTGAACGGTACAGAACCACAATCCCCACTTGGTGAGCAGTACACCACCATGATCCCTACCATCTGTGAGCGGTACACCACCACGATCCCCACAGAAGTTTTTAATTGGAAAACACAAACCCGTGGGTGGTAAATAACCACGATCCCCATAGACATTATCATTTAAAGTTCATTCTCATCATCATAATGTGTTTCACTTTATTCAAAATCATTATGGAAGTCAATCATCATCACCCCTCATCAACATAGTCATCCTCATTCTTCTCAATTAAAATAAGTCACCGTCATCTCACATTCCTAACTCCTCTATCCTCTATTACACCTAAACTCATAATAGAAAAATATCCCTTTTATTTTACCCAGTATACACTCGCTCATCCTAAAGCCTAAACACTGGATATCGTGCCTTGCACAAGTATTATAGAGGTTTGAAAAGCTAGACGAATGGTTGAAAACTCAAAAATTATAATTTCAACAAAAAAGGGGTCATGCGTACGCATGCCACCTCGTGCATATGCATGGTTAAAAATCGGACAAAATCGCATACGCATGACCTTCCCGCGTACGCATGCCTGCAGAATTTTCCAAAAAGCTGCCAAGTTTAGAAAAATTAGTTTTTCACACAAATCTTTAAATGCGCATAACTTTTTCGTTAAAAATCATTTTCAGCCCATTCTTCGAACGTTATAAACTTCACAGACTCAATTTTCATTCAAAATAAGTTTCACGAAATTTGGAAGTTTGGAAGCCAAGTTATGACCTATCGAAGTTGGTCAAAAATTTAATTTTTTTACCAAAAGTCCAAAATCTTTAACTCTCCAAAATCCTCAAAACAAATCAAACCACTCATTACCAAAATCAATCTCAACATTCTCATATTCCAGCAAATACTAGTCTCGTACTCATCAATCCTTCGACCACCGAGATCATAAACTTACATATTCAACTCATCATCAACAAATTCAATACATATCACATATATACACTTTAATTCTATCATATTTAACATACATCTCCTATATATATATATATATATATATATATATATATATATATATATATATAATTATATCATATTTATCATACATCTCCTACACACACACACACACACACACACACACACACACATTACACATCATACTCATATATACTTATATCCCATCAAATCCAACTCATTTTACACTCAATCAACATACATTCTCAATTCTCAATCAATCAATAATTCAACATATCCTACGGACAACTAGCCTACGTTTCACATAGCATTACGTGTTAACTAAAGAAAACCAAAACTATACCTTGATCAATTTTTTCCAAGCTCAAAATGCCATAATTCAAGCTTCCAAGACATCAAATCAATTCCAACAATCTCTGGCCACCAAAGCTTGATTCCAAGTGCTCCAATTTGGCAATTCAACTTCAATCCAACACAAATTCAATCTAATCCATATAATTCACCACAAATAAACTAGGATTCACAAAAATTGGGCAAATCACAAGGTTTAGAGTTTCTTTACCTCACCCATTGATGATTGAGATAAAACCCAATAATTATCCAAGGCTAGATTGCACCTAAACCACCAAAATCATCAAAATGACTCAATACCCAAACTAAATTCGCACAAAAGAAGGGGATGGAGAACTGCACACTAAATTTAGAGATACTTACCACTTTGTTCAGATAGAATTAAAGAGATCGATGAAACGAACGTGTGGCTATAAACGGTGTGGCAATCAGAGCTCCGGATTAAAAGTTGTGTGAAATTGAAGTTGGAAATGAAATGGAAGTTAGGGTTACCTCTCTTCTTCGATGTGAACTAAAAAATGGAGGGGAAAGGAGGCTGAGTTTGGCTTAAATGGGTCCAATATGAGTCCGATTCAACCGGTTTAGTTCGTTGACCTAATTTTGGACCAAAATCTTTAAAATTAGTATTTTAATTCCTATTTTAAATATTTTTATTTCTCTAAATTATAAAATTTAATTTTCTAATCTCATTGGTTCACAATTGATTTATTAGTTAATTATTTATTAATTTACCAGATTTTACATCTCTCTTTACAAGATATAATAATAATAATAATAATAATAATAATAATAATAATAATAATAATAATAATAATAATAATAATAATAATAATAATAGCAAGGAATAATGTAACACCCTAATATTCAAATCCTTATGCTCGAGTCATAAGTCAATGATATTACGGTGGTACGACTCTCAGGTGGATTTTTAATATATAACTATAGGTAATTTCGAAAGGAGTATTAATCGAGAAGCCTGAAAAGAGTAGAAATAAAATCGCGAAGACGTATCACTCACGTTTCGACAACGAAAAGTTAAAACGTGAAGCCGAAAGCGATATACGGACAAGGCATAAAGGAGATTAAGAGACAGATAACAGATAGATATATATAACATAAGTAAATAGCCACTAGTCGCGACCCGCGAAGTTTAGACCGGCTAGGGTACAGTATGAAAGTAGTTGACAACAATACATCCTAATCTCTCCCAAAGGAAACATAAGAACCTCTATAGGCAAGTTCCAAAAGAGTTCAACACATAATATAATCTTTTCAAAACAAAGGTGGAGAGATTCTAAGGAAAACACAAAGTAGAGAAAATAAATATCTTCGCCGTCTCTCAGACGAACCGCAGCTCACTTCTGAGCACCTGAACCTGTATCTGAAAAACAAGAGATATATACGGAATGAGAACCCCGGGCCCATGGGTTCCCAGTACGGTAAAAGTGTCAAATAAATACAATGCACTGCAATAAAAACTCACTAAGCATCCTAAACTCCTTTTCACCAAATATCCAGCCTAGATTCTCACTAATCCATAAATAGGCATCTGACGTAAGGGGATACTAAATCTAGTTCATATTACACATGTTTCCCAATTCGCTGATTCTTTCACGAATCAGACTCAGAATCATAAGCAAAACCATTACCAGTTGTTCTGCCTCAGCAACTCTATATCAATACATCATACCCTCGCCTGGAGCTAGTGAAATCACATCACTGCGTCTACCCAGGGGGCTCAAATGATCTCATTCAAAAATCATCATCATTATGCAATCGCATTATTAATTCATCTCATCAAGAACAGCCCCCAACATCCACCAACACCATCATGAGGGGTCTCTCAGTTGTACAAACACAAGCAATACAGACAAGTAATACACAAATAAGGTACAAGTAGAACAAGTAGCATGTAATCAGGTAACATAACATATATGATATAGAAATCCAAAACAAATAGGCAAACCCACACAATTCAAACATATGCAAATGATGTATGCCTGCCCTATGGCTGATGATATCATCTGTCGGTTATATAGCCAACCCGACACGTCCTGGTAGCTAACCATGGACAGAAATACCCCTTGCGGAGCAAGTAGGTTTGAGCTACAACCCCCTTGCTACTACCCGCTCAGCCCAGAGCCAGTGGAACAACCACTACTGCGGCTACTACCCAGGCGGGTGTTTAAAAGCTCAACCTGGAGCGAGTGGATTCACCACTACTGCCGCTACTACCCAGGCGTCACAATCTCTGACCTGGAGCAAGTGGGACGAACCACAACCCTTGCTACTGCCCAGGTATCTTAAGCATTAACACGGAGCAAGCGGGACGAACCACAACCCTTGCTACTGCCCAGGTATCTCAAACATATATTCATTCAATCTCAATTCATATTATCAATCCTCATTGTTATCAAATCTCAAACATTAACCTGGAGCAAGTGGGACGAACCACAACCCTTACTACTACCCAGGTATCACAAATACATTCATTCAAAACTCCATAATTAACTCATTTATCATAAACATCCTTTTCCGTCTTATACCCGGAGCAAGTGGACAACGCCACTGCCTACTACCCGGGGTTACACATCACATTTCAACATCTTATACTATTATCCATTTAACACATTCATTCATTAATCATATATGCATCTATACTCAGCCATAATCAATAATGGCTTTGCCGTGACCCGGCAATAACTCAGCCATCCGGCTCATGGTTCAATCAAAAACCAGCCATTTATCAATAGATATAGTCCTTCGGCTCATGGCATACACGGTACTCCTACCGTCATCCTCCATATCTCATATAATCATCGTTGATCATCATTGATCATAACTTTTCCCTTGTTTCACTCGCAAGTTACCACATCCCCTAACTCTTTTCTCATTGCTAGGCATATCATAATGATTTAATACATAAGGGGTGAGATCGGAGGCTTAGAAGTATGATATTTGACTTTTAAAACTCAAAAATCAACTTTGGCATGAAAGCAGGTCCACGCGTACGCGTACTCCACGCGCACGCGTGGATGGCCACAAAACTCATCGGCGCATATGCGCCATTCACGCGGACGTGCGGATTGAAAAATAGACAACGACGCGTACGCGTCAGCCACGCGTACGCGTGGGTGCATTTGCGCCCCAGGCACAAGACTGGCACAACTCTGGCACAACTCTCAGGAAAATGGCTGGGCATTGGGTGCAGCGCATCGACGCGCACGCGCACACCACGCGCACGCGCACACCACGCGCACGCGCACACCACGCGCACGCGTGGATGGTGCCTTCTCGAAGAACGACGCGTATGCGCCAAGTGCGCCAACGCGTGGAGGGTCATTCTGCTAAAAATTTTCTAAGTTAAAAGCTGCAGAATTTACAGATTCAACCCCCAATCTTCCGACGGACATAACTCTCTCATTTTAAATCGTTTTTCACCCGTTCTTCGAACGACATGGACATCCCGGATCCAATTTCATTTCTAAATAGATTTGGCACAAAACAGAGATCCGTAGTCCAAGTTATGTCCCGTCAAAGTATGCCCAAAAACCATATTTTTCATACAAAACCACATAGTGCCATTTTCAAAACAAGTAATTTTCAACTCTTTTCAAAATCAACCAAAACATGCCAATTTTTAACCCTTTTTGAAATCAATCAAAATATACCAAGATCAACATCAAGCCTTCTCAACTCATACATTAATACTTTACCACGATTCACAGAACCGCCATATAACCATTTTTACCCATTTCGACAAATGGCGAAATTACAAACACATTAACATGTCACACATCCTTCCCCATCCTAATTTTCAACAATACTATTTCCAATCGGTCATCATTATACATAATCAATATCATACTCACTATCACGTGGTTTCACCCACAAATCAACCTTAATCATTCCTCAAGCATATATCACAACATACATATCTCTCATGCATCATCATACCATCAAGGCATCAATAATCATAATCACATATATGACCACATAATATATCCCAACCAAAACCAAACATACCTCATCTACATAATTTCACCCAAAATTACCAAATTCCACACTTCAACTCCTCAAACCTTATTATTCAATAACCAACCCAATCATTCATATATTCATTATTTAAAACTCATCCAATCACTTGTGTCATCATACAATGCACACATCAACTTACCTTCATTACCTCTTCTCGGCCTCCAGCCCAAAATTCACGGCCTCCGGCCCAATTTCACAATTTAAAAGCATAAACCACAAATCAATACTCATTACCCCATACATTCAATTCTCAATACACCAAACATACAAGGCCACACAATTCTCAACCCAATCATTAATTCACATTACATACCAACTATGCATATTAGCACCAACCATTTACACAATCCAAACTTAATCCTAGGGGCATCTAGCCTAGGAATTCTCATCACACCACACGGTACTTAAATGAAACTTAAACCGTACCTCTTGTAGCCAAATCAATTGAGCCTCTTCTTTGGATGTCTCCACCAACCTTAGCTCCAAGCCTCACCAAAGCTCCTCAAGCAACACCAATCTCCCAATCGTGCACCAAAACCATCAAATGCACTAACATAACCAATATTACATACATACATCAACCTAGGGCTCATAAAGATGATAAATCACAAGGGTTTGAGCACTTCTTACCTCAGCCCATATGAAGTAGGGATAGAACCCACTTAGAATCCATGTTGGAGTATCCCTAAACACCCAAAATCACAAAATTTCAACACTAACTTCCCAAAAACGTGTAACAGTGGGGAATTTCGAAAACTGGGCAGAGATGAATGGAATACTCACCACAAAACTTAGATAGAATTGTAGAGGATGAGAAGAGCGACGCGTGGCCGCAAACGGCTCATCAATCGGAGTTCCGTAGCTCAAGTTATGGTGGTTTGAAGATCAAAGAGAGTTAGGTTTTCTCTCTTCTCTTCTCTCTTCTTAATTCAGCGCCCCAACCCTTCTTTTTAGGGTAAAATGAGCTGAAATGCTCATAACTAATGTTTATATATGTTGGGTCTTGGGCCCACTTAGGCCCGGTTCACTTATTTTTGTCCGTTGGCCCAATTTTGGGCCAAAACCT
This sequence comes from Arachis hypogaea, assembly GCF_003086295.3. Classification (NCBI taxonomy): domain Eukaryota; kingdom Viridiplantae; phylum Streptophyta; class Magnoliopsida; order Fabales; family Fabaceae; genus Arachis; species Arachis hypogaea. Next base: position 26,642,244 of record NC_092045.1, read on the forward strand.
TTAACATTAGCGCTCTAAATCGCACTTCAAATATTTCTACCTCCCCTAATTATAATTCCTCATTTCTTAATCTTATTTACTCATAATCAACTTTCTCAGCTGCAGTACCAGACAGGTCTCAGCTGGTACTGCCGGTCAAAATTCCACTGCGCACTTTTACGCAGAAAACTATGTCTTCCGATTCGGAAAAATTCACTGAATCCAAATATCATATTGAAATCATCAAATTCTAATTGCCAAATCTTCCAACCATATTCGCTCCTACTTACTCATTATTTAATTAATTTCGGTTAGACCGGGTATTACATTCTACCCCCCTAACAGAAATTTTCGCCCTCGAAAATTCCATCCATCACTACGAGTACGCGAGCGTAGTCTGCCGTTATATCCAACGCATAACAGTTCCAAGGTCCTTTTACTCTGTGTGCTTCCGTTGCCGCGCTCTGATTTCTCTATCTCTGAGGATCTCGGTCATTCGTTCCTTACTTTTATCGTCTCATGAACTCACACCCTATTAAATCTCATCAATAATATTGCTATCATCGTTAATCATAGCCATCATCCCACATCACTATAATCAATCAAAGCTTTCTTCGTTTTTAGAATTCAATGAGTTTGGACTAAGAAGCTGACAAACTCTTAAGAATCCGCTTTCTTTTACTAATCTATAAAAGCTTTCGAGACACATCTCTTTTGTTGAAGTCACCCAGATCAAAAATCATTTTCAAAAATATAACCAACACTCCTTCAAATTCTTGGGAAAAAGAAATTCAACAGCACCTCCCCAAAAATTGGAGTTTACCACCCGTCGCGGGTTCCCTCAAACCAATCTCAGTACCGCATCAGTATTGCAATTTAAAGGTTTCCAAACGATTCCTCTGAAACCGATCATTACAAATCTTGATCTAAATCCAAGGTCACCATGACCAATCATCATAGCACTCATCTCTCAAACACAACAACTTGCACTCAATCATCATCTAAATCCGACTATGCATCAATGATAATTTCCTCATCCATTTCAGAACCATTAAGGCTCACCGCCGTAATTAATTCCAATTATCGAGAATCAGTATCTGTATAAGCTCACTAAACTTTTAAGTACTCAAAGCATAAAGCATTTTTAATCATATCCCACTTTTCCTTATTATTACCCTAGTATGCTAACGCTTTAGCAAGCTTCTACTATGCCACTTTGATTTCTCGTCAAGTATTAGCTCCACCACTTATTTCCTCAAGTATCCAACCACAACTTAGCATGACTGGCATTTCAAATCAACGTTTCCAAATCCATCATTTAGGACCATTGCTTATCTATTTAAATCAAAGGAACTAAAAGTCACGGGTTCAATCCGTTTTGCCAAAAATCTAAAAATTAACCAACTATATAACAAACACAACACATCATTCTCAACAGAAAATCATTTACATCACAAGCATTTATCCATTTGTATTAAGGCAAATCCTTACTCAGACCATCCGGTTTGCTTCTCAGTCTAATATTAAGCTCGACATTCCCAGTTTTACTGTATAGGCGGTATTATAAAATCACGCACTGTCCTTTAAGCTTGATGATAATAATTACCTCAATCTTACTGTCGCAATCGGCCCGCATCCTGACTCTCTCCTTGTTGGCAATTTCTTGATACATGCCCTGGTAACCCGCACTTGTAACATACGCCTAACCCCAATCGGCAAAGCCTATTCGGGTGATGACTTCCACACCTCTGACAGCTCAGAACATTAGAAGCAGCCGCTGCCCGTTTTCCCTTACCATTCCTTTGGGACTCCTCACTCGTTGCAAAGTTATTCCGTCCTTGGGGAAAGTGTTGTATGTATCCCCTCTCCTTAAACCCTCGACCCCTTGGTGCAAATCCTTGGTTGTGCTCTCTATGACTTCCTTCCTCTGTAACCCTCCTTTTCACACACTCTTCAGCAATTCTGCTCTTATTCACCAACTCTGAAAAAGTTCGGATCTCCATTGGTCCCACTGAACTCAAGATGTCGCTCCGGAGCCCTCCTTCATACTTAATGCATTTCCACTCCTCGAAGTCTCCCGGAGCTCCCTGACACATGCGGAAAAACCTAAATAGCTCCTCAAATTTGTCTGTATACTCAAATACGGACATAGCACCTTGCTTCAGTTGTAGTAACTCCAATTCCTTGGCTGTCCTGGCGGAATTTGGAAAGTACTTCTTATAGAATTCCACCTGGAAGGCATCCCAAGTGATAGGATCATTCCCCTGTTGTAGGAGACGTCGAGCCCCTTGCCACCAATGCGATGCCTCCCCTGTGAGCAGATAGGTAGCAAATTCAACACGCTGCTCTTCAGGCACCAACTGCACTTGCAGTGCTCGCTCCATGGCCTGAAACCAAGTATCAGCTTCAGTCGGATTGGTGGTTCCCTTGAACTTAGGTGGATTAACCTTTAAGAAAGTTGCCAGTGTCATCGGGCCCTGAGCTTCCCTTCTGCCATTGCCATTATTGTTTATCTGTTGCCCAAGAGCCTCCGCAGTGGCTTGCATAGCAGCAGCCATATTCTCCAATGCCGCCATAAGGTTTACCGGGTTATTCGAGTTGATTTTCGGTTCCTGTGTACTAGCACGATCTCTCGCACGTCCCCGACCGGGTCCACGAGGCGCCATCTGGTTCCTATACACACCAAACAATCGATATCAAGTTGATCAGTCTCAATATCGGTAGTATAGTGCTTCAAAGTACCAAAGGTACACTCATGGACTTCATGCTAGATGTATCGGTTAGATGCCCTAACTAGCACAAGCACAGACTCAGAGTATGCATTGAAGCATAAGCAGTTCCATTCCTCAGGCTCACGAGGACGAACTGCTCTGATACCATAATGTAACACCCTAATATTCAAATCCTTATGCTCGAGTCATAAGTCAATGATATTACGGTGGTACGACTCTCAGGTGGATTTTTAATATATAACTATAGGTAATTTCGAAAGGAGTATTAATCGAGAAGCCTGAAAAGAGTAGAAATAAAATCACGAAGACGTATCACTCACGTTTCGACAACGAAAAGTTAAAACGTGAAGCCGAAAGCGATATACGGACAAGGCATAAAGGAGATTAAGAGACAGATAACAGATAGATATATATAACATAAGTAAATAGCCACTAGTCGCGACCCGCGAAGTTTAGACCGGCTAGGGTACAGTATGAAAGTAGTTGACAACAATACATCCTAATCTCTCCCAAAGGAAACATAAGAACCTCTATAGGCAAGTTCCAAAAGAGTTCAACACATAATATAATCTTTTCAAAACAAAGGTGGAGATATTCTAAGGAAAACACAAAGTAGAGAAAATAAATATCTTCGCCGTCTCTCAGACGAACCGCAGCTCACTTCTGAGCACCTGAACCTGTATCTGAAAAACAAGAGATATATACGGAATGAGAACCCCGGGCCCATGGGTTCCCAGTACGGTAAAAGTGCCAAATAAATACAATGCACTGCAATAAAAACTCACTAAGCATCCTAAACTCCTTTTCACCAAATATCCAGCCTAGATTCTCACTAATCCATAAATAGGCATCTGACGTAAGGGGATACTAAATCTAGTTCATATTACACATGTTTCCCAATTCGCTGATTCTTTCACGAATCAGACTCAGAATCATAAGCAAAACCATTACCAGTTGTTCTGCCTCAGCAACTCTATATCAATACATCATACCCTCGCCTGGAGCTAGTGAAATCACATCACTGCGTCTACCCAGGGGGCTCAAATGATCTCATTCAAAAATCATCATCATTATGCAATCGCATTATTAATTCATCTCATCAAGAAGAGCCCCCAACATCCACTAACACCATCATGAGGGGTCTCTCAGTTGTACAAACACAAGCAATACAGACAAGTAATACACAAATAAGGTACAAGTAGAACAAGTAGCATGTAATCAGGTAACATAACATATATGATATAGAAATCCAAAACAAATAGGCAAACCCACACAATTCAAACATATGCAAATGATGTATGCCTGCCCTATGGCTGATGATATCATCTGTCGGTTATATAGCCAACCCGACACGTCCTGGTAGCTAACCATGGACAGAAACACCCCTTGCGGAGCAAGTAGGTTTGAGCTACAACCCCCTTGCTACTACCCGCTCAGCCCAGAGCCAGTGGAACAACCACTACTGCGGCTACTACCCAGGCGGGTGTTTAAAAGCTCAACCTGGAGCGAGTGGATTCACCACTACTGCCGCTACTACCCAGGCGTCACAATCTCTGACCTGGAGCAAGTGGGACGAACCACAACCCTTGCTACTGCCCAGGTATCTTAAGCATTAACCCGGAGCAAGCGGGACGAACCACAACCCTTGCTACTGCCCAGGTATCTCAAACATATATTCATTCAATCTCAATTCATATTATCAATCCTCATTGTTATCAAATCTCAAACATTAACCTGGAGCAAGTGGGACGAACCACAACCCTTACTACTACCCAGGTATCACAAATACATTCATTCAAAACTCCATAATTAACTCATTTATCATAAACATCCTTTTCCGTCTTATACCCGGAGCAAGTGGACAACGCCACTGCCTACTACCCGGGGTTACACATCACATTTCAACATCTTCTACTATTATCCATTTAACACATTCATTCATTAATCATATATGCATCTATACTCAGCCATAATCAATAATGGTTTTGCCGTGACCCGGCAATAACTCAGCCATCCGGCTCATGGTTCAATCAAAAACCAGCCATTTATCAATAGATATAGTCCTTCGGCTCATGGCATACACGGTACTCCTACCGTCATCCTCCATATCTCATATAATCATCGTTGATCATCATTGATCATAACTTTTCCCTTGCTTCACTCGCAAGTTACCACATCCCCTAACTCTTTTCTCATTGCTAGGCATATCATAATGATTTAATACATAAGGGGTGAGATCGGAGGCTTAGAAGTATGATATTTGACTTTTAAAACTCAAAAATCAACTTTGGCATGAAAGCAGGTCCACGCGTACGCGTACTCCACGCGCACGCGTGGATGGCCACAAAATTCATCGGCGCATATGCGCCATTCACGCGGACGTGCGGATTGAAAAATAGACAACGACGCGTACGCGTCAGCCACGCGTACGCGTGGGTGCATTTGCGCCCCAGGCACAAGACTGGCACAACTCTGGCACAACTCTCAGGAAAATGGCTGGGCATTGGGTGCAGCGCATCGACGCGCACGCGCACACCACGCGCACGCGTGGATGGTGCCTTCTCGAAGAACGACGCGTATGCGCCAAGTGCGCCAACGCGTGGAGGGTCATTCTGCTAAAAATTTTCTAAGTTAAAAGCTGCAGAATTTACAGATTCAACCCCCAATCTTCCGACGGACATAACTCTCTCATTTTAAATCGTTTTTCACCCGTTCTTCGAACAACATGGACATCCCGGATCCAATTTCATTTCTAAATAGATTTGGCACAAAACAGAGATCCGTAGTCCAAGTTATGTCCCGTCAAAGTATGCCCAAAAATCATATTTTTCATACAAAACCACATAGTGCCATTTTCAAAACAAGTAATTTTCAACTCTTTTCAAAATCAACCAAAACATGCCAATTTTTAACCCTTTTTGAAATCAATCAAAATATACCAAGATCAACATCAAGCCTTCTCAACTCATACATTAATACTTTACCACGATTCACAGAACCGCCATATAACCATTTTTACCCATTTCGACAAATGGCGAAATTACAAACACATTAACATGTCACACATCCTTCCCCATCCTAATTTTCAACAATACTATTTCCAATCGGTCATCATTATACATAATCAATATCATACTCACTATCACGTGGTTTCACCCACAAATCAACCTTAATCATTCCTCAAGCATATATCACAACATACATATCTCTCATGCATCATCATACCATCAAGGCATCAATAATCATAATCACATATATGACCACATAATATATCCCAACCAAAACCAAACATACCTCATCTACATAATTTCACCCAAAATTACCAAATTCCACACTTCAACTCCTCAAACCTTATTATTCAATAACCAACCCAATCATTCATATATTCATTATTTAAAACTCATCCAATCACTTGTGTCATCATACAATGCACACATCAACTTACCTTCATTACCTCTTCTCGGCCTCCAGCCCAAAATTCACGGCCTCCGGCCCAATTTCACAATTTAAAAGCATAAACCACAAATCAATACTCATTACCCCATACATTCAATTCTCAATACACCAAACATACAAGGCCACACAATTCTCAACCCAATCATTAATTCACATTACATACCAACTATGCATATTAGCACCAACCATTTACACAATCCAAACTTAATCCTAGGGGCATCTAGCCTAGGAATTCTCATCACACCACACGGTACTTAAATGAAACTTAAACCGTACCTCTTGTAGCCAAATCAATTGAGCCTCTTCTTTGGAAGTCTCCACCAACCTTAGCTCCAAGCCTCACCAAAGCTCCTCAAGCAACACCAATCTCCCAATCGTGCACCAAAACCATCAAATGCACTAACATAACCAATATTACATACATACATCAACCTAGGGCTCATAAAGATGATAAATCACAAGGGTTTGAGCACTTCTTACCTCAGCCCATATGAAGTAGGGATAGAACCCACTTAGAATCCATGTTGGAGTATCCCTAAACACCCAAAATCACAAAATTTCAACACTAACTTCCCAAAAACGTGTAACAGTGGGGAATTTCGAAAACTGGGCAGAGATGAATGGAATACTCACCACAAAACTTAGATAGAATTGTAGAGGATGAGAAGAGCGACGCGTGGCCGCAAACGGTTCATCAATCGGAGCTCCGTAGCTCAAGTTATGGTGGTTTGAAGATCAAAGAGAGTTAGGTTTTCTCTCTTCTCTTCTCTCTTCTTAATTCAGCGCCCCAACCCTTCTTTTTAGGGTAAAATGAGCTGAAATGCTCATAACTAATGTTTATATATGTTGGGTCTTGGGCCCACTTAGGCCCGGTTCACTTATTTTTGTCCGTTGGCCCAATTTTGGGCCAAAACCTTTAACATTAGCGCTCTAAATCGCACTTCAAATATTTCTACCTCCCCTAATTATAATTCCTCATTTCTTAATCTTATTTACTCATAATCAACTTTCTCAGCTGCAGTACCAGACAGGTCTCAGCTGGTACTGCCGGTCAAAATTCCACTGCGCACTTTTACGCAGAAAACTATGTCTTCCGATTCGGAAAAATTCACTGAATCCAAATATCATATTGAAATCATCAAATTCTAATTGCCAAATCTTCCAACCATATTCGCTCCTACTTACTCATTATTTAATTAATTTCGGTTAGACCGGGTATTACAAAAAATAATAACTAAGGCACTAAAATAGATACAGCACAACCAGTATACTAAAAGTTTTCGCAGACGTCTTGTCTGTTTTTTGAAAAAGATAAGGCTGTAGTGGGGTGAGAAGCTAATCACACGATCTCACCAGAGGAGTTTAGAATTGTGATAAAAAGATACGTGTAAGAAAAAAAAATGAATTTCAACCGCAGTGATCATTATTCGTCTTATGAATTCTTTAAAAAAAAATCACAACAATTAATAAACCAAAATTCATATTCATATCGTACTTATACAAATTTCAATTACAAAGTATTCCAGAACATAGCACTGCTTACCACAAAATCAAACTAACACTTCTTACCATTAATTCATCCATTCACATCCTCCGGCCCAAAGCATAATCAACCACGGCCTCTGGCCAACACATAATCAATTCACAGCCTCCGGCCCAACACATAATCAAATCACGGTCTCCGACTCAACACATAATTAAATCAAATCAACAAATTAATCATTCAACTTATTCTCATTAATTCAACAACATATCACACGTGGCAACGCCACTGCTTACTTCAACTTATCAAGTAGGAAAATACCTCACCCTATCACGATCTTAGACCCAAACTCTCACATCAATAATCATAATAGGCAATTAAACCACATCATTATAATTATGCACACATACACTTACATAGATCCATATTATAACTCAAGCTACCATCCAATCAATTAATCACCACACAATCAAACATACCAATTCATGAGATTCATATGATCATCAAAAATATATTTTTCATATCGATATCGATTTATAATAAGAGAAAGTCTATGGGCCATCACTTTTATTAAAATTTAGCCAGCACTTAACCAGCAAAAGAAAAATGAGTAGTCCCACACTATTGGATGAAATCTCACACCATTAAAAATACCAATGATGGCTAATTGATGACAACGAATTACAAAACTTACTGGCCCCCTAGCACTCCTTTTATAACAATTCTCGGTAATAAAATGGTTTAATAAAAACTCCTACCTTATTGACGGCGGTTTCCAACCCCTTGAATTTTATTCACAATCCAACCCGAGCCTCAACCAAAGCTTCACACGCCAAACCAATAAGCGTCCAACTCCGCACCAAAATAATTCAAGCACTTAAGCAACACTAATTACATCAAATTCCACACATAGTTCAACTAGGGCTCGAACATATAGGAAAAGTTTGAAGGAGAGAGAGTTCTCTTACCTCATATCACATAATTTTGGGTGAAAATTCTTCTAGAATTGGTGGTTAAGCTTTCCCTAAATATCAAAATCACAAAAATATCAATACCATGTATTGAAAATGCAAAATCAGAGGAAAAACAAAAAATGAGACAAGAATTTTAAGGTTTCATACCACAATGTTTAGATAGAATTGAAGAGGGAGTCAAGACGAACGCATAGCCACAAACGGGTTCTCGATCAGAGTTCTGGATTAAGAGATTTGTGGATTTTAATGTGGTAATGAATAGTGAATAAAGATTTTCCTCTTCCTCTCCTCTCTTCTTCGTGCCTCACTCCATCTCGTTACGAAAGGAGAGTGTTTTAGAGTGAAAGAGAGGGTTTTATAAGGTCTTGGAACTAAGTGAAGACCCAATGCAAGATTTAGTCCATTTGATCCACTTAGGACCAATCTTTAAGATAAGAGTTTGATTTTTTATTCAAAATTTTTTTTATTATTTATAAAATAAAAATCAAATCTCAAATAACTTATATTTTAATTTTCAACAAATCCAAGATCTTACATCATATATAATTTTACACTTTTGCAGTTCTTCCGTCCTTTTAAACTACTTTTGAAAAGTTAAATTAAACAAGTCCGAGGTTCTTTTATTTTTTATTGTTTTTTAAAGTTCTAAAGTCTAAAATTTTAATTTATATTGGGTGGTATTTTTTATTAGAGTCCAATATTTTTAGTCAAACAATTCAATAAAAGTATTTTTAGTTAATATTTTTAAATATTATTTTTGATTAATTATTAATAAAAAATAATAAATTTTACTAATTCTAAATTATTTTTTGTTTCAATTAAAAGAAATCACCGCAACAAAAGTAAAAATAGACAAAAGAAACAGAAAAAATCATAAATTAAAGGTTTAATTACTCTGTTAGTCTCTATAGTTTCATGAAATTTTCAATTAAGTTCCTATATTTTTTTTAGTTGAATCCTTACACTAATTTTTTTTCAATTAAATTCTTCTTAGTAGTAATTACTTTAATTTTATAGGGACCCAACTAAAAAAAAGAATTTATATAAAGACCTAAATAAAAGAAAAAAAATGTAAAGACCCAATTAAAAAAAAATTAATACAAAAATTCAATTAAAAAAAGAAATATAAAAATATAATTAAAAATTTTGCGAAACTACAGAACCTAATGTTCTTAATAAGGTTATATCTTCCTAAAAATAAGAGCTTCTGATTCATGATCAAACTGAGTTGCTAAAGCAACATTTAATTTTGCTTATCATCAGCTTGTTCTCATTTAACAAATATTTTATAAGTAATTATCTAAATCATTCTCTAACGATTTTAAAAATAGATATTTTAGTTTCTAAAAAAAATTAATACACAGATTAATTTTTAAGATTTTATTTCGATAGATAAATTAGTTCTCAGTTTATTTTTCAGTAAAATAATTACTCAAAGCTGTTCCTAAAAATTTTAAAAGCAAACATTTTAGTCTCAATAAAAAATTAATATATAGATCAATTCCAATATTTTTTCTGTCAGACATAATAGTTTTCGTCCATTTTATTTTTACTATATATTAACTTTTATTATTAGTAACTTAGTTTTCTACATGTGAATGATGACACTAGTATATTAATACATTTTTTTTTTGTTAGAAACAATTAAGGTAAATAATGATGTGTTGAAATTCATATTAAAATATTTTTTTAATTATAAATATATTTTTTAAATTAAGATATCTTTTGATTATACTAAATATAAAAATATCAAATAATTTTAACCTTAAATTTCTTGTAGAATAATCTCTAATAATTTTATCGAATATTATTATTATTATTATTATTATTATTATTGAGTGAATATATATATATATATATATATATATATATATATATATATATATATATATATAAGAATCTAATAAATGAATTTATCATTAGTTTTATCCAAAAAATAATAAAAAAATTTTTGAATGGAGGACTATTATGTCTGACGAAAAAAAATGTTGGGAATTAATTTGTATGTTAATTTTTTTAGGGATTAAAATGTCTGCTTTTAAAATTCTTGAAGACTGATTTGAGTAATTATTTTGTCAAACAATGAACTAAAAGCTAATTTATCTGCTGGAATAAAATTTTAAAAATATTTTTATGTATTAATTTTTTTAAAGACTAAAATGTCTATTTTTAAAATTCTTAAGATTGATTTAAATAATTATTCAAAATATTTTTCCCAAAAAATAATTCACTTTCTTTTAAGAAAATTCTCGAGACAAGTCCAAAAGAACTTAAATTTAAGCACGGTATATATATGTAACTATATTTAGGGTTAGTTTAAATTGGTTTTTTTAAAAAATTACTTATTCTTTTTACGTTTTTTTAAAGAAATTTAATAAACGAAAATTATTTTAGATTTGAATAAATTTTTAAAAATAAATTTTTAAATATTAAAAATATTTTTTGTTTCTATTTTCTTTTAAAACAAAATATTGTTTGTTTTTGAAAAAATAAATTATTTATTTTTTAATAAAAATACTTTTTTTAACAAATATATCCAAATATATTTAAAACTTAATAAAAATATTTTATTTTAATACAAAATATTTTTTATTTAAATAAGTCCATCTATACCAACACTTAGACTTGAATTAAACTAATCTAATTCAAATTCAAAATGTTGTTTAGTTTGGATAAATTTAAAATTTGAAGTAAATCAAGCTAAGTCGAATTTGAATAAGTTTTTGGTTTTACTCAAAACATATCTAAGCTAAAATGTAAACAAAACAATTACGTAAATAATAATAATCATAATCATAATACTATAAATACAAAATTATTAATCATATAGCAACAAATCACCCTTATCACTTTTTCATTTCCCTCGAGTTGTTTTCACGTAAATATACATCTGCTAATCCAACCACGATATTATGTTGTGGTTAAAAAAGAAAATTGACACATTTTTTAAACGGTTCATTTAAATTGAACACAAAATCAGTTAGTTTTTTTTTTTTTCCTTTTTAAAAATTAATTAATATTTTATTAAACCGCAAAGTATTATTCGACTCCCGTGCAGTATATATATTTTTGTATAGGGAATCTACACAAACAGATTCCGGGAAAATCCATAGATCGTATATACATAAAAGCGAGAATCTTGTGAAGTCTCGGAAATTCCCAAAGCTAAGGGTTTCGTTATCTGAAGCATAAATCTGACGTGTGAAGAAACTATTAGTAATAATGAAGGGAATATCACCACCTCCAGATTTTCAAGGTAGCTTCTTCACTGTTCTCTACCTTGAATTAGGGTTATTCAGTTTTTCATGATTTCTTTTGCGTTTTTCACTTTTCAGCTCCTATTTCTAAAGATTCATTCTTTTTTCTGCATCTTTGAATTCAATTTGTTTTCTACATGTGAAGCTCTTCCGGTTCAAAACGGGAACAGGTTATTCGGATGCATGTCAAACGGATCTGACTCTTCAAGTATCCTAAGAAACAACCATGAACACAGAACCTTGGTAACGATCGACAGCGACGAGGACGACAACGATTCATACAAGAAGGACAAAGAAACAGTAGTTGACAAAGTAAGAATCGGATTACACGTCGTAATACGGAGAGCCATTGATCTCGACGATTCGTCAAGAAACTTCAATAATAAGCACTACAACGTGGTGTTTTGGGTTGTTCCAGGGCAAGAGTTTCGAACAAAAATAATCGAAGGTGTGATTCCAGTGTGGAACGAAGCTGACATGGTTGAAATCGAGAGTATCGATGACCACGTGTTCTTGAACATTGAGGTTCAGAGATTCAACTCAAAATCTGATCCTGGAACGTCGTGTGGCAAGGTTGTTGTTGGTAGAGCAAAGATTCCGATCCCGAAAGAACTTTACCGGTATAGAAGTGGATTTATTTCTTTGGTGAAGAATGAAGACGGTGAGATCAAACCTGCAGGGAGGATCATGGTTGGAACGAGGCTTGAGAGGATTTAGCCATGGATTTCTCTGTGTTAGTTCTTTAGGATCCAGACATTATAGGGATAGATATGATTTGATGGGAGTCTTTTTATTTTCTATCATTCTATGTTTCTTTTTGTTTTCTTTTTTTTTTTAATCTTTTCTATTTCAAATATCGCTTGTTAATTAGGATTCTACCATTGTTTTGGGATATTGGATAGAAAGATATACAAAAATTCAACCATTTTCAATTTTAGCTCTATTCCACTAAATTTTATTATTTGTTTTTAATGTTTTTTATGAAAAATTATTATTAGTTAACATTAGTTATTTTTTTAATTCTAAACTTTTTTTGGAAAAAATATAAAATTTGGAGTTTATAAATTAAGGTTTAAGATTAAGAATTTATTTTTTGGGGTGTATAATTTAACATAAATAAAATATTTTTAAAAAAATTGATTTATATTCGCTAAAAAAATTGACTATCTTGCATCATTCTTTTTATATTTACTCACAGTATTTTCATGTTTTTTAAATTTGTATGTCGGACTCTTTATGTTAGCTTTTTCAGGAAGAGTTACCATAACCAATCATGTGTTCTTGACCATTATTACGGTTCAGAGATTGAATTATTTGAGAAGTGATGACGAAAAATAAGGTTTATAAGATAGATTTTGTTGTTATGGAGTTTGGGTGATGGGAGTTGTGGAGTTGTAGTGTGTGGTGGTTAAATTAAAATACCTATTTTAATTGTAGCTTGTTTATACGTTTTATTAATCATTTGGAAGATCAGAGAGGGAGCGAGTAAGAGTGTTTGAGAGAGTAAGTAATGTCATTATTTGAATTCGTAGCAGTTTTTACGGCTACTAAAATAAGATATTTATTGATGAAGTACGAATATACATCTTAGAATTAAGTAAACACGGATCGAAGAGAAACAGTAGTACTTTTATTAATTCAAATGATTCAACAAGGCTCTTTGATAAACCATTATTTTATAGTTTATATTGTGCTAAATTGAGTGGTTTTTATCAGTTCTTTGCACACTTATTATTCATACAAATTGCATGGTTTTACAAATCCTTCCTAATTTTGTTATATGATTGAAAACTTGCTTTCTAAGCTTTTAAATTGTCAATCTTTAATTTCCCTTTATACCATTCGATGCCATGATCTGTGTGTTGAGTATTTTCAGGCTTTATAGGGTAGGAATGACCTAGATGATAGAAAGGAAGCTTGCAAAAATGGAAGGAACACAAGAAATTGCAGAAGACGCTGGGGGCGATTTTGGATTGAGTTTGGACCCAATTTTCGGCCTAGAAACACAGATTAGAGTCAGGGAATAGCAGAGACTCAAGACACTTTTCATTCACATTTAGTTTTTTAGTTTAGTTTTGAATCTTAGAGAGAATAACACTGCCTCTAGCGTTCTTCATATTCATAGATTCATAGAATTTTCTAGTTTTATGTTTTTGGATTAGATATTGAGAAGAGTTACTACCTCCGTTAAAGTCTTTATCATTATAGTTTGTTTTCTTATTCCCTTACTCTTTTATTTCCAATTTATATTGTTTAGAGCTACATATGGATACCTTCGATTTTGGAATTTATTAATGCAAAGAGTGTTTTTCTATTTAATTTCCTTATTTGTTTAATTATCTCAATTCAATTTTAATTACCATGTCTTCTTTCCACTCCCTTTACATGTATGCGAAATTGGCATTCATGTCAATGAAGTAGGCTCTCAACTTGACTTTGGAGTTGATTAATAGGAGACCCTTGAGTTGGAATACTCAAGAGTTAACTTGTAATTAGAAGTTGTTGGCTGACTCTCTAGTCACCAACGCTAATCCTTCCTAAGGGAGAGGATTAGGACTTGTGAATCAGAGTTGGCTCAATTACTTGACTTTCCTTTATTCGGTAAAGATAAACTAAGTAAAAACAACAACCTCTTACTATTACTCTTGGAAAGATCCAACAAGCATAGAACTTCCAATTAATTTTCTCCTAGTCAAGGCTTTTTATTTTAATTATATAAAATCTCTCGTTAATTTCCATTGCTTTAATTTATAACCATTTTATTTTTCCACTCTCCAACTCTAAAATTTCTAAGAAAACTCCTGACCAATAAATTGCATTCTTTTGTCAACTCGTTGGGAGACAACCTGGGAATTCTACTCCCAGTATTTTATTCTTAAATTGTGACAACTCTTTCTAAATTGATAAGCGGGATTTTCGTCGGTTAAGAACTGTACTTGCAATGTTTTTCCCATTATAAATTCTTAATCAGCAATTCTCCGCCCGTCAATTTTTGGCGCCATTGCCGGGGAGTTGCAACAGTGTGCAAAATTATTGGTTAGTGTAAATATTTTTAAATTTACATATTTGCATATTTTATTTTATTTTATTACCATGAGCTGTATGTTTCTTTCTTTGAATGACGCGTTCATTACATGATCCGAGCTTAGCCGCGTTTGATCCTAAAATCGAAAGAACTATTTCATGTATTAGGCGAGCTCGGCGTCGGTTAGCCTCTGAGGGTGGTGAAGTGGTTACTACCAATTCACCAATCTTATCTGAATACGACTCTGAAGCGCCATTTGAGGACGAAACAAGCTCCTCTTCTACTGATTCTGTTAATTCACGCGTAGGTAATATGGTAGTGCTGATAAACCACTATTTTATGGTTTACAATGTGCTTAATTGTGTGGTTTTATCATGGTCTTTACCCACTTATTCATATAATTAGCATGCATTTATATTTCCTTCCTAAAATTATTACATGATTGAAAACATGCTTCTTTGGTCTTAATTTAGCTAATCTTAATCCTCTCTTATTACCATTAGATGCCTTGATCTGTGTGTTAAGTGTTTCAGGCTTTATAGGGCATGAATGAGTGAGAGATTGGGAAGGAAGCTTGCAAAAAATGGAAGGAACACAAGAAATTGAGGAGATGACAAGCGAGAAGTGACGCGTACGTGTCAGCAACGCGACCGCACGGAAGAAAGGAATTCGCAGTGACGCGGCCGCATGGCTCATGCGACCGCGCGGATTGGAAAAGCACAAGTGACGCGGAAGTGTGGACGACGCGAATGCATGGCAGGGAAAAATGCAAATGACGCGTCCGCATGGATGATACGATCGCGTGGCATGCGCGATCTGCAGAATTACAAAAGTCGCTGGCAGAGATTTTGGGCCTCATTTCAACCCAGTTTTCGGCCCAGAAACACAGATTAAAGTCAGGAAACCTGCAGAGACTCATCATGCTCTCATAATTCACTTTTTACAATTTTAGATGTAGTTTTTAGAGAGAGAGGTTCTCTCCTCTCTCTTTGGATTAGGATTAGGATTAGGATTAGGATTTTTAGAAATTAGGAATATTTCTTCTGCATCTCAGGTTCAATATTCTTTGTATTTATTTATTTTCAATGTTCCATGTTTGGATTGATTTTCTTATTTAAATATAATTTGAGGTATTTTCAGATCTATGATTTGTTTCTCTTATTTATGATATAAATAATTTAGATTTTTCTACCTTTTGGCTTTGGTTGATTAATTGGTGACTCTTGAGTTATCAAACTCATTGTTGATTGAAAATTGGAATTCTTCAAGAATTGATTCAAGATCCAATAACTCTGACTTTTCCCAAGGAAAGACTGGAACTTGAGGATTTGAATTAATTCATTCACTTGACTTTCCTTCATAGTTAGAGGTTAACAAAGTGGGAGAAAAATCCGATTCTCATCACAATTGATAAGGATAACTAAGATAGGACTTCCAGTTCTCATACCCTACCAAGAGTTTATTTTACAGTTGTTATTATTTTATTTTAAGTGTCATTCAACATACCTTTTACCTTAATCCAAAACCCCAAACATACTTTTGCATAACCAATAATAAGAACATACCTCCCTGCAATTCCTTGAGAAGACGACCCGAGGTTTAAATACTCGGTTATCAATTTTAAAAGGGGTTTGTTACTTGTGACAACCAAAACGTTTGTATGAAAGGACTTTTGTTGGTTTAGAAGCTATGCTTGCAACGGGAATTTATTCTGAATTCTAGACCACACAAAAATCCTCTCATCAAGAGCCCAAAAGGATTACTCTCCAGGAAGAGGGGGCTCCAGAATTTACACTGCAATCGTATCAAGCGCGTCGCCCAAATCTGGCCGCAGATTTTGAACTGAAGACTGTGCTAATCAATCTACTGCCTAAGTTTCATGGCTTACCTGCTCAAGAGCCTCTCAAGCACCTCAGAGATTTCTAGACAATGGTGCACGAAAATTACAATCATAATTTTGCAATTCCGTACAACTAACCAGCAAGTGCACTGGGTCGTCTAAGTAATACCTTACGTGAGTAAGGGTCGATCCCACGGAGATTGCCGGCTTGAAGCAAGCTATGGTTATCCTATTATTCTTAGTCAGGATATTAATAGTGGTTCTTAGTTTTAATTGCGAAAAGTAAAATAGCATGAATTAAATGATACTTGTTATGAGTAATGGAGAACAGGTTGAGGTTTTGGAGATGATCTGTCTTCTGAATTTCTGCTTTTCTACTATCTTCTTCTTCACGCACGCAGGTCTCCTTCCATGGCAAGCTGTATGTTGGTGGATCACCGTTTTCAATGGCTACCAGTCATCCTCTCAGTGAAAAGGGTCCATGTACATGGCTAATCATCTATTGGTTCTCACTAATGTTGGAATAGGATCCATTGATCCTTTTGTACACTGTCACTACGCCCAGCATTCATGAGTTTGAAGCTCGTCACAGTCATCCCTTCCCGGATCCTACTCGGAAAACCACAGACAAGGTTTAGACTTTTCGGATCTCAGGAATGCTGCCAATTGATTCTAGCTTATACCACGAAGACTTTGATCTCACGAATTTGAATGCTCTGTTGTTAGGAGAGACAGTCAAACTCGTGAACCAAGAACCCAAGAGATATACATTCAATCTAAGGTAGAATGGAAGTGGTTGTCAAGCACGCGTTTATAGGTTGAGAATGGTGATGAGTGTCACGGATCATCACATTCATCATGTTGAAGTGCGAATGAATATCTTAGAATAGAAACAAGCGTGATTGAATAGAAAACGGAAATAATTGCATTAATTCATCGAGACACAACAGAGCTCCTCACCCCCCAACCATGGGGTTTAGAGGCTCATGTCGTAGAAGATACAAATTCAGATGTAAAAATATCATGAGATACTGAATGAATCTCTAAAAGTAGATTTTATACTCAACTAGTAACCTAAGTTTACAGAAAATGAATAAGCTAAGATAGATAGTGCAGAAATCTACTTCCGGGGCCCACTTGGTGTGTGTTTGGGCTGAGCAATGAAGCTTTCACATGCATAGGCTATTCCTGGCATTTAACTCCAGCTTTTGTGCCAGTTTGGGTGTTTAACTCCAGCTTTTATGCCAGTTCTGGCGTTTAACGCCATAATAGGGTAGAAAGTTGGCGTTAAACGCCAGTTTGCGTCATCAAAACTCAAGAAAAGTATGAACTATTATATATTTCTGGAAAGCCCAAGATGTCTACTTTCCAAATCAATTGAGAGCGCGCCAATTGAGCTTCTGTAGCTCCAGAAAATTCATTTCGAGTGCAGGGAGGTCAGAATCCAAGAGCATCTGCAATTCTTTTTCAGCCTCTGAATAAGATTTTTGCTCAGGTCCCTAAATTTCAACCAGAAAATACCTGAAATCATAGAAAAACACACAAACTCATAGTAAAGTCTAGAAATATGATTTTTGCATAAAAACTAATAAAAATATAATAAAAAGTGAATAAAACATACTAAAAACTATGTAAAAACAATGCCAAAAAGCGTATAAATTATCCGCTCATCACAACACCAAACTTAAATTGTTGCTTGTCCCCAAGAAACTGAAAACCAAATAGGATAAAAAGAAGAGAATATACTATAATTCTCAAAATATCAATGAAACTTAGTTCGAATTAGATGAACAGGGCTAGTAGCTTTTTGCTTCTGAATAGTTTTGGCATCTCACTTTATCCTTTGAAGTTCAGAATGATTGGCATCCATAGGAACTCAGAATTCAGATAGTGTTATTGATTCTCCTAGTTTAGTATGTTGATTCTTGAACACAGCTACTTTATGAGTCTTGGACTAAGCACTTTGTTTTCCAGTATTACCACCGGATACATAAATGCCACAAACACATAACTGGATAAACCTTTTTAGATTATGACTCAGCTTTGCTAAAGCCCCCAGTTAGAGGTGTCCAGAGTTCTTAAGCACACTCTTTTTGCTTTGGATCACGAATTTAACCACTTAGTTTCAAACTTTTCACTTGGACCTTCATGCCACAAGCACATGGTTTAGGGACAGCTTGATTTAGCCGCTTAGGCCAGGATTTTATTCCTTTGGGCCCTCCTATCCATTAATGCTCAAAGCCTTGTATCTTTTTTACCCTTGCCTTTTGGTTTAAAGGGCTATTGGCTTTTTCTGCTTGCTTCCTTTCTTTTTTTTCTTTCTCTTTTTCTGCCATTTATACTTTTTTTCGCAAGCTTTTCCCTTTTCACTGCTTTTTCTTGCTTCAAGAATCAATTTTATAATTTTTCAGATTATCAATAACATTTCTCCTTTTTCTATCATTCTTTCAAGAGCCAACAATTTTAACATTCATAAACTTCACTATAAAAAATATGCACTATTCAAGCATTCATTCAGAAAACAAAAAGTATTGTCACCACATCAAAATAACTAAACTAATTTCAAGATAAAAATTGAAATTCATGTACTTCTTGTTCTTTTGTAATTAGGAACATTTTTCATTTAAGAGAGGTGAAAGATTCATGAATTTATTCATAGCTTTAAGGCATAGACGCTACATACTAATGATCATGTAATGAAGACGAAAATATAGTCAAATATAAGCATAAAAATAGAAAAATAGAAAAATAAGAACAAGGAGATTAAAGAACGGGTCCACCTTAGTGATAGCGGCTAGTTCTTCTTCTTGAAGATCCTATGGAGTGCTTGAGCTCCTCTATGTTTCTTCCTTGTCTTTGTTACTCTTTCCTCATGGCTCTTTGATCTGCAGTCAAATGCTCTACCACTATAAGGGCCCTTGAGATGAACCTCTCCATCTCTCATGACTCGGAGGTGGAAGCAACTGCCTTCCTTTTTCTCTTTCTAGAGGTTTCTCCGGCCTTAGGTGCCATAAATGGTTATGGAAAAAGAAAAAGCAACACTTTTTTCACACCAAACTTAAAAGGTTTGCTCGTCCTCGAGCAAAAGAAGAAAGAAAGAAGGGGGAGAAGAAGAAAATGGAGGAGATGGAGGGTGGTATATGGTTCCGCCAAGGGGTAGAAGTAGTGTTGGTAATGTGTTTGAATTTGAAAAGTGGGGTAGGTGGGGATTTTGGGGAAGAGGGATGGAGGTGATTGGTGAAGAGAATATAGGGAAGAGGATAGGATTTGATAGGTGGGTTGTGTTTTGGGTAGAGTGTTATAGAGATGTGTGAGGGGGAGAGAGAGAGGCGGGGTAGGTGGGGATCCTATGGGGTCCACAGATCCTGAGGTGTCAAGAATTTCTCATCCCTGCACCATTTAGGCGTGTAAACACCCTCTGTATGCAATACTGGCGTTTAATGCCAGACTGCTGTCTGTTTCTGGCATTGAATGCCAACTTTTATACCTTTCTTGGCGTTTAACGCCAAGCTGTAGCTTGTTTCTGGTGTTAAACGCCAGTCTGGTGCTTCATTCTGGCATTAAACGCCCAGAATGGTGCCAGACTAGGCATTTAACGCCCATTCTACTACTCTTACTGGTGTTTAGACGCTAGTAAGCTCATCCTCCAGGGTGTGCTATTTCTAATGCTGTTTTTGACTTTGCTTTGATTTTTGCAGTTATTTTTGTGACTCCACATGATCATCAACCTAAAGAAAACATAAAATAACAATGGAAAATGAAATGAGAAAGTAATTAACATAGATAAATAAGATTGGGTTGCCTTCTAATAAGCACTTCTTTACTGTCATTAGCTTGACATTGGGCTTTAATCTAGTCTCAGTTTTGAGCATTCTTACTCAACATTGCTTTCAAGATAATGCTTGACTCTCTGTCCATTAACAATGAACTTTTTGTCAGAGTCAATATCCTGAAGCTCTACATATCCATATGGTGACACACTTGTAATCACATATGGTCCTCTCCACCGGGATTTTAATTTCCCAGGGAATAGTTTAAGCCTAGAGTTAAACAGCAGAACCTTTTATCCTGGCTCAAAGACTCTGGATGACAGTTTTCTGTCATGCCACCTTTTTGCTTTCTCCTTGTAAATTTTTGCATTTTCGAAAGCGTTGAGTCTGAATTCCTCTAGCTCATTCAGCTGGAGCAATCTTTTCTCTCCAGCAAATTTGGCATCAAAGTTTAGGAATCTGGTTTCCCAGTAAACTTTATGCTCCAGTTCCACGGGTAGGTGATAGGCCTTCCCATACACAAGTTGGTATGGAGAAGTTCCTATAAGGGTCTTGAATGCTGTTCTGTATGCCCAGAGAGCATCATCTAAGCTCCTTGCCCAATCCTTTCTACGGGCAATTACAGTCCGTTCTAAGATTCTTTTTAGTTCTCTATTATTGACTTCAACTTGCCCATTTGTCTGTGGATGATATGGAGTTGCCACCTTGTGGCTAATTCTGTATCTGACCATAGCAAAGCTGTTTATTGCAAAAATGAGTGCCTCCATCACTGATTAGTGCTCTAGGGACACCAAATCTGCTAAAGATATATTTCTGGAGGAACTTCAGCACTGTCTTAGTATCATTAGTGGGTGTTGCAATTGCCTCTACCCATTTAGATACATAGTCTACAGCCACCAGAATATAAGTGTTTGAGTATGATGGTGGGAAAGGCCCCATGAAGTCAATACCCCATACGTCAAACAACTCAATCTCTAAGATCCCTTGTTGAGGCATGGCGTAACCTTGAGGTAGATTACCAGCTCTCTGGCAACTGTCACAATTACGTACAAACTCTCGGGAGTCTCTATAGAGGGTAGGCCAGTAGAAGCCACATTAGAGGACTTTTGTGGTTGTTCGCTCACTTCCGAAATGTCTTCCATATTGTAATCCATGACAATGCCATAGGATCTTCTGTGCTTCTTCTCTAGGCACACATCTACGGATTATTCCATCTGCACATCTCTTAAAGAGATATGGCTCATCCCACAAGTAGTACTTTGCATCAGAGATCAATTTTTTCGTTTGCTGCCTGATGTACTCCTTGGGTATGAATCTCACAGCCCTATAGTTTACAATGTCTGCAAACCACAGCACTTCCTGAATGGCAAAGAGTTGCTCATCAGGGAAGATTTCAAAGATCTCAGTGGAAGGGAGGGATGCTCCTGCCACTAGTTCTATCCGGGACAAGTGATCAGCCACTTGGTTTTCTATCCATTTTTTGTCTCTTATTTCTATATCAAACTCTTGCAGAAGCAGCACCCATCTTATGAGCCTGGATTTTGAATCCTGCTTTGTGAGTAAATATTTGAGAGCAGCATGGTCAGTGTACACAATCACTTTTGATCATACTAAATAGGATCTAAACTTGTCAATGGCATAAACCACTACAAGTAGTTCCTTTTCTGTGGTTGTGTAGTTCTTCTGTGCATCATTTAGAACACGGCTGGCATAGTAAATGACATGCAGAAGCTTGTTATGCCTCTGTCCCAATACTGCACCAATAGCATGATCATTGACGTCATACATTAGTTTGAATGGTAATGTCCACTCTGGTGCAAAAATAACAGGCGCTGTGACCAACTTAGCCTTCAGAGTCTTAAAGGCCTGCAAACACTCTGTGTCAAAGACAAATGGTGTATCAGTAGCTAGCAGGTTACTCAGAGGTTTTGTGATTTTTGAAAATCCTTTATAAATCTCCTGTAGAATCCTGCATGTCCCAGAAAACTTCTGATTGCCTTAACATTGGTGGGTGGTGGTAATTTTTCAATTACCTCTACCTTAGCTTGATCCACCTCTATTCCTTTGTTCGAAATTTTATGCCCAAGGACAATTCCTTCAGTCACCATAAAGTGATTTTTCCCAGTTTAAAACCAGGTTAGTCTCTTGGCACCTTTTTAGAATAAGTGCTAAATGATCAAGACAGGAGCTGAATGAGTCTCCAAATACTGAGAAGTCATCCATGAAGACATTTAAAAATATTTCCACCATATCAAAGAAGATAGAGAGCATGCATCTCTGAAAGGTTGCTGGTGCATTGCACAGACCAAAAGGCATCTTTCTGTAGGCACATATTCCAGATGGACATGTGAATACTATTTTCTCTTGATCCTGAGGATCTACTGCAATTCAGTTATAACCTGAATAGCCGTCCAAAAAGCAGTAATAGTCATGACCTGCTAGTCTTTCTAGCATCTGGTCTATGAATGGTAAAGGAAAATGATCCTTTCTGGTGGCTGTATTGAGCCTTCTATAGTCAATTGATGAATTGATTTTTGACGGTTTAGAATTTCACAAATGAATTCTCGTTGCAAGTATAGTTTCTAAACCAACAATAATCCTTTCATACAAAAGATTGTGTTGAATTATGAAATTAACTAAAGTAATTAGTGATGACAAACATTATTTTTGGTAAAATAAATAATTAGCAAATTGCATATTACTAATCATCTATTATGTATTGTAGGCCAAATCCAATTCCACAGCCCAAATGGAACGAAAAATAAACAGAAAAGAATAGTGGGCTGAAAACAATATAAAAGCCCAAGGAAAAGAAAAGAATGAAGTTAGATGGGTTGCTCAAATGAATATCCGAACCAAACCCAGCTTAATTTCAATTCCCTCCATCTTGCTCCAACCAAAGCAACGTTCCTCTCCTCTCAAATCAAGTCAAATCAAGACTTCAGAAAAGCAAGAAAGAGAAAGAGAGAAAGAGCTTCTTCACCAAGATAGTCACCAAAGAAGCAAGAAAGAGAAACTGAGCTTGAAAGATAGAAGTCATCTCAGCAAATCCAAACCAAATCAAGCTTAGGTTATAGGTAAATCTTTTCCTCATACATGCAACTTGATCTCATCTCTTCTTCCCAACTCTCTGCTCTATCCGAAAATGGCATTCAAGGAAACGTTGTTCTCTACCCTATTCTGTTTCACATCTACGGTCACAAGTGATACTTGGGGACCAAGTAGTTTTTCAATGGCTAAGATCAAGTTGACCATGAGAAGATTTCCATGGTTGCTGCTTTGTGGCTTTCGGTCAAGATGAGGAAGTCAGAAGGAAAGTTTCTACTCTGGGGATTAAGGTGAAAAAGTGAAACTGTGGGTTGGTAAAGCTCAAGGCTCAAGGTGTTGACCTTGGAAGAAGAACCCAGCAACATGCAAGGAGATAAAAGAGGTTTGTTGTTCATTCAGAAACCAAGGAGAGAAAACCAGAGAGTGAGAACAGTGTTCTGTTAAGAAGTTCGTCTACTTGGATAATGCTTTCTTTCAAAGAAGCATTCGGCCAATACTGAAGAACTGCATCTGAGGTTTGCAAATCTGGTTTTGCTCATAGCAAAGAGGCTGTTGATGAAGTCAATCTCCTTCATGCTTTACTGATTGTAATGTACTTTTCCAAGTTTATCTTTCTGTAATTTCTTGTGAGAAAAGGCATGTGAGAAAGCTCAAGTAAAATCCATGAGTGGAAAAAGGCTGAGTGATACACTTGAGAGAAAAGCCTAGAGTTATTTTCTGATTTCTTTAGGTTGGTTAAGTGTCTCGTATCTTGTACCTGTTTGGTATCCCTTTCTTAGTTGGGTTAGCACTAAGAGTAAATAGTTAAGAGTTAGTATAGCCAATGTCAAGTTAGGTTAGAACTTGAGTGTGAAATTGGTGTATGTAATACTGTTAACTATAGTGAAATTCTTCCATAGTTGTGGAGGAGACTGGATGTAGGTTGCATAGCACAAGGCAACCGAACCAGGATATATGATGGTGTTAACTTTTCTCTTCTCTGCTGAGTTCTGTTTTCTGATATTCATGAGATAAAAATAAATTGTCTCATAAATTTCCGTTGCTGTGTTCAGATAGAACCTGAATTCAAAGTTTGTTTAAAAAGGATAATAACTGCAACAAAAAGGAAGGCATAGATTCAACCCCCCTTCTCTAAGCCTACCACAACCTTCAATTGGTATCAGGAGCTAAGGTCTCAAGAATCAAGCTTAACCGCTTGGAGCAAAGATCCAATGGCGAACAACTTGGGCACAACCACAGTTGCTTACACCCTCACTGAAGGCCAGTCAAACAACCGGCCACTTTTCTTCAACGGGAAGAACTATTCCTACTGGAAAGAAAGGATAAGGATCTTCATCCAATCCATTGACTACAACATATGGAAGATCGTTGTGAGTGGTCCCAAGATCCCAACAAAAACAAGTGCTGATGGAATGGTGACTCCAAAAAAAGAAGCTGAATGGAATGAAGATGACAAGAAGAAGATAGAGCTGAACGCTAAAGCAATCAACCTTCTTCACTGTACTATCAGCTTTGAAGAGTACCGGAAGGTGTCTAGATGCAAGACAGCCAAAGAAATCTGGGAAAAACTCCAGGTTACACACGAAGGCACTAAACAAGTCAAAGAAACAAGGATTGATATGTTGCAAAAAGAGTACGAGATGTTTAGCATGAAGGATGGAGAAAGCATTGATGAAGCGTTTGAAAGATTCTCAATCATAATCAACAACCTTGATGCTATGGGTACAAACTATGCAGAACAAACCTTGGTGAGAAAACTCCTGAGAAGCCTCACAAAAGAGTGGGAAAACACTGCCACTGTCCTAACTGAGAGTAACAACATAAGTCCCATAACCTATGATGAACTGAGAGGAAAACTCCTTTCCTATGAAGCCACACACACAAACACAGACTCAAAGAAAAAGGGAATAGCCCTCAAGTCACAAATAGAACCAAAAGAGAGTGAGTCTAGTGATGGTATTTCAGATGACGGGCTTTTGTTTTTTGCTAGGAGATTTAGAAGGATGATGAAGAGCAAGGACAAATACAAGGGTTCAAGTTCAAAGGAGCACAAGATAGACTTGAGCAAGGTGACGTGTCATTGATGAGCGGATAATTTGTACGCTTTTTGGCATTGTTTTTAGTATTTTTTAGTATGATCTAGTTAGTTTTTAGTATATTTTTATTAGTTTTTAGTTAAAATTCACTTTTCTGGACTTTACTATGAGTTTGTGTGTTTTTCTGTGATTTCAGGTATTTTCTGGCTGAAATTGAGGGACCTGAGCAAAAATCTGATTCAGAGACTAAAAAGGACTGCAGATGCTGTTGGATTCTGACCTCCCTGCACTCGAAGCAGATTTTCTGGAGCTACAGAAGCCCAATTGGCGCGCTCTCAACGGCGTTGGAAAGTAGACATCCTGGGCTTTCCAGCAATATATGATAGTCCATACTTTGCTCAAGATTTGATGGCCCAAACCGGCGTACAAAGTCACCCTCAGAAATCCCAGCGTTAAACGCCGGAACTGGCACCAAAATGGGAGTTAAACGCCCAAACTGGCATAAAAGCTGGCGTTTAACTCCAAGAAGAGTCTCTACACGAAATTGCTTCATTGCTCAGCCCAAGCACACACCAAGTGGGCCCGGAAGTGGATTTTTATGTCATTTACTCATCTCTGTAAACCCTAGGCTACTAGTTTTCTATAAGTAAGACATTATACTATTGTATTTTCATCTTGGTATCTTTGGATCTGAGATCATCTTGGTTCTTCTGGTTCCCTCTCTGGGACCGAAACCAATGATCACACTATCACTTATGTATTTTCAACGGTGGAGTTTCTACACACCATAGATTAAGGTGTGGAGCTCTGCTGTACCTCGAGTATTAATGCAATTACTATTGTTCTTCTATTCAATTCCGCTTGTTCTTGTTCTAAGATATCACTTGTTCTTCAACTTGATGAATGTGATGATCCGTGACACTCATCATCATTCTCACCTATGAACGTGTGACTGACAACCACCTCCGTTCTACCTTCGATTGGGTGAATATCTCTTGGATTCTTTAACCGGAATCTTCGTGGTATAGGCTAGAACTGATGGCGGCATTCAAGAGAATCCGGAAGGTCTAACCTTGTCTGTGGTATTCTGAGTAGGATTCAATGATTGAATGACTGTGACGTGCTTCAAACTCCTGAGGGCGGGGCGTTAGTGACAGACGCAAAAGAATCACTGGATTCTATTCCGGCCTGATCGAGAACCGACAGATGGATAGCCGTGCCGTGACAGGGTGCGTTGAACATTTCCACTGAGAGGATGGGAGGTAGCCACTGACAACGGTGAAACCCTTGCTTAAGCTTGCCATGGAAAGGAGGAAGAAGGATTGGATGAAGACAGTAGGAAAGCAGAGAGACGGAAGGGAAGGCATCTTCATACGCTTATCTGAAGTTCCTACCAATGAATTACATAAGTATCTCTATCTTTATCTCTATGTTTTATGCGTTTATCACTATACCCATTTGAGTTTGCCTGACTAAGATTTACAAGGTGACCATAGCTTGCTTCATACCAACAATCTCTGTGGGATCGACCCTTACTCGCGTAAGGTTTATTACTTGGACGACCCAGTACACTTGCTGGTTAGTTGTGCGAAGTTGTGTTTATGCCATGGTATTGAACACCAATTTTTTTGGATTCATTACCGGGGATTATTTGATTTGTGAAAAGTATTGATCACAATTTTGTGCACCAAGTTTTTGGCGCCGTTGCCGGGGATTGTTCGAGTATGGACAACTGACGGTTCATCTTGTTGCTTAGATTAGGTATTTTTTCTTCAGAGTTCTTGAGAATGAATTCTAGAGTTTCATGATGATTTGTTGAAGTCTGGCTGGCTGTGAAGCCATGTCTAATTTCATTGGACCGAGATTCCAACTTATCATCACAAGAGCTTGTTGATTTCTATCAATCTTGCTTTTGGAGCAGTGATCTGCTAAGGCTTGGCTGGCCATTGGCCATGTCTAGTGTTTTGGACCGAAGCTTTCTTTGAAAGCTTGGCTGGCTGTGAAGCCATGTCTAATTCCTGGACCGGAGTCTTAGACTAGCATTGCACTGATTCCTGGAATTCTCATTGAGAATTTTGATACTTTTTTCCACTTAATTTTCAAAAAACACAAAAAAATTTACAAAATCATAAAATCCCAAAAAAATTGCTTGTTTGAGTCTAGTGTTTCATTTTAAGTTTGGTGTCAATTGCATGCATTCATTCATGTGTCTTAAGGATCTTCAAATAATTCTTGATGATTTCTTACTCTAATCTTTGAATTCTCTTGACTTGAGTGTTTATGTGTCTCATATGCATTATCATTAGTGTTAGTAGTATACAAACTGCTAAATTTGGTGTCTTGCATGCATTGTTATTTGATTTTAGTTGTATTTTGATTTTTCCTTATTATTAAAAATCCAAAAATATTTTTTAATTTGTGTCTTCTCAAGTCAATAACACAGAGAATTGAAGATTCAGAACATGCTGCAGAGGAATTGTACAGAAAAAGCTGGGCGTTCAAAACGCCCAGTGAAGAAGGACAGACTGGCGTTTAAACGCCAGCTAGGGTACCTGGTTGGGTGTTTAACGCCCAAAAAGGTATAGTTTTGGGCGTTAAACGCCAGGATGTGTACCATTCTGGGCGTTTAACGCCAGGATGGCACAAGAGGGAAGATTCTATTTTTCAATGCAATTTTTTTTCAGGTTTTCAAAGTTTTTCAAAATCAAATCTTTTTCAAATCATATCTTTTCAATCATGTGTTTTCAAAATCAATTTCTTTCCTTTTTCAAAGATACTTGCTATCAATTAATGATTTGATTCAACATTTCAAGTATGTTGCCTTTTCTGTTGAGAAAGGTTTAATGTTTGAATCATATCTTTTCTTGTTAGCCAAGTTTTTAATTTTCAAAATCAAATCTTTTTAAAATGTTTTTCAAATCATATCTTCTCAATCACATCTTTTTAAAACTAATCATATTTTCTTAACCACATCTTTTTCAAAATAATTTTCAATCAAATCTTTCTGATTTCTAATTTCAAAATCTTTTTCAAAAATTACTTGATCTCTTTCCCACTCTTGGTTTTCGAAAATTAATTAGTGTTTTTCAAAATGTTTTCAAAATTTCTTACTTAATTTTCGAAAACCACTTCCCTTCTTCTCACATCCTTCTATTTATGGACTAACACTATTCCTTAATGCAAAATTCGAACTCCATCTTCTTTGATAAGTTCAAATTTTCCACTTCTGCCTTCCATTTTTCTTTTCCTCTGACACCTCAAGGAATCTCTATACTGTGACATAGAGGATTCCATATTTTCTTGTTCTCTTCTCTCTCATATGAGCAGGAGCAAAGACAAAGGCATTCTTGTTGAGGCTGATCCTGAACCTGAAAGGACCTTGAAGAGAAAGCTAAGAGAAGCCAAAGCACAACTCTCTGTAGAGGACCTAACCGAAATCTTCAAAGAAGAAGAACCTATGGCAGCCGAAAATAACAACAATGCCAACAATGCAAGGAAGGTGCTGGGTGACTTCACTGCACCTACTCCCGATTTCTATGGGAGAAGCATCTCTATCCCTGCCATTGGAGCAAACAACTTTGAGCTTAAGCCTCAATTAGTTTCTCTAATGCAACAGAATTGCAAGTTCCATGGACTTCCACTAAAAGATCCTCATCAGTTTTTGGCTGAGTTCTTGCAAATCTGTGACACTGTCAAGACTAATGGGGTTGACCCTGAGGTCTACAGACTTATGCTATTCCCTTTTGCTGTAAGAGACAGAGCTAGGACATGGTTGGACTCTCAACCTAAAGAAAGCCTGGACTCTTGGGAAAAGCTAGTCAATGCCTTCTTGGCAAAGTTCTTTCCACCTCAAAAATTGAGTAAGCTTCGAGTGGAAGTCCAAACCTTCAGACAGAAGGAAGGAGAATCCCTCTATGAAGCTTGGGAAAGATACAAACAATTAATCAGAAAGTGTCCTTCTGATATGCTTTCTGAATGGAGCATCATAGGTATTTTCTATGATGGTCTCTCTGAACTATCCAAGATGTCTTTGGATAGCTCTGCAGGAGGATCTCTTCATCTGAAGAAGATGCCTACTGAAGCTCAAGAACTGATTGAAATGGTTGCAAATAACCAATTCATGTACACTTCTGAAAGAAATCCTGTGAACAATGGGACTAGTCAGAAGAAAGGAGTTCTTGAGATTGACACTCTGAATGCCATATTGGCTCAGAATAAAATATTGACTCAACAAGTCAATATGATTTCTCAAAGTCTGTCTGGAATGCAAAATGCACCAAGCAGTACTAAGGAGGCTTCATCTGAGGAAGAAGCCTATGATCCTGAGAACCCTTCAATGGAAGAGGTGAATTACATGGGAGAACCCTATGGAAACACCTATAATCCTTCATGGAGAAATCATCCAAATTTTTCATGGAAGGATCAACAGAGACCCCAACAAGGTTTCAACAATAATAATGGTGGAAGAAACAGGTTTAGCAATAGCAAGCCTTTTCCATCATCTTCTCAGCAACAGACAGAGAGTTCTAAGCAGAATAACTCTGACTTAGCAACCATGGTCTCTGATCTGATCAAAACCACTCAAAGTTTCATGACTGAAACAAGATCCTCCATTAGAAATTTGGAGGCACAAGTGGGTCAGCTGAGCAAGAAAATTACTGAACTCCCTCCTAGTACTCTCCCAAGCAATACAGAAGAAAATCCAAAAGGAGAGTGCAAGGCCATCAACATGGCCGAATTTTGGGAGGAAGAAGAAGCAGTGAGCGCCACTGGGGAAGACCTCAATGGACGTCCACTGACCTCCAATGAGTTCCCCAATGAGGAACCATGGGAATCTGAGGTTCAAAATGGGACCATAGAGATTTCATTGGACTTACTTCTGCCATTCATGAGCTCTGATGAGTATTCTTCCTCTGAAGAGGATGAGTATGTCACTGAAGAGCAAGTTGCTAAATACCTTGGAGCAATCATGAAGCTAAATGACAAGTTATTTGGAAATGAGACTTGGGAGGATGAACCCCCTTTGCTCACCAAAGAACTGGATGACTTGTCTAGGCAGAAACTGCCTCAAAAGAGACAGGATCCTGGGAAGTTTTCAATACCTTGTACCATAGGCACCATGACCTTCAAGAAGGCCTTGTGTGACTTAGGGTCAAGTGTAAATCTCATGCCTCTCTCTGTAATGGAGAAGTTAGGGATCTCTGAGGTGCAAGCTGCAAAAATCTCACTAGAGATGGCAGACAATTCAAGAAAACAAGCCCATGGACTTGTAGAGGATGTTCTGGTTAAAGTTGAAGATCATTACATCCCTACTGATTTTATAGTCCTAGAGACTGGGAAGTGCATGGATGAATCCATCATCCTTGGCAGACCCTTCCTAGCCACAGCAAGGGCTGTGATTGATGTTGATAGAGGAGAGTTGATCATTCAAGTGAGTGAAGAATCCTTGATGTTTAAGGCTCAAGGATATCCCTCTGTCATCATGGAGAGGAAGCATGAAGAGCTTCTCTCAAAACAGAGCCAAACAGAGCCCCCACAGTCAAACTCTAAGTTTGGTGTTGGGAGGCCACAACCAAACTCTAAGTTTGGTGTTGAACCCCCACATTCAAACTCTAAGTTTGGTGTTGGGAGGTCCCAACATAGCTCTGAGCATTTCTGAGGCTCCATGAGAGTCCTCTGTCAAGCTAATGACATTAAAGAAGCACTTGTTGGGAGGCAACCCAATGTTTTATAATTAACTATTTTCTTTTGTTATTTTATATTTTTTGTAGGTTGATGATCATAAGAAGTCACAAAATCAATGAAAAAAGCAAAAACAGAATGAAAAACAGAAGGAAAAACAGCACACCCTGGAGGAAGAACCCACTGGCGTTTAAACACCAGTGAGGCTAGCTGTTGGGCGTTTAACGCCCAGTCTGGCACCATTCTGGGCGTTTAACGCCAGAAAGGGGCACCAGACTGGCGTTAAACGCCAGAAAAGGGCAAGGAGCTGGCATTAAACGCCAGAAATGGGCACCAGCCTGGCGTTTAACGCCAGAATTGGCACAAAACGAGATTTTGCTTGCCATTTGGTGCAGGGATGACTTTTCCTTGACACCTCAGGATCTGTGGACCCTACAGGGTCCCCACCTACCCCACCACTCTCTCTCTTCTTCTTCACCCATTCACCAATCACCTCAACACCTCTTCCCCAAACACCCTTCACCTATCAAATCCCATCTTTCTCTTCACCACTCACATCCATCCTTCATAAAACCCCACCTACCCCACCATTCAAATTCAAACCACTTTCCCACCCAAACCCACCCATACATGACCGAACCCTCCCTTTCCCCTCTCCTATATATACCCTCCTTCACTCCTTCATTTTCACACAACATACACACCACTTCTCCCCTTCTTGGCCGTAAACAAAAGCCATTCCCTTTCCCCTCATTTCTTCTTCTTCTACTCTCTTCTTTCTTCTTTTGCTCGAGGACGAGCAAACCTTTTAAGTTTGGTGTGGTAAAAGCATTGCTTTTTGTTTTTCCATAACCATTTATGGCATCCAAGGCCGGAGAAACCTCTAGAAAGAGGAAAGGGAAGGCAAAAGCTTCCACCTCCGAGTCATGGGAGATGGAGAGATTCATCTCAAGGGTGCATCAAGACCACTTCTATGAAGTTGTGGCCTTGAAGAAAGTGATCCCCGAGGTCCCTTTTTCACTCAAAAAGAGTGAATATCCGGAGATCCGACATGAGATCCGAAGAAGAGGTTGGGAAGTTCTTACCAACCCCATTCAACAAGTCGGAATCTTGATGGTTCAAGAGTTCTATGCCAATGCATGGATCACCAAGAACCATGATCAAAGTGTGAACCCGGATCCAAAGAACTATCTTACTATGGTTCGGGGGAAATACTTGGATTTTAGTCCGGAAAGTGTAAGGTTGGCATTCAATTTGCCCATGATGCAAGGAGATGAACACCCTTACACTAGAAGGGTCAACTTTGATCAAAGGTTGGACCAAGTCCTCACAGTCATATGTGAAGAGGGCACCCAATGGAAGAGAGATTCAAGAGGGAAGCCGGTTCAATTAAGAAGGCATAACCTCAAACCCGTGGCTAGAGGATGGTTGGAGTTTATCCAACGCTCAATCATCCCCACTAGCAACCGGTCCGAAGTTACCATAGACCGGGCTATCATGATTCATAGCATCATGATTGGAGAAGAAATAGAAGTTCATGAGGTTATAGCTCAAGAGCTTTATAAGGTGGCGGACAAGTCCTCTACCTTGGCAAGGTTAGCCTTTCCTCATCTCATTTGTCACCTCTGTTATTCAGTTGGAGTTGACATAGAGGGAGACATCCCTATTGATGAGGACAAGCCCATCACTAAGAAGAGGATGGAGCACACAAGAGACCCCACTCATCATGAGATCCCTGAGATTCCTCAAGGGATGCACCTTCCTCCACAAAACTATTGGGAGCAACTAAACACCTCCCTAGGAGAATTGAGTTCCAACATGGGACAACTAAGGGTGGAGCATCAAGAACACTCCATCATCCTCCATGAAATTAGAGAAGATCAAAGAATCATGAGAGAGGAGCAACAAAGACAAGGAAGAGACATTGAGGAGCTCAAGCACTCCATAGGATCTTCAAGAGGAAGAAAGAGCCGCCATCACTAAGGTGGACCCGTTCTTTAACTTCCTTGTTCTTTATTTTCCTGTTTTTCAAAAATTTAGTGCTTATGATTATCTATGTTTGTGTCTTGTGATCATTAGTGTCTTAGTATCTATGCCTTAAAGTTATGAATGTCCTATGAATCCATCACCTTTCTTAAATGAAAAATGTTCTTAATTGAAAAAGAAAAGAATTGCATGAATTTTGAATTTTATAACAGTTTAATTATTTTGATGTGGTGGCAATATTTCTGTTTTCTGAATGTATGCTTAAACAGTGCATATGTCTTTTGAATTTGTGGTTCATGAATGTTGGCTCTTGAAAGAATGATGAAAAAGGAGACATGTTACTGAGGATCTAAAAAATCATTAAAATGATTCTTGAAGCAAGAAAAAGCAATGAAAAAAAAAGAGAGAAAAATTTCGAAAAAAAAGAGAGAAAAAGAAAACGAAAAAAAAGAAAGAAAAAGAAAGAAATACAGTTGTGATCCAAGGCAAAAAGAGTGTGCTTAAGAACCCTGGACACCTCTAATTGGGGACTCTAGCAAAGCTGAGTCACAATCTGAAAAAGTTCACCCAATTATGTGTCTGTGGCATGTATGTATCCGGTGGTAATACTAGAAGACAGAGTGCTTTGGGCCACGGCCAAGACTCAATAAAGTAGCTATGTTCAAGAATCATCATACTCAACTAGGAGAATCAATAACACTATCTGGATTCTAAGTTCCTAAAGAAGCCAACCATTCTGAATTTCAAAGGATAGAGTGAGATGCCAAAACTATTCAGAGGCAAAAAGCTAAAAGCCCCGCTCATCTAATTGATACTGATCTTCATAGATGTTTTTGGAATACATTGCATATTCTCTTCTTTTTATCTTATTTGATTTTCAGTTGCTTGAGGACAAGCAACAATTTAAGTTTGGTGTTGTGATGAGCGGATAATTTGTACGCTTTTTGGCATTGTTTTTAGTATGTTTTTAGTATGATCTAGTTAGTTTTTAGTATATTTTTATTAGTTTTTAGTTAAAATTCACTTTTCTGGACTTTACTATGAGTTTGTGTGTTTTTCTGTGATTTCAGGTATTTTCCGGCTGAAATTGAGGGACCTGAGCAAAAATCTGATTCAGAGACTAAAAAGGACTGTAGATGCTGTTGGATTCTGACCTCCCTGCACTCGAAGCGGATTTTCTGGAGCTACAGAAGCCCAATTGGCGCGCTCTCAACGGCGTTGGAAAGTAGACATCCTGGGCTTTCCAGCAATATATGATAGTTCATACTTTTCCCAAGATTTGATGGCCCAAACCGGCGTACAAAGTCACCCTCAGAAATCCCAGCGTTAAACGCCGGAACTGGCACCAAAATGGGAGTTAAACGCCCAAACTGGCATAAAAGCTGGCGTTTAACTCCAAGAAGAGTCTCTACACGAAATTGCTTCATTGCTCAGCCCAAGCACACACCAAGTGGGCCCGGAAGTGGATTTTTATGTCATTTACTCATCTCTGTAAACCCTAGGCTACTAGTTTTCTATAAGTAAGACATTATACTATTGTATTTTCATCTTGGTATCTTTGGATCTGAGATCATCTTGGTTCTTCTGGTTCCCTCTCTGGGACCGAAACCAATGATCACACTATCACTTATGTATTTTCAACGGTGGAGTTTCTACACACCATAGATTAAGGTGTGGAGCTCTGCTGTACCTCGAGTATTAATGCAATTACTATTGTTCTTCTATTCAATTCCGCTTGTTCTTGTTCTAAGATATCACTTGTTCTTCAACTTGATGAATGTGATGATCCATGACACTCATCATCATTCTCACCTATGAACGTGTGACTGACAACCACCTCCGTTCTACCTTCGATTGGGTGAATATCTCTTGGATTCTTTAACCGGAATCTTCGTGGTATAGGCTAGAACTGATGGCGGCATTCAAGAGAATCCGGAAGGTCTAACCTTGTCTGTGGTATTCTGAGTAGGATTCAATGATTGAATGACTGTGACGTGCTTCAAACTCCTGAGGGCGGGGCGTTAGTGACAGACGCAAAAGAATCACTGGATTCTATTCCGGCCTGATCGAGAACCGACAGATGGATAGCCGTGCCGTGACAGGGTGCGTTGAACAATTCCACTGAGAGGATGGGAGGTAGCCACTGACAACGGTGAAACCCTTGCTTAAGCTTGCCATGGAAAGGAGGAAGAAGGATTGGATGAAGACAGTAGGAAAGCAGAGAGACGGAAGGGAAGGCATCTTCATACGCTTATCTGAAGTTCCTACCAATGAATTACATAAGTATCTCTATCTTTATCTCTATGTTTTATGCGTTTATCACTATACCCATTTGAGTTTGCCTGACTAAGATTTACAAGGTGACCATAGCTTGCTTCATACCAACAATCTCTGTGGGATCGACCCTTACTCGCGTAAGGTTTATTACTTGGACGACCCAGTACACTTGCTGGTTAGTTGTGCGAAGTTGTGTTTATGCCATGGTATTGAACACCAAGTTTTTTGGATTCATTACCGGGGATTATTTGATTTGTGAAAAGTATTGATCACAATTTCGTGCACCAGTCATCATTGCAAGGAGGCTGGACACTTCAAGTCAAACTGTCCAAAGCTCAAAAAGGAGGACAAAGGAAAGAAGGAAAGGAAGAGAGTACTCATGGCAGCTTGGGAGGATCTTGAGAATGACTCAAATGAAGAAGAAGAATCTGAAGGAGTTGCAAAGACTGCTTCATGGCTAGAAACAACAATCTTAATGAGGTAAACTATTTTGATTTGACCATTGAGGACTTGCATGCCATTATTTATGATCTCACTTTAAACACATCAAAATTGCTTGATAAATACAATGAATGCAGATCTGAAAGAGATGTGTTAAGAGCTGAAAATGAATTTTTAAAAGAAAAAGTGAAGGAAACTGAATGTGCTTTGGACATCATTGAAGATAACAGATTTCTAAAATTTGAACTTGAAAAATTAAAAGGAAAGCACATTGTGGATCCTTCACATGAGTTAATTGTTGAAAATGAAAGATTAAATGATATGATTAAAAGACTGAACGGTGACTTAGCAAAATTTGCTCAAGGTTCTAGTAACTTGGACAAATTACTTGCAAGTCAAAGACCATTGTTTGAAAAATCTGGTTTAGGCTACATAGCCAAGAAAGATGCAGCTTCTAATATTTCCTCTATAAAATTTGTGGCTTCTTCATCAAATACCAAAACCATACCAAACAAATCTGGTATTGAAAATACTCCAACACTTGAAGAAAAATTTGATGAAGTATACACAAGTGAAACTAAGCCTTCACCAAGAACTGGTCCGAGCTCAAACCGGCCAGGTTTGGGTTACATTTCGAATAATGAGGCTGTTTTCAAGAAACCACCATTTTACAACAAAACCTCATATTCGAAAGGTAAAAATGTTCAAAGAAATTCTGGTGAAAATGCTTTTGTAAAGAGGAATAACTTTAATAAAAAACAGTTTGTCAAAAGAAATGCATCTCCTCTAAAAACTAGAAAATTCCAACAAGCAATATAACTCACCTCAATTTCAGCGGCACAAATCAGAAAATCATTGTGTTAATTGCAAGAAATTTGGTCACTCATATGCACAATGCTTTATTAAAAAAAGAGTTGTTGGAAACAAAGTT
Organism: Arachis hypogaea; assembly: GCF_003086295.3. Classification (NCBI taxonomy): domain Eukaryota; kingdom Viridiplantae; phylum Streptophyta; class Magnoliopsida; order Fabales; family Fabaceae; genus Arachis; species Arachis hypogaea. The sequence goes on from NC_092045.1 coordinate 26,679,161, forward strand.
TACAATATTGTTTGTGATTTCAATGCACTTGGGCAACCAAGATGGATTAACTTCAAAGGATCCAAATTAATTTGGATACTTAAGGCTACTTGAAACTCATCATGTAGATTTGCCTAGCATCCAAGAACAAAAAGGACATGTGGTACATGGATAGTGGATGTTCAAGGCACATGACTGGAAGGTCAACCTACTTCATCAAACTAAATAAATATGATGGAGGTTTTGTGACCTTTGGAGATGATGGTAAAGGTAATATCATTGCTATTGGAAAAGTAGGTAATGAGCAATCTACTTTCATTGGTGATGTGCTTTTGGTATGTGGCTTAAAGCACAATCTTCTGAGTATAAGTTAGCTGTGTGATTTAGGATATTTAGTTATTTTCAAAATGCTTAAATGCTATGTTGTTAATGAAAAGACAAATGAAGTAATGTTTGTTGCCAAGCATTTCAATAATATGTATGGACTTACTCTTGATGAACTAAAGGATCAAAATGTAGCTTGTCTTCACTCTAAAGAATCTGAAAAGTGGTTATGGCAGAAGAGATTGGGCCATGCAAGTATGTTTCAAATAAACAAACTTGTAAAGAAAGAATTAGTAAGAGGTCTCTGATAAACTCCGTTTTGACGGTTTATCTTGTATTGATTTTAAGAGCTTTTATGACCTTTTACCCACATTTATTCAATGAAATGGCATGGTTTTGGTGATTGTCTCCTTATTTGTGCTTAGATGTGAAAACATGCTTTTCAACCCTTAATTTGATGGTTTTAATCTCCCTTTGATTCCACTAGATGCCTTGATATGTTTGTTAGTGATTTCAGATTGAAAAGGGCTAGGAATGGATCAAAGGAGTGAAGAGGGAAAGCATGCAAAGTGGAGAAATCATGAAAAGTCAAGGGAGTTGAACTCGCCCATGGACGCGCGCGCGCACCTGGCGCTTGCGCGCACCTGCGAATTACCCCATGGACGTGTACGCGTGCTGTGCGCGTACGCGTTGGTGCTGATATATGATTTTTTAATGAATTCGCAACCAACGAATTCTGAAGGGTTGTGGGGCCCAATTGCAACCAACTTTGGTGCCAAAGATGCTATTTAAAGCCAAGGATTGAAGGGAAAAGGAGATTCCAATCATTCACACACATTAGGATTAGTTAGAATTAGTTTCTAGAGAGAGAAACTCTCACTTCTCTCTAGGATTAGGATTAGGATTAGGTTTAGTTCTTAGATCTAGATTTTAATACATCTTCTTCTACTTTTATCTTCTCAATTCCTTGTTGTTACATTCATTCTCCTTCCATTCTTTTGTTGTAATTTCCTTTATGTTGTTCTTATGTTTTGTTGTAGATCTACTATTGTTCCTTCCATTTTCTTTCAATTCAATAAGAGGTAATTCATAATAATTGTTCTTCTTTGCTTTTCTATTGTTGATCTCTTGCCTTTGTAGTTAGATCTCTCTTTAATTCTTGCAATTTATGTTCTTTACTTTTATTGCCTTTTATGTGTTTGTTGAAATGCCTCTTCTAGATATAGTATAGATTTTGTTCCTCTTGGCCTAGGTAGAGTAATTAATGACACTTGAGTTATCTAATTCCTTTGTTGATTGGTAATTGGAGAGATTGCTAATTGGTTTGGAGTGCACTAAAGCTAGTCTTTCCTTGGGAGTTGGCTAGGACTTGTGGCTCAAGTCAATTCATCCACTTGACTTTCCTTTATTTAGTAAGGGTTAACTAAGTGGTAGCAATGAACAATTCTCATCACAATTGAGAAGGATAACTAGGATAGGACTTTTAATTTTCATATCTTGCCAAGAGCCTTTTATAGTTGTTAGTTTATTTTCATTGCCATTTACTTTCATGCCTCTTATCAAAACCCCAAAACAACTCAAACCAATAACAAAACACTTTATTGCAATTCCTAGGGAGAACGACCCGAGGTTTAAATACTTCGGTTATTAATTTTAGGGGTTTGTACTAGTGACAAACAATCTTTTGTATGAAAGGATTATTGCTTGGTTTAGAAACTATACTTCGACGAGATTTTATTTGAGAAATTCTAAACCGTCAAAAATCTAATCATCAAAATGGCGCCGTTGCCGGGGAATTGCAATGGTGTTATGTTATTGGTTATTGTACATATGTGAATAGTGTGAATATCTTGCTTTTTGCTTTATTTGCTAGTTGTAGAATTTTGTTTCTTTTGTTTTCTATTAGCTTTTGTTTTTCTTTTATCTTTTCACCATGAATTCTCATTTTGGCTATGAGTGTGATCACAACTATGTTGTAGGTGATGGAAGCTATAGTGAAGATGTGTATTGATGACAAGTCATCATATACCCATTTTTCAAGCTAATTTCACTTGTTTTATTAGTCTTTATGCACTTTCTTGCATCCTAAGTAAGTGATTTGGAGTGAAAATGCATAACTTCTTTAAATCAAGCAACCACCATGAAATTAATGTTAACTCATGAGGTTTAAGCTAATTTTAATTGAATTTTAATTGATTTATAAGCCTTGTGAATTTAGTGATACTTGGAGTGGTTGTTTTGGTTTATTGTAGGTGAAGAAAAGAATAAAAGAGAAAAGTGTGGCCTAAGAAAGCGTGACCAAAGGAGAAGAAAACGTGGTCAAAGGAAGGAGAAGTGTGCCGCATGTAAAGAGGGGAGGCAAGCATTGCCCTCCACAAGGGCACACTGCCCTCTAAGAGGGCAACATAAGGGAACAAAGCATAAAAGGCAACTCTGCCCTGCCCACTAGAAGGGCAGAGCACAAATTTGTGCCTTGGAATCAAGAAGAAGAAAATGTTGCCCTGCCCTCCACAAGGGCAGTATCGGGCTCACAAGGGAAGAAAATCAAAGAAAAATGTCTACCAATGCTTGCCACAAGAGTTGAACACGGGACCATGAGGAAGCAAGGAATTAAGCCTCACTTTGGTGCCAAGAAAGCCAAGGAAATTAAGTAGCGTGTGTTTCTGCCATGATTCGAACGCGGGACTTCAGTTTGGAAACACTGCCCTGCCCTCCGCGAGGGCAGGGTAGCATTTTGTTGTGGCACAATTCTGGCGCACCAAGGCACCATTCTGGCGCACCGCAGCATCACCTGGCAGCACCAACAGCGCACCACAGCACAATTCTGGCGCACTAACTTTTTCTGCCCTGCCCTCCGCGAGGGCAGGGCAGCATCCTGCGCACCAAGGCACCATTCTGGCGCACCACGCACGCACCAAGCACCAAATCCTGCCCTGCCCTCCACAAGGGCAGGGCAGCCTCCTGGAAGCTATTATTTTTGGGCCGAAAATTAAATTAAAAATCCAATTTAATTCATTTCTTCACCAAATCAAAAGCCCATTCAAATCCCAAAATCCAAGAATAGAAAGTGTATAAATAGGAGCTAGTTTGATGTAATTAGAAACTTTTTTTTTGACTTTTGAATTTTGCACTTTCTTTGAGCTTTGAATTTTATTTTTGCACTTTGGAGCTTCTCTTGGTGACTTCACTGAGATTTCAGAGAATTGGGGAGGAGAATTGATCTCTCTTCTTCTTCGTTCTTGCTTAGGCCTTTTTAATTTCCTTGTTTTGAGTTTTGGGTGTGAAGAATTGAGGAAATTCTGTCTCAATCTCCATTCAAAATCTCTTTAAACATCTTTCTGCACAATTGAGTTTAATTTCAATTTCCTTTACTGCTTCTTCTTCATTTTCTTATCAATTGCTTTGAAAACTTGGATCTAGGAAGGTAATTGAGATCTAGGCTCTGCTACCTAGTCTCTGGAGTCCTGAGATCCTAATTTACTTTTGGTTCTTCTGTGAACCCTGCTGCACTTTCCTTTCAATTTCTGTTTGAATTCTCTTTGCTCCCAATTAAATTTCTGCTCTATTAATTGTGGCAATTCAATTTCTCTTTGTTTAGATTCTGCAATCCCAGTCCTCGAATCCCTTTTACATTCAAGCAATTTACATTCCTTGCCATTTAAGTTACTGCAATTTACATTTCTTGCACTTTAAGTTTCAGTCATTTACTTTCTTGTTCTTTAAGATTCAGCAAGTTTATTTTCCTGTTCTTTAATTTACTGCGATTCTCCCTTCTCCCTTTATATTCCAAGCAATTTAGCTTATGTTAAATACAACCCACTCAACCAAAACTTGATTCGCTTGACTAAATCAACCACTAAACTAAAATTGCTCAATCCTTCAATCCCTGTGGGATCGACCTCACTCATGTGAGTTATTATTACTTGATGCGACCCGGTACACTTGCCGGTGAGTTTTGTGTTGGATCGCTTTCCACACATCAAGTTTTTGGCGCCGTTGCCGGGGAATGAAATAGATTGACAATGATTAAGTGAAGTGGAGATCTAGATCAAGCATTTTTTTTCTTTTCTGTTATTTTAATTTTGACTAACACACTAACTGTTTGAATTTTTGCTTAAACTAACCAAAACTTCACTCTAGCTATAGATTGAAGTTTCATTGGTTTTCTGGATCTGTGTGTTTATTGTTGTGTGTTTGTATGTCAGGTACAGGAAGATCTTCCCCTGTCCTCTCTGAAATTGACCAAAGAACTCTTCGAAGAATAAGAAGAGCTGAAAGAGGGAAGAACGTTATTGGAGAGGAAGAATCTGAGGAGGAATTCCAAGAAATGGAAGGAGATCTCAATCAACCAGGAGAAGGGGCCAACAATAACCAACAACAACGAAGAGTCCTGGCTTCATATACATTTGCAAATGCTAGACACTGTGGAAGTAGCATTCTTCCTCCTAATGTCAATGCAAACAATTTTGAACTAAAGCCACAACTCATCACTTTGGTTCAAAACAACTGTTCTTTTGGAGGAGGGCCTTTGGAGGACCCAAATCAACATTTATCTACCTTCTTGAGAATCTGTGACACTGTGAAAACCAATGGTGTGCCTCATGACAGTTACAAGTTGTTGCTCTTTCCATTTTCTCTCAGAGATAAAGCCACTCAATGGCTAGAGACCTTTCCAAAAGATAGCATCAACACTTGGGATGACTTAGTAAGCAAGTTTCTTGCCAAATTTTATCCCCCTCAAAGAATCCTAAGATTGAAGACTGAGGTGCAGACATTCACTCAAATGGAGGCTGAAAACTTATATGAAGCATGGGAAAGATATAAGGCTCTATTGAGGAAATGTCCACCAGAGATGTTCTCTGAGTGGGACAAGTTGCAGAACTTCTATGAGGGACTCACTCTTAAGGCTCAAGAAGCACTTGATCATTCAGCTGGAGGCTCTTTGCAACTCATGAAAACTACAGAGGAAGCTCAAAACCTCATTGATATGGTGGCCAATAACCAATATTTCTTTGCTCATCAAAGACAACGCCAACCATCACAAAGAAGAGGAGTAATGGAGTTGGAAAGAGTGGATTCAATTCTAGCTCAGAACAAGATAATGCAGCAGCAAATTCAACAACAGTTTGAGCAAATGGCCAAAAGGATTGATGGCTTGCAAGTTGCATCAGTGAGTGCCACAAGCCAACCACCAACTACTTGGGTGCAAAGTGAAGAAACTCAAGAGGAGCAACAGCAAGAGCAAGTCCAGTACATGCACAACCAAAATCCTGGAACAAATGAAGTCTATGGTGATACTTACAATCCATCTTGGAAGAACCATCCCAACCTCAGATGGGGAGACAACCATAATCAAAACCAACAACCATGGCAAAGAAACTCAAGTCAGAACAATTGGAAAAACACAAACCACAACCCCCAGCCAAACACTAACCAAAATACATACAGAAAACCACAAAATAATTACCCCAACTCTAACCATTATCCACCTAATAACCACCCAACAAATCAAAATACCTATCATCATCCATCAACACCCCAAAACCAACCAATTTCACAAGAATCCCAGAGGATCACTAATCTAGAGATGCTAATGGAGAAAATGATGAAGAACCAAGAATTAACAACAAAGAACCAAGAAGCTTCCATGAAGAACTTAGAAAGGCAAATTGGGCAAATCTCCAAACAGATTTCTGTTGAAAAATCATCAAGCTCACTACCAAGTGACACCATTCCCAACCCAAAGGAAGAATGCAAGGTCGTGCAACTAAGAAGTGGAAAAATGTTAGTGGATGGTAACCAAGGAGCAACCAAGAATAATGACAATGAGCCAACAAAGAATGATGAAGCCATCAACAAGGACATGGTAAGCAAGAATGTCCCAGAAAAATTCACAGAGGAAAACAACGAACCACAGAATCTGAAGAAAGGAAAGCAGATCATGGAAGAACCAAATCCAAAACAACATCAAGTGGAGAAGAGCTCAACACCACCACTACCGTATCCACAGAGATTCCACAAAGAGACAAAGGATCAGCATTTCCACAAATTTCTTGAGACTTTCAAGAAGCTGGAAATCAACATACCTTTAGCTGAGGCATTGGAGCAAATGCCTCTGTATGCCAAGTTCTTGAAGGAGCTCATCAACAAGAAGAGAAGTTGGAATGAAAAGGAGACTGTAATGCTTAGTGAAGAATGCAGTTCTCTCATTAAAAAGGGACTCCCTCCCAAGCTTGAAGATCCTGGAGGTTTCTTCCTACCCTGTACTATTGGAAACCTATTCATCAACAATGGGATGTGTGATTTAGGAGCAAGCATAAATCTAATCCCATCTTCTTTAGTGAAAAAGCTTGGCATAGAGGAGGTGAAACCAATACAGATGTCTTTGGAGTTGGTGGACCAATCAGTAATATATCCTAAAGGGCTGATTGAGAACCTTTTAGTTAAGGTCGACAAGTTCAATTATCCTGCAGATTTTGTGATCCTGGATTCTTCAGAAAAAGGAAATGACTCCATAATACTTGGTCGACCATTTTTGGCCACTGCTAGAGCCATTGTGGATGTAGAGCAGGGAGAGTTAACCCTCAGGATGCATGAGGAGAGCATCATCTTGAAAGTCTTTCCAAAATTACAAAGGAATGAAGAAACAAGCAAAACAAGTGGTGACTTCCTTCCAAAGCAAACAACCGACAAAGCAGTAGAACAGAAAAACAAGCAGATGCAAGAAGAAAAAGGAATTCAAAAGGAAGCAGGGGTAATAAACAAGAAGGAAGGTATCACAACCCAAGTCACTGTCAAGAAAGAAAGATCAACAAGAAAGAAAAAGATGAAGAGCAAGAATAAGGTTCACAAAGGGTGGAAGAACAAGAAAATTCCAACTGAGGGGTTTTCCAAAGGTGACAAAGTACAATTAGTATATCAACAGCTAGGAACAGAAGATTATTACACTGTCAACCAAGTACTTTCTCTTGAGCATATGGAAATTGAACATCAAGGCACACAGAGAAAGCTTACAGTGAGAGGTGACAAGTTGAGACATCACCAACATCAACCACACTAAAGGGAGTTCAATGTCAAGCTAGTGACAATAAAAGATCGCTTCATGGGAGGCAACCCATGGTTTAAGATTCCTGTCCTCTCTTTCATTTAATAAGCTATGATTCCTCTGAGTATGATTTTGAACTTTCATGCCTGATAAATGCATACATTGTTTTGAAGCACATGACAAACTTCTAAGTTTGGTGTACCTTAAAGCACACCCAAGTTCATTGTTTTTCAAAAAAAAAAAAGGGGATTAGTCTTAGAACATATGCATAATTCTTTTGATGAAGCATATGACCAAACACTAAGTTTAGTGTCTGCATGTGTAACAATATTCAGAAGATCATTTCCCAATCATGGACTCAAAACCATACAAAGGGATCATGCATCAATTTTTTTTATAAAATGCATCAATTGTGAAGAATGGTTTGCATTGTTAAGCCATTCCCTCAATAAAAGATAAGTTTGGTGTTCACCAACTTTTAGCATCTTTAATTAAGGGACACAATTGACCACGGAAAAAATATATAGAATAAATAACAATTAAACAAACCAAAACAATTTTTTTATTGCAAATAAATTGCCAACGACTATATTAATGTTCTAAGGCTAGCTGTTTTGGTTCAGGCAGGAGAAAAAGATTAAGACAAAAGCAAGGAGGGGCCACGGCTAGGATAAGCTATGTGAGGATGGTCACATGTGCCTAGAAGAATGCGCTCATGGGGAAGCAGAATTTGCATGCATGCATGCATCATTGAACGCCTAAATGCATGCAGCCAATGGGAGGAGGATTCTCGTCAAAGCCTCAACAATGCATGCAGACCGTCCATCCCATGAACCCCTTAGATGAACAACTCAATCTCAACCCTTCATGAGCACCAACGAGCTCTTTCTTCATTCATTGTGGTTTTGTTGGAAAGCTTGAAGAATCTGCCTATTAATAGCCGTAGCACTACACGGTTTACACACTCATTCAAGCTACCTTCATATGAAAACCATAATCCCCTTTACTCCTAAAGCCAACATAATTCCCTTGTCTCACAGTAGAACCGAACCAAAACTCTTCCCAAACACAACACATACTTCTTCTTTTCTCACTTTTCCTTTCTTTTCACCTCAAATCTAATGGCCTCTTCAAGTTCAAAAAGAAGGCCGGGAAAGGAACCTATGGGAGCCGAACCTCCATCATTTGATGCAAACAAATTTAGATCCCAATTCCATGAAGGGAGATATCATAGGTTCATGAAGACAAAGAATGTCATCTATGAGAAAGGCCTTGAGTTGAGAGACGGGGAATACCCCATCATGAGGCAAATCACTAAAGAAAGAAGGTGGGAACTTTTATGTGCTCTTCTTGTTGACATCAGTGCAGTCATGATCAGGGAGTTCTATGCAAATGCTGTAAAAGAAAACAAAGATAGTCCCCTTACACAAGTTATGTCAGAGGAGTTGAAGTGAGTTTTAGCCCGGCTGCCATCACAAGGGCCCTCAAGTTGAGAACCATAACTTATGCAGAGCCCAGTTATGAAACCAGATTGCAGATGGAAAACAATCCTAATGAGATCTTGCAAGGGTTATGTGTGGAGAATACAGATTGGGAAAGAGATTCAAAGGGAGTTCCAAGTCACTTGAGAAGGATAAATCTTACTCCTGTGGCCAAGGGATGGTATGAAATAGTGAGGAGATCTATCCTTCCTACTGGAAACACCTCTTGGGTCACAATCAAACGAGCACTCTTGACATATTGCATCTTACATGGAGGTGAAATCAACCTCGCACAAATCATAGCCGACAGCATCCAAGAGATGGCCAATAGCACAAGCAAATCAAGTGGTCTTGGACATCCAAGTACCATCCTCAGGCTATGTGACAAAGCTAGAGTAATCTTTCAAGATGAGGATACAGAAAAAGTGAAAAAGGGAAAAGGAATCACCAAGAAGAGTATGGAGGGAATGAATGAAGAAGAAGATCAAGAAGGGGTGGTAGCTCCTAGACAAAGGAGATCACAAAGAGAGGAAGGACAAAATCAAGATCATGATGCCATAGACATGAGCCAATTACAAAGATCAATTGAAGAACTATCTCAGCAACTCATGCAGGCTCAACAAAGCCAAAATCAGGGGGCCAAGAGAAATATCTAGAGCCCCATCCAGAATTTATGGAGCAATATTTGAAAGATAAAGAGGAACGAGAAGCTTGGCAGCATCAAATGGAGGAGAAACAAGAGAGATGGCAACAACAAATGATGACTCAGCAGCAAGAATTTCAAGCACAGATTCTTGAAGGACAAAAAGAGCAATATAAAGAATTCAAAGAATCATATGATAAGCTGTATTTTAGTCAAGCTAAAGCAGGGGAATATAGTCACAACCTGTATCAATGGAAGAATATTCATCACACCATGGGAGAAGTTAGATATGCACAAAGAATGGAGAATGATGAAGACATGCAAGCAAGGTTGGAGTACTTGACCCACAATTTGCCAACACTCAATCCTGAGATCAAGCCATTTGAGCAATGCCCTGAATTTTTAGCCAAGCAACAGGCAAGATCTCATCAATATACTGAGGCAACTTTTAAAAGATTGGAAGACGTTGGGCTCTCAGGACTCTTAGATTCTGTTTGGGGTAGAAGATGTCCTGGTGAAGAGATCCGAGATTATTCCAAGACAGGGAAGAGAAAGAAGAAAAAGGGAGAATCAAGCAGCAGCCACGACCATTAGAAGGTGGCAAAGTTCTTTCATATTTCCTCTTTCATGTCTCTAATAAGGAGATGCATATCTGAAACATGATATGCCTCCATCATCTATTTCTTTTTACTTCATGCAATTGTTGTTCTTTGTTTTCTTTTTTAGTTATTTAATAAATAGCTAAAGAAATGCTAAATCTGCATAATGCTTGTTAACCATCACTTAGCTTGAAATTTGTTTTGTTTCCCATATGCTTAAATAAAAGAGATTTGTTTGAATTGAAAAGTGAAATATCCAATGTTGCATAAGTAAGAATGGAAGTTAATGGTGGTATAAGTGTTTGATTAAATGCATGACTCATGAAATAATTGTTGCATAATATCATTCTCATTCAAGGGTGAGTTAGCTTGCTGTTGTAAAGACTCTCATCAATAAAGAAAAAGCCCTTGGTAACAAAAACAGAAAGAAAAGGAAGAAGAAAAAGCCAAAATGGCAAGAAAAACAAAGAATAAAGGTTGGACACCAATAGCTTGGACCCTAGGACATATGCCTGTGGTGTTCTTGTACTAAGATATGCTTGGATGAGTAAGTTCTAAGGGGTATTTTAAAACTCGGTCACTTAGATCAACTGATTTGGGATGGCCAATTGAAAGTCCACAATAAAGAGCAACTTAGATACAGAACATTTAGTTATCCAAAGAGATGCTGGGCATCAATGATCCTAGGAAGAATTAGTGAGCAATGTGTCTTTGGTGGAAAAATGTTGAGTAAAAGAAAAAAAAAATAATAAAGCCAAAGGCTGCTACTGCAACATTTGACACCAAACCTCCAAAAGAATAATAAGCTTGTTAAGCATTATAAGCCAAGAAAAGTTAGCAAGGGAGTAATTAAAAAGTGAGTCTTATAACAGCAAGTTTAGCAAGCCTTTGAGGAAAGATGTACATTATGTAACAGCAACAATAATTGAGTTATCATTGTCTGCATAAAGATCCCATAAATCAAGTTCTGCTATATGCCTAATAAGGATATGTACTCTTTTCTTATTCATTTCAATTGCTCTTAATTTTGATGCTTGCTTGGGGACAAGCAAGATTTAAGTTTGGTGTTGTGATGACAAGTCATCATATACCCATTTTTCAAGCTAATTTCACTTGTTTTATTAGTTTTTATGCACTTTCTTGCATCCTAAGTAAGTGATTTGGAGTGAAAATGCATAACTTCTTTAAATCAAGCAACCACCATGAAATTAATGTTAACTCATGAGGTTTAAGCTAATTTTAATTGAATTTTAATTGATTTATAAGCCTTGTGAATTTAGTGATACTTGGAGTGGTTGTTTTGGTTTATTGTAGGTGAAGAAAAGAATAAAAGAGAAAAGCGTGACCAAAGGAGAAGAAAACGTGGTCAAAGGAAGGAGAAGTGTGCCGCATGTAAAGAGGGGAGGCAAGCATTGCCCTCCACAAGGGCACACTGCCCTCTAGGAGGGCAACATAAGGGAACAAAGCATAAAAGGCAACTATGCCCTGCCCACTAGAAGGGCAGAGCACAAATTTGTGCCTTGGAATCAAGAAGAAGAAAATGTTGCCTTGCCCTCCACAAGGGCAGTATCGGGCTCACAAGGGAAGAAAATCAAAGGAAAATGTCTACCAATGCTTGCCACAAGAGTTGAACACGGGACCATGAGGAAGCAAGGAATTAAGCCTCACTTTGGTGCCAAGAAAGCCAAGGAAATTAAGTAGCGTGTGTTTCTGCCATGATTCGAACGCGGGACTTCAGTTTGGAAACACTGCCCTGCCCTCCGCGAGGGCAGGGCAGCATTTTGTTGTGGCACAATTCTGGCGCACCAAGGCACCATTCTGGCGCACCGCAGCATCATCTGGCAGCACCAGCAGCGCACCACAGCACAATTCTGGCGCACCAACTTTTTCTGCCCTGCCCTCCGCGAGGGCAGGGCAGCATCCTGCGCACCAAGGCACCATTCTGGCGCACCACGCACGCACCAAGCACCAAATCCTGCCCTGCTCTCCACAAGGGCAGGGCAGCCTCCTGGAAGCTATTATTTTTGGGCCGAAAATTAAATTAAAAATCCAATTTAATTCATTTCTTCACCAAATCAAAAGCCCATTCAAATCCCAAAATCCAAGAATAGAAAGTGTATAAATAGGAGCTAGTTTGATGTAATTAGAAACCTTTTTTTTTTACTTTTGAATTTTGCACTTTCTTTGAGCTTTGAATTTTATTTTTGCACTTTGGAGCTTCTCTTGGTGACTTCACTGAGATTTCAGAGAATTGGGGAGGAGAATTGATCTCTCTTCTTCCTCGTTCTTGCTTAGGCCTTTTTAATTTCCTTGTTTTGAGTTTTGGGTGTGAAGAATTGAGGAAATTCTGTCTCAATCTCCATTCAAAATCTCTTTAAACATCTTTCTGCACAATTGAGTTTAATTTCAATTTCCTTTACTGCTTCTTCTTCATTTTCTTATCAATTGCTTTGAAAACTTGGATCTAGGAAGGTAATTGAGATCTAGGCTCTGCTACCTAGTCTCTGGAGTCCTGAGATCCTAATTTACTTTTGGTTCTTCTGTGAACCCTGCTGCACTTTCCTTTCAATTTCTGTTTGAATTCTCTTTGCTCCCAATTAAATTTCTGCTCTATTAATTGTGGCAATTCAATTTCTCTTTGTTTAGATTCTGCAATCCCAGTCCTCGAATCCCTTTTACATTCAAGCAATTTACATTCCTTGCCATTTAAGTTACTGCAATTTACATTTCTTGCACTTTAAGTTTCAGTCATTTACTTTCTTGTTCTTTAAGATTCAGCAAGTTTATTTTCCTGTTCTTTAATTTACTGCGATTCTCCCTTCTCCCTTTATATTCCAAGAAATTTAGCTTATGTTAAATACAACCCACTCAACCAAAACTTGATTCGCTTGACTAAATCAACCACTAAACTAAAATTGCTCAATCCTTCAATCCCTGTGGGATCGACCTCACTCATGTGAGTTATTATTACTTGATGCGACCCGGTACACTTGCCGGTGAGTTTTGTGTTGGATCGCTTTCCACACATCATGTATCAAGGATGGGACAATCAAAGGTGGGAGGAGCCATATGCATATGATCAATCTTCATGGCAACAACCTCCACCAATGCACTATGAAGAAGAGCCATTCTATGATGCATATCAATCCAATGGCTATGGTAAATCTCCTTGTGACTTTCAAGAACCACCACCATATGCCTATGAACCATATCCTCAACATAACTCTCAACCATACTCACAAGCCCCTTCTTACCAACCACCTTCATATGACCCTAATCCATATCCATCCTACCAACAACCTTATGAGCCATATGAACCACACATAGAGCCACCACCACTCCAACATCAATATTTTCAAGAGCCACCTCCTCCATATTATTATCAAGATGAACCACCTCCGTTATATGAAAATTTCCAACCACAAGATGAATACTACTTTCCACCACAACCTCCCATGGAAGAATACTCATATCCATTGATCCAAGAGCCACATGATCCTAATCATATTATCCAAGAGGAACAAGAGTCAAGGGATCGTCTCAAGGAAGCATTGGATCAATTTCAAGCAACCATGGAGTGTGTTGTGCAACAAGTGGAAAGAGTGGAGAATATTGAACCACCACAACTCTACCAAGAAGAACCACCTTCCTATTATGAACCCTCTCCCCAATTTGATGAACCCTTCCACCCACTCCAATCTCTAATGGATGAAACCCTTGGTGTTCTTGTTCAAGGGCAAGAAGAGATGAAAAGGGATGTGCAAAATTTCATGGCCGCCTTGGATGCGGTAACAAATCAATTAGCCTCCCAATGCTTGAACACTCAAGGAACTCCCATGGCTATATGTGGAAAATCGAATGAAGAACATAGCATGAAGGAGAGATTGGAAACTCCGGTGGGAAATGAAGGAAGTTGCTTTGTATTGGAACAATTGGAGGAAGCTTTAATTGTTGAAGACAAGAAAGAAGTGGTAGAAGACTTAGGAGATGCGGAGCTTCCATGGGAACATAGAGTTGAAGAAAATCCCTCCAAGATGATTGAAATTGATGCTAGGGAGGAAAGTGCACACCTTCCAAGGCATATTCCATATGAAGACTTGGATGGGATAGAGAAAGAATTGAGTTTCCTTGGTGATGAAGATCAAGGATCAAGTATTAGTGGTGAAGAATCCTTTGAGCATGAAGAACCTTCTCCGGTTGGATTTGAAAGCGTTGAGGAGGTGGAGGCAATCAAGGACGAAAACAAGGGAGTGGAGCTTACTAGCACATTGGAAATACCTCTCCCCAAGCCACCACCATCCACTCTCTCATTCAAGTGGGTAAATTCCTTATACTCAAGCTTTATTATTCCCCTTGAATATGGTTTGCTTGAAACGGATGGTCAACTTAGATATATTTGTGGCTTTAAGAGTAAAAAGGAGATGGTTAGTGGTTGGAAGCATTATCCTAGGTTCATTATGGTCACATGTCCAAAGCTTGATAGCAAAGGTTGGTGTATAACTAAAGTACATGGGTCTAGAAAGATGTTTGGTCACTTTGTTGAGAATTCACCTCGCTCACCACCCACATGGATTAATGATAATCAACTTGGAGATGGGTGTGAAAACAAAATATGGGATCCGAGAACACATGAGGATCAACATTGGGAGCCCATGGTTTGTGAAGAACTCCATCAAAGCTTGGGGATATTAATCTTGAATGATGGAGCTTATTGGAAGTCCAAGCATTGGTGGAAGTTCCAAGATGATTACATGCACAATCCACCTTGAGAGAAGCTCCCCATAAGTCCAACTTAAGGACACTAAACAAAAGTGCTAGGTGGGAGACACCCTACCATGGTAAAATCTTTTCATTTTCTCTTTTGTAAATATTTGGTAGAATTAGTCTAATTTCATGTTTTGTTTAGTTAGTTGAGTATATTTGGTAGTTTAATATGTTAAATAAGGTTTTATGGTATTTTGGTAGCTGCTTGGAGGTTTGGAATGCTTAGATTGGTGCAAAAACATAGAAAAATTTTGAAAAACAGAGCACCATCCACGCGTACGCGCACTGTACGCGTACGCGTGCATCAAGCGTTTTGGACCATCCACGCGAGCGCGCCATGCACGCGTACGCGTGGATTGAGAAGTTCCACCTTCCATACCTTGACCCAAGAGTTAGGCCTGCACTGTGCGGAAATTGGGCCTGAGGCACAAACCTATTTGCGCGCTCGCGCACATGACGCGTACGCGCCACTCTCGAAATAAGCCATCGACGCGCGCGCGTCATGCGTGCGTGCGCGTGGATGCCCTTTCTTCCATCCATTTCTTTTCTTCTCCTCTTTCCATTTCTTTTCCTTCTCCTTTCTTCTTCCCTCCTCCAATCCCTCTTCCAACACTTCCTAACACCATGGATAACCATTTATTTTAGTTAGTTAATTAGTTAGTTAGTTTGTTTGTTAGATAGCTTTAGTTTAATTTTCATTTTATTTTCTCTCTTTTCATCATAAGTGTTGGATTATTGACTTTGTTTACTATGCATTGCTTCCCCCTTATTGCCTAAATGCTAATTTAGCATTAATATTTTTAGATAATCTTTGTTAGATCCTATGATTGAGGTTATATTTTGCTACTTGGTCTTGAGTTTTTCATGCTTATCTTTTGAAAAATACCAAGTGATGAGAATTGCCTTCGAGCTTGTAACTCTTCTTAAATTACATGAATTGGCCATCATGTGATTTGAGCCTTATTTTGTGATTAGGCAATCTCTTGATGGATGATGATGTGCATTTACCTTAATGCATTGTATTTCATGATCATATGCATCCATATGTGTTCAGCTTGAATGCTTTCATGCTTCTTTAATACTTGTTTTACCTTACAAGTTCACTTAAAGCATCTCAAGCATACTAGAATGAGTAAAGTGCATGCTTCTTTTGTGACATAGCTCTTTTATGCTAATGTGTGTTCTAAACCGTGCAATTTAGATTTCACACACCTAATATTTCTTAATGTCACACTAATTCACTCACTCATTTTTAGTGATTAGTACCTCATTCCAACAAAGTATGCTTCCTTGTTTTTATATCTTCTCATCTTATGGTGTTATATTTTTGTTTTTCATGAACAATGCACCACAAGCAATAAGGGAAGCAAGACTAAGAACACGCAGCAATCCGGAGAGTCGCCGTACCCCCTTGCTCATCTTTGAGTGCACCGAGGACGGTGCAAACTTTTAAGTGTGGGGAGGTCGTCTGACCGTTCGGCGATTTTGGGTGACAAGTTTCTAATCCCAACACTTTTGCATTTCATTTTAGGTTTTTAGTATTTTTGTTGCATTTTCTTATTTTTTGCATACATATACACAATAAGCTTAGTCAAAATAATGAAAATTTTCAAGATTTCTATCTATAGGGCACCTCAATTGATTTGAGTGAAAACTTTTCATTAAACTTGCTTGAATTATATATCTTGTGGATCATGTTTTTTTTGAGCTAAGAACACAAGCAAGTGAGTTTTGAGCCTAATGGTGTGGTTACATCTTATAACCACCTATTTTTCCTTCTTGTGTGCATTATTCTCTTTCTATAATTGTAATCTTTGATTTGTTTGATTCTTTATGTCCATTATTTTGTGTATTCATGCATTTATATGATTGAGGCCATCATTTCATTTAGCTCACTTACCCAAATAGCCTTACCCTTTATCTCCCCTTGATTAGCCGAATTGGAGCCTGCGCTTAACCCACTTTGTTCTTAATTTAGCACATTACAAGACTTAAAGCGGAAAACAATAAATGTCCTTATTTGGATCTTTGATTAGCTTAGGCTAGTGTGTGTGAGTATCATTCAAGTGTGGGAACCTTGGGACATTGGGTGAAAAAAAGGGTAGTTTTGTATTATTATTGGAAATATTGGGAATTGGGTACATACTCATGTATTGATCAAATGTAAAACCTTATGCATTGATGCTCTTGTATATAAAAATAAAAAAAATGAGAAAAACAAAAGAAAAAGAAAAGAAAAATAATATGGAAAAGAAAAAAAATAGAAAAAGAAAGAAAAAAGAAGAAAAATAATAAAAAGGGGACAAAATGCCCCAAAGTAAAGCTCAAACAATAAAGAATCAATGCATATGGAATGTGAATAAAAAAAAGAAAATGCATGAGTATGTGAAAAAGTGAGGAATGGGTAGTTAGGTTAGCTTTGAAATTGTATAGGATGTCATAGGTTAGGTGGGAAGTTTAAGCTTATCAAAGATTCAAATTTCAAGCTCACTTGACCAAATATGCATCCTACCTTGACCCTAGCCCCATTACAACCAAAGAAAAGACCTCATGATATATGTATGCATGCATGAAATATATGTTGATTGTTAGAAGAAGAACAAATCTTGGAAAGCATGATTAGGGGAGAATTGAGAGAATCAACCCTAAACACTTGAGCGAATAGAGTGCAAACAAATCCGGTGAGGGTTTGATGCTCAATTACATGTTTCCACCTATGATCATAATTTTTATGCAAGTTTGTAAAAATATTTAATAACTCAATTCAATTGTAGATTAGACTTGCTAGCCCTTAGCCCTTGTGCATATATGCTTCTTGGGAATTGATTTATTTTGACCAAGCAATTACATTCATTTAGATAGTTGCATGTAGGTAGATTGCATTTAGTTAGTTCCATTGAATAAATACCATACCCTTTACTTCATTCTTGATTTAAAGCATGAGGACATGCTTGGTTTAAGTGTGGGGAGGTTGATAAACCCCGTTTTGACGGTTTATCTTGTATTGATTTTAAGAGCTTTTATGACCTTTTACCCACATTTATTCAATGAAATAGCATGGTTTTGTGATTGTCTCCTTATTTGTGCTTAGATGTGAAAACATGCTTTTCAACCCTTAATTTGATGGTTTTAATCTCCCTTTGATTCCACTAGATGCCTTGATATGTTTGTTAGTGATTTCAGATTGAAAAGGGCTAGGAATGGATCAAAGGAGTGAAGAGGGAAAGCATGCAAAGTGGAGAAATCATGAAAAGTCAAGGAAGTTGAACTCGCCCATGGACGCGCGCGCGCACCTGGCGCTTGCGCGCACCTGCGAATTACCCCATAGACGCGTACGCGTGCTGTGCGCGTACGCGTTGATGCTGATATATGATTTTTTAATGAATTCGCAACCAACGAATTCTGAAGGGTTGTGGGGACCAATTGCAACCAACTTTGGCACCAAAGATGCTATTTAAAGCCAAGGATTGAAGGGAAAAGGAGATTCTAATCATTCACACACATTAGGATTAGTTAGAATTAGATTCTAGAGAGAGAAGCTCTCACTTCTCTCTAGGATTAGGATTAGGATTAGGTTTAGTTCTTAGATCTAGATTTTAATACATCTTCTTCTACTTCTATCTTCTCAATTCCTTGTTGTTACATTCATTCTCCTTCCATTCTTTTGTTGTAATTTCCTTTATGTTGTTCTTATGTTTTGTTGTAGATCTACTATTGTTCCTTCCATTTTCTTTCAATTAAATAAAAGGTAATTCATAATAATTGTTCTTCTTTGCTTTTCTATTGTTGATCTCTTGCCTTTGTAGTTAGATCTCTCTTTAGTTCTTGCAATTTATGTTGTTTACTTTTATTGCCTTTTATGTGTTTGTTGAAATGCCTCTTCTAGATATAGTATAGATTTTGTTCCTCTTGGCCTAGGTAGAGTAATTAGTGACACTTGAGTTATCTAATTCCTTTGTTGATTGGTAAATGGAGAGATTGCTAATTGGTTTGGAGTGCACTAAAGCTAGTCTTTCCTTGGGAGTTGGCTAGGACTTGTGGCTCAAGTCATTTCATCCACTTGACTTTCCTTTATTTAGTAAGGGTTAACTAAGTGGTAGCAATGAACAATTCTCATCACAATTGAGAAGGATAACTAGGATAGGACTTCTAATTTTCATATCTTGCCAAGAGCCTTTTATAGTTGTTAGTTTATTTTCATTGCCATTTACTTTCATGCCTCTTATCAAAACCCCAAAACAACTCAAACCAATAACAAGACACTTTATTGCAATTCCTAGGGAGAACGACCCGAGGTTTAAATACTTCGGTTATTAATTTTAGGGGTTTGTACTAGTGACAAACAACTTTTGTATGAAAGGATTATTGCTTGGTTTAGAAACTATACTTCGACGAGATTTTATTTGAGAAATTCTAAACCGTCAAAAATCTAATCATTAGTCTCCCTTTGATAAAGTTTGACAAAGACATCACTTGTGATGCTTGCCAAATGGGAAAACAAACAAAAAGTTCTTTTAAACCAAAGGAAGACATCTCTACTAAAAGACCACTTGAGTTGCTACACATTGATTTATTTGGTCCAACAAGAACACAAAGCCTAGGAGGTAAACATTATGGTTTAGTAATTGTTGGTTGGGTTTTATTTCTTGCACACAAAAATGAAGCCTTTTTGGCCTTTGAACCTTTTTGCAAGAAAATTCAAAATGAAAAGGATTTGAAAATCTCTTCTATAAGAAGCGATCATGGAACTGAATTTGAGAATAATTTATTTGAATCCTTTTGTGAGGAATTTGGAATATCTCACAACTTCTCTTGTCCAAGGACACCACAACAAAATGGTGTTGTGGAAAGAAGAAATAGAAGCATACAAGAGATGACAAGAGCTATGCTTTGTGAGAGTAATATTCCAAAATTCCTTTGGGCTGAAGCGGTTAACACAGCCTGCCACATTTTGAATAGAACAATCATAAGGAAATTTTTGAAGAAAACCCCTTATGAACTTTGGAAAGGCTACCCACCAAACTTAGATTACTTGCACATCTTTGGATGCGAATGTTTTGTTTTTAATAACAAAGAAAATTTGGGTAAATTTGATCCAAAGGCTTATGAGTGTTTGTTTGTAGGATATTCCACAACTAGTAAAGCATATAGCGTTTATCATCAAGATGCTAGAATTATTGAGGAGTCCATACATGTTACATTTTGTGATACTAACTTGGTGCAAAGCATTTTGGAAGATTGTGATGCAGGAAATCAAGCTCAAAAGGAGGATGAAACTGCTCAAAATCATGAAAAAGAAAATTCTGGACAAACTGAACCAGAAACTGCAAATGCTGAAAATTCAAGAGACAATTCCATTTTATCTCATGAATCTGAAGGAAATCCTGCAGCCAGCAGTGCCCAGAATCCCTTGGTGACTGAATCTGCCTCCAAGTCCACCAGACCTCGTGAGTGGAGATTCTTGAAGAATTATCCTGAGGAATTTGTCATTGGGGACGTCTCTCATGGAGTGCAAACAAGGTCTTCCACTAGAAAGGCCAATGAAGGATCCAACATTGCCCTTCTATCACAAATAGAGCCTCAAAATGTCAAGGAAGAACTTTGTGACCCTTCTTGGGTTAAAGCTATAGAGGATGAGCTTCATGAGTTTGTAAAGAACCAAGTTTGGACTTTGGTTCCAAGGCCAAGTGGAAAGAAAATGACCGGCACCAAGTGGATATTTCGGAACAAGTTGGGAGAAGATGGTAGCATTGCAAGAAACAAGGCAAGGCTAGTGGCTCAAGGATATGACCAAGAAGAAGGAATAGACTTTGATGAATCCTTCGCCCCTGATGCCCGAATGGAAGCCATAAGACTTCTCTTAGCTTATGCTGTATTTTGTGGTTTTAAATTATACCAAATGGATGTGAAATGTGCATTCTTGAATGGAGTGATAGATAGAGAAGTGTATGTGGAGCAGCCTCCTGGTTTGAAAATAAAGAGCATTTTGATCATGTTTTTAAACTATCTAAAGCTCTCTATGGTTTAAGACAAGCTCCTAGAGCTTGGTATGAGAGACTTAGCTCTTTTCTTTTGAAAAATGGTTTTCAAAGAGGCACCACTGACACAACTCTATTCATCAAGAACTCTAATGATTCTTTTATTCTAGTCCAAATATATGTTGATGACATTATTTTTGGATCAGCCAATGAATCCCTTTGTTCAGAATTTGGAAAACTCATGACAAGAGAATTTGACATGAGTATGATGGGTGAACTTAATTTTTTCCTTGGGCTGCAAATTAAACAAACTGAAAAAGGTATTTTCATTCATCAAGAAAAGTATGCCAAGGAATTAGTTAAGAAATTTGGTATGGAAAATGCCAAACCCATGGGAACACCAATGCATCCTAATTCAAAATTAGATAAGGGAGAAACTGAGAAAGATGTTGATAAGACTAGGTATAGAGGAATGATTGGTTCTCTTATGTACTTAACTTCCTCTAGACCCGATATTGTGCAAAGTGTTGGATTGTGTTCTAGGTTCCAATCCAAACCTAAAGAGTCACATCTTTCTGCAGTTAAAAGGATCATTAGATATGTTCATGGCACATCCAATTTTGGTCTTTGGTATCCTAAGATTGATGATTTTTCTGCAGTTGGTTATTGTGATGCAGATTTTGCTGGTGATAGAGTTGATAGAAGGAGCACTTCTGGTTTATGTTGCTTCCTTGGAAAGTCCTTAAATGTTTGGTCAAGTAAGAAGCAACCAACAGTGGCATTATCCACTGCAGAGGCTGAGTATATAGCTGCTTCTTCTTGTTGTTCTCAGCTTTTATGGTTAAAAACATAGCTTGCTGATTACAAATTAAATGCTGAAAATATTCCCTTATTTTGTGACAACATGAGTGCCATTAACATTTCTAAAAACCCAGTTTTGCACTCAAGAACTAAACATATTGAAGTGAAATTTCACTCAATAAGAGAACATGTTCAAAAAGTGGATACTAGCATTCAATTTGTTAAATCAGACGAGCAATTGGCAGACATTTTCACTAAACCACTGCCTGAGGACAGATTTTGCATGCTTAGGACTAGTCTTGGAATCTTGAATTATGATTCTTTGTTTAAAAATTACTGATGTGCTTGCTGGAGAAATTTTGTCTCATGAACAGGTATGAGACAATTCTGGGCAGATGATGGTTATTCCCTTCACTCAGTGTGTTCTAGGCTTCTGGCAAGAGTTAGTTGAACTGGGCCATGCTCAAAATTCAGATCATGGGTGGTCTTATGTGTTTCCTTAAATCCAACCATCTCTGGGCCCAAATATGAATGTCACATTTTTGCTTAGTTGAGATTTTTGTTGGCTTGAGTGGTTATTTTAAATTTTTTTTTGCAAAAAGGGCTTTCATTAAAATGTTTTTAGTCTAAAAGAATTTTCTGTTTAATTAAAAAAAAGGGTTTCTGATTTTTTAAAATTATTTCTTCAAATCAAAATAAAATCTTTCTTAAATGAGGTCATGTCTTTTCAAAAGTCTTTTCAACAGTGATGCAGTTGCATGGTTTGAGGAAGTTTCTTTTGGGTACAATTACCAATATCCCTCTCTTTCCTCCATAACTTTTCCTCAAACCCTTCGGTTTCTTCCCTCTCTCTCCACTGTCTCTCTTCCATCAAAAGCCTCAATTCAACCAAAATGGGGAAGAAAGTTATTGCCAAAAGAGCACCTCGTGAGAAAATCCATAAACTTCCAGGATATCCTAGACCTTCAACCCGTTCTCAAGAACACTCCAAGGTATCCTGCCTCTGCTAAACCGACACCACCACCAAAGGCGATGCCTTCCAAACCTGCCTCTTCAAAACCTGGCTCTTCAAAGCCATCCTCATCCAAAGGGAAGCATCCGGCGATAGAGGAACCTATTCCCGAACCACTACAACCCAGGGCAAGGTCAGTCCCTGTGCGCTCACAGAGAGGTAAAACTTGAGTTCCTCTCAAATCAGTTAGTGAACCTGACATTGGGCCATTTGATCACAAAGCTCATTTTTTGACATCTCATTCGAACTATAACCCTTATAGATTCAAATCTGCCATGAACAATGATTTTTATGAAGGGGTTATCCAGTATCGTACCTTGTGTCCATCTTTTTTAGCTGATCTGCAATCTTTGAAAAGAAAAGGTTTTCCTTTTGTTGATAACTTGATTTTTCTGGACTGGAATCATCTTTTTGATATCAAAAAGCCTGTTTATCCCTTGTTGGTCAAAGAATTTTATGCTAATATGACTTATCATGAAGGCACTACTCACTCATATGTAAAGGGCCGAGATATAGTTTTAAACAATGAGACTATCAGTGATGCTTTAAAGTATACTGATGTTGGGCCTAGTGCTTACACTTCAGTTAAGTGGGATGAAGGAGTTGGTGTTTCATACAATGATGCCCTGGCTAGTATCTGTGAACATGTCTCCTTAATTGATGGCATTACACCCACTCACAAAGCCCTTGGATATGAACGTGCTCAGTTGCACCGAATGGTCAACCACATCATACTTCCTCAAAGTGGTTCATATCAAAGGGTTTCATACACTGACACTCTTGTTTCATATGCCATTCTCACCAAAACTGAACTTTTATTTGCATATTTGATGGTTAGATACATGTTTGATTCTGTTAGGAGTGAAAAAGACAAAGCTCTTCCTTATGGCATGTTTCTAACTTGTATTTTTGAGTATTTTGGTGTTGACTTGACCAATGAGAAATATGAAAATAAACATTCATATCTAAAGGGAGGTGGTTCAGTGAAAAAGCAAAAAGGACCAACTCGGTCTGAGAGAGTGGTTCTAGATGATGATGATGAAGAGTACATCCCAGATGACTCTCCTCCTCCTTCCACTGAGGGTACTTCCATTTCCACTGGAAAGAAATCTGCTCTGCTGAATGTGGTCAAGGATGTTGCTCAAGAGTTTGTTTCCTAATCAAATCATTTGATTGCTATGAGCAAGGAACAAAGGAAGCTAGCTAGCAAGCATGAGAACTTCCTGAATAAATCAAGAGATAGGGTGGCTGTGCTCATGACCTTCATTGATAACCTTAATAATGATGAAGACATTGTCACTGATGTTGAAGAGGAAGCTGCTTCGGAGGGGAATGGCTCTGATGCCTAGAATTTGTCTCATAAAAACTATTGATGCTGCTCTGTTTTCTGTCTCATAAACTCTGTTTTCTTTTGCTACTGTTGGACTTATTTTTGTTATCTTGGATGACTGTAAAAACTTTGAATATTGCTGCACTTTTGGGAGTTTAGTTAGTAATTTGGACTGTGCTCTGACCTTTCTTGCAGGGTTTATAGTGATATTTTTGTGGGTATTGCTTATTATCAACCCTTGATGACAAAAGGGGGAGTAATAGAAGCAGTAACTGGAACTGGAATGCTATTCTGACTAAAGTTACCTTTGATTACTATTTTTGTGAACTTTGATTGACTGCTGCAGATTTTAATAAGCATGATTTGCAATTGTTTGCAAATATGGTGAACTGTTGTGAATGAGGTTGGAAACTTGCTTTATGATATGTTGCTATCTTGACCCTGACCCTGATGTGTTAAAGCTCCATTTTGGCCATTAAAACTGTAACTATTTGCTACATTTTTGGTTGGTGTATAGCATCTGTTTGGTTCCATATAAGCATATGTAAACAGGAAAGAAGAGAAGAGCATAAATCCAGGGGAAGCAAATTTTGAAAAGGAAAGAGGGAGCAACATAAAAGAAAATGACAAATCAAAGGGAGTTTCTAAACTTTACTCAAACTCATTTCTTTTGCTTATTGCTGAAATCATGTTTGTCATCAAGAGGGAGATTGTTGAATTATGAAATTAACTAAAGTAATTAGTGATGACTGGTGGATGAAATTGTGATCATCAATGTTGTATTCTTTGTTATTGTATGGAATAATTATAATGGCTCCTTGCTATGTGTGGACACAACTCCGTTCAACTAACCAGCAAGTGTACTGGGTCGTCCAAGTAATAAACCTTACGTGAGTAAGGGTCGATCCCACAGAGATTGTTGGTATGAAGCAAGCTATGGTCATCTTGTAAATCTCAGTCAAGCAGATAATAATTGATTATGGATTTTCGAATAATAATAAATAATAAACAAAAAATAAAGATAATTAAAATAGGATAGAAATACTTATGTAAATTAATGGTGGGAATTTCAGATAGGCATATGGAGATACTGTGCCCTTTCTTTTTCTACTTTCCTACTTCTTCCTTCCAGTTCTTTCATTCCTTCCTATGGCAAGCTGTATGTAGGGCATCACCATTGTCAATGGCTACATCCCATCCTCTCAGTGAAAAAGGTCCAAATGCTCTGTCACAGCATGGCTAATCATCTGTCGGTTCTCAATCAGGTTGGAATAGAATCCCTTGATTCTTTTGCGTCTGTCACTAACGCCCAACCTTCAGGGGTTTGAAACTCATCACAGTCATTCAATCCCAGAATCCTACTCGGAATGCCACAGACAAGGTTTAGACTTTCCGGATTCTCATGAATGCCGCCATCAATCTAGCTTATACCACGAAGATTCTGTTTAAGGAATCTAAGAGATACGCGCCCGGCCTAAGGTAGAACGGAAGTGATTGTCAATCACGCGTGTTCATAGGTGAGAATGATGATGAGTGTCACGGATCATCACATTCATCAAGTTGAAGTGCAACGAATATCTTAGAATAGGAATAAAGAGAATTGAATAGGAAATAGTAGTAATTGCATTAAAACTTGAGGTATAGCAGAGCTCCACACCCTTAATCTATGGTGTGTAGAAACTCCACCGTTGAAAATACATAAGTGAAAGGTTCAGGCATGGCCGAATGGCCAGCCCCCCAAAACGTGATCAATAGTCTCCTCAGATGAAGAATAAAATAAAACTGAGACCAAAGATGTCTAATACAATAGTAATTTATCCTATTTATATCAGACTAGCTACTAGGGTTTACATGAGTAAGTAATTGATGCATAAATCCACTTCCGGGGCCTACTTGGTGTGTGTTTCGGCTGAGCTTGATCTATTCACGAGCTGAGGCTTCTTTTGGAGTTGAACGCCAAGTTGTAACGTGTTTTGGGCGTTCAACTCCGGGTCGTGACGTGTTTCTGGCGTTTTACTCCAGACAGCAACATGGAAAAGGCGTTGAGCGCCAGTTTACGTCGTCAATTTCCAAATAAAGTATGGATTATTATATATTTATGGAAAGCTCTAGATGTCTACTTTCCAACGCCGTTGAGAGCGCGCCATTTAGAGTTCTGTAGCTCCAAAAAATCCATTTCGAGTGCAGGGAGGTCAGATTCCAATAACATCAGCAGTCCTTTGTCAGCCTCCTATCAGAGTTTTGCTCAAGTCCCTCAATTTCAGCCAGAAATTACCTGAAATCACAGAAAAACACAAAAACTCATAGTAAAGTCTAGAAATGTGAATTTAACATAAAAACTAATGAAAACATCCCTAAAAGTTGCTTGAACTTACTAAAAACTACCTAAAAACAATGCCAAAAAGCGTATAAATTATCCGCTCATCAATGACAAACATTATTTTTGGTAAAATAAATAATTAGCAAATTGCATATTACTAATCATCTATTATGTATTGTAGGTCAAATCCAATTCCACAGCCCAAATGGAACGAAAAACAAACAGAAAAGAATAGTGGGCTGAAAACAATATAAAAGCCCAAGGAAAAGAAAAGAAAGAAGTCAGATGGGTTGCTCAAATGAATACCCGAACCAAACCCAGATTAATTTCAATTCCCTCCATCTTGCTCCAACCAAAGCAACGTTCCTCTCCTCTCAAATCAAGTCAAATCAAGACTTCAGAAAAGCAAGAAAGAGAAAGAGAGAAAGAGCTTCTTCACCAAGATAGTCACCAAAGAAGCAAGAAACAGAAACTGAGCTTGAAAGGTAGAAGTCATCTCAGCAAATCCAAACCAAATCAAGCTTAGGTTATAGGTAAATCTTTTCCTCATACATGCAACTCGATCTCATCTCTTCTTCCCAACTCTCTGCTCTATCCGAAAATGGCATTCAAGGAAAAGTTGTTTTCTACCCTATTCTGTTTCACATCTACGGTCACAAGTGATACTTGGGGACCAAGTAGTTTTTCAATGGCTAAGATCAAGTTGACCATGAGAAGATTTCCATGGTTGCTGCTTTGTGGCTTTCGGTTAAGATGAGAAAGTCAGAAGGAAAGTTTCTACTCTGGGGATTAAGGTGAAAAAGTGAAACTGTGGGCTGGTAAAGCTCAAGGCTCAAGGTGTTGACCTTGGAAGAAGAACCCAGCAACATGCAAGGAGATAAAAGAGGTTTGCTGTTCATTCAGAAACCAAGGAGAGAAAACCAGAGAGTGAGAACAGTGTTCTGTTAAGAAGTTCCTCTACTTGGATAATGCTTTCTTTCAAAGAAGCATTCGACCAATACTGAAGAACTGCATTTGAGGTTTGCGAATCTGGTTTTGCACATAGCAAAGAGGCTGCTAATGAAGTCAATCTCCTTCATGCTTTACTGATTGTAATGTACTTTTCCAAGTTTATCTTTCTATAATTTCTTATGAGAAAAGGCATTTTGAGAAAGCTCAGGTAAAAGCCATGAGTGGAAAAAGGCTGAGTGATACACTTGAGAGAAAAGCATAGAGTTATTTTCTGATTTCTTTAGGTTGGTTAAGTGTCTTGTATCTTGTACCTGTTTGGTATCCCTTTCTTAGTTGGGTTAGCACTAAGAGTAAATAGTTAGGAGTTAGCATAGCCAATGTCAAGTTAGGTTAGAACTTGAGTGTGAAATTGGTGTATGTAATACTGTTAACTATAGTGAAATTCTTCCATAGTTGTGGAGGAGACTGGATGTAGGTTGCATAGCATAAGGCAACCGAACCAGGATATATGCTGGTGTTAGCTTTTCTCTTCTCTGCTGAGTTTTGTTTTCTGATATTCATGAGACAAAAATAAATTGTCTCATAAATTTCCGCTGCTATGTTCAGATAGAATCTGAATTCAAAGTTTGTTTAAAAAGGGTAATAACTGCAACAAAAAGGAAGGCATAGATTCAACCCCCCTTCTCTAAGCCTACCACAACCTTCAGATTGTTTGTCACAAGTAACAAACCCCTAAAATTAATAACCGAAGTATTCAAACCTCGGGTCGTTCTCCCTAGGAATTGTAATGAAGTGTTTTGTTATTGGTTGTGAGTTATTTTTGGGGTTTTAATAAGAAACATGAAAGAATAATGGCAAGAAAGTAAAATAAGGCCTAAAAAGGTCTTGGCAAGGGTTGGTGGTCAAGGATCTCTATCCTAATCACTAACCACAATATGAGAATTGGCAAGGATTAATCTCATTAAATCATCCTCTAACTAGTAGTAAAGGAAAGTCAAATGAGCTATATCAATCCTAGTCCATAAGTCCTAACTCTCCACTAATTCAATTAGTGAGAACTAGAGTCAATGGATCCCAATCATCAATTACTTGGACATTAGTAACTCAAGAGTTCCTAAGTTACCTTTCCAAGCCAAGAACGTAAAACTCTACTCTAGAATCCAACCAAGAATTTTCTCAAACACTTGGAAGGCACAAAAGAAAAGCATAGTAAATTGACAACAAGAGTGAAATCTAACAACAATTATTGAAAGGAATTAACAACAACAATCAAAAGAAACACATTTATTATGAATTACCTTGATTGAATTGAAAGAGAGTAGAAGAAACAAAAGTAGATCTACAACAAAACACAAGAACAACATAAAGTAAATTACAACAAAAGAATGGAAGAAGAATGAATGTAACAACAAGGAATTGAGAAGATAGGAGTAGAAGAAGATGAATTAAAATCTAGATCTAAGAACTAAACCTAATCCTAATCCTAATCCTAGAGAGAAGAGAGAGCTTCTCTCTCTAACTCTAACTACTTCTAAAACTAAACTATGACTAATGATTAAAAGTTAGTTGATTCCCCTTTAATCCTTGGCTTAAATAACATCAGAAATGAGTTGGATTGAGTTGGATTGGGCCCACAAAGCTTGAGAATTCGCTGGCCCACGGATTGCATTAAGTGAACCAGGTGGCACAACGACACGTACGTGTACAGTACACGTACGCATCACCATACTTATAGCAACTATGACAAATCTTATATCGTTTCAAAGCCCCAGATGTTAGCTTTCCAACCCAACTGGAACTGCATAATTTGGACCTCTGTAGCTTAAGTTATGGTCGATTAAATGCGAAGAGGTCGGCTTGACAGCTTTTGCGATTCCTTCCTTTCTTCATGAGTTCTCCATTTTTACATGCTTTTCCTCCATTCCCTTGATCCAATCTTTGCCTCCTAAATCTGAAATCACTTAACAAACATATCAAGGCATCTAATGGAATCAAGGTAAATTATATTTAGCTATTTTAAGACCTAAAAAGCATGTTTTCACTCTTAAGCACAATTAAAGGAGAAGTTATAAAACCATGCTATTTCAATGGATAAATGTGGGTAAAAGGTCATAAAATCCCTTAAATAAAGCACAAGATAAACCCTACAAATGGGGTTTATCATCAATACACATAGGCCACCCTGTAACTATTCTCGTAGGAACCAGTTCATTCTTTTCATTATGAACTACTGTCATGCCTCCTTTTTTGGGTACAACTTGGACAGGGCTCACCCAGGGGCTATCAGAAATAGGATAAATAATCCCAACCTCTAGTAATTTAGTGACCTCTTTCTGCACCACCTCCTTCATGGCTAGATCAGCCGCCTTTGTGGTTGAACCACTGGCTTGGCATTATCCTCCAGTAGGATCTTGTGCATGCATCTGGCTGGGCTAATGCCCTTAAGATCACTTATGGATTGCCCAAGAGCTATCTTGTGTGTCCTTAGCACCCGAATTAGTGCTTTCTCTTCCTGTGGCTCTAGAGCAGAGCTTATGATTACATGAAAAGTGTTACCTTCTCCCAGAAACGCATATTCAGGGATGGTGGTAATGGTTTGAGCTCGGGTTTAGGAGGTTTCTCCTCTTCCTGAGGAGTTTTCAGAGGTTCTTTTATTTCCTCTAGTACCTCTAGATCAGGCTGAACATCTTTAAAGATGTCCTCTATCTCTGATTTGAGACTCTCAGCCATACTAATCTCCTTTACCAGGGAGTCAATAATATCAACTCTCATGTAGTCCTTTGATGTGTCTGGATGCTTCATTGCTTCAACAACATTTAGCCTAAACTCATCCTCATTGACTCTTAGGGTTACTTTCCCTTTTTGAACGTCAATGAGAGTTCGTCCAGTTGCTAGGAAAGGTCTTCCTAGAATGAGGGTTGCACTCTTGTGCTCTTCCATTTCCAGCACTACAAAGTCAGTGGGAAAGGTAAATGGCCCAACTGTGACAATCATGTCCTCAATTACACCTAATCGATATTTAATGAAGCCATCAGCAAGTTGAAGACAAATCCAGGTTGGTTTAACCTCTTCAGTCAAGCCAAGCTTTCTGATAGTGGATGCAGGGATTAGGTTGATACTTGCCCCAAGATCACATAAAGCTGTCTTGGTACAAGTACCCTCTAATGTGCATGGTATCATAAAGCGCCCAGGATCCTTAAGCTTCTCTGATAAGCTCTTTAAGATGACTGTACTGCATTCTTCAGTGAGAAAGACTTTTTCAGTTTCTCTCCAATCCTTCCTATGACTTAAGATTTCTTTCATGAACTTAGCATAAGAGAGTATTTGCTCAAGTGCCTCTGCAAACGGAATCTTGAATTCATTAGTTTTGAGATAGTTTGCAAAGTGGGCAAATTGTTTATCCTGTTCTGCTTGGCGGAGTTTCTGAGGATAAGGGATTTTAGCTTTGTATTCTTCAACCTTGGTTGCTGCAGGTTTATTTCCTACAGAGGCAAGTTGAGAAGCCTTCTTGAGGGAGTTATTATCAACACTTGTAGGTGTTTGATCCCTCATTGGCGTTTGAACGCCAGGATGGGAGAAGGAATGGGCGTTTAATGCCAGATTCATACCCTTTTCTGGCTTTTGAACGCCAGAACTGGACAT
This sequence comes from Arachis hypogaea, assembly GCF_003086295.3. Lineage (NCBI taxonomy): Eukaryota > Viridiplantae > Streptophyta > Magnoliopsida > Fabales > Fabaceae > Arachis > Arachis hypogaea. Next base: position 26,710,030 of record NC_092045.1, read on the forward strand.
GGGTTGGGCGTTCAACGCCAACTTTTCACCCTTTTCTAGCGTTTGAACGCCAGAACTGGGCATCCACTAGGCGTTTAACGCCTGTTTTCACCCTTTTCTGGCGTTTGAATGCCAGAATTATTCCTCTCTGGGCTCTTAATGTCCTCAGAGGGATTTTGGGTAGCAGTTTTCTCATCCTCTGTCAGGTGTTCTTTTCTTGGCTTTCTGCTACTTTGAGTTGAGGTATTTAATGTTTTTCCACTTCTTAATTGAACTGCTTGGCACTCTTCTGTTATCTATTTTGATAACTGCTGTTTTGTCTAATTCAATTGTGCTTCCATATCCTTATTAGCATTCTTGGTTTCTTGTAGCATCTCCTTAAATTCTGCTAACTATTTTGTTATAGAAGATAGCTGCTAATTGAGTTCAGCAATTTGTTCTTGAAGTCAGTGGATACTGCCTTAGCTTTTTCTTTCATGGAGGACTCACTATTTAAGTATAGATGCTGATTTCTAGCAATTGTATCGATGAGCTCTTGAGCCTCTTCAATCGTCTTTCTCATGTGTATAGATCCACCAGCTGAGTGGCCTAGAGATAACTGAGCTTTTTCTGTTAGCCCATAGTAGAAGATGTTTAACTGCACCCATTCTGAAAACATTTCAGATTGGCATTTCCTTAGCATCTCTTTGTACATTTCCCAAGCATCATAAAGAGATTCATTATCTCCTTGTCTGAAGCCTTGGATATCCAGCCTTAGCTGTGTCATCCTTTTTAGAGGTAAATATTGATTCAGGAATTTTTCTGACAGCTGTTTCTTTGTCTTTATGCTTGCTGTGGGTTGGTTATTTAACCACCTCTTTGCTTGATCTTTCACAGCAAATAGAAACAGTAATAGACTGTGGACATCCTGATCTACTTCCTTATCATGTACTGTGTCAGCAATTTGTAAGAATTGAGCCAGAAACTCAGTAGGTTCTTCCTGTGGAAGATCGGAATACTGACAATTTTGCTGCACCATGATAATGAGCTGAGGATTTAGCAAAAAATTACTAGCTTTAATGGGGGGTATATAGATACTACCCCCATATGAAGCAGTAGTGGGATTAGCATATGACCCCAGAGTCCTTCTGGACTGTTCATTTCCACTTAGGTCCATGATGGAGTAAGGGAGATGATGTGGATAAAAATTTTATTTTATATTTATTTATTTATTTATATATTTTTTTCGAAAAAATAAAATAAAAAAGACTAAAATAAAAAAAGATTTGAAAAAAAAATTTATGAGGATTTTCAAAAAAGTGATGGGAGAGAAAGTGGTTAGGAAGTTTTGAAAAAGATATGATTTTAAAAATCTTAAAAAGATATGATTTGAAAAATTTTGACGAAGTCAACCCAAGGGATTCAAAAATTATGAGCAATTAAAGGAAAAGATTTTTTTATTTTTGAATTTTATTATGAAAGAGAAAAACATACAAAAGACACTAGACTTAAAATTTTTAGATCTAATGCTCCTTGTTTTCGAAAATTTTGGAGGGAAAATAACAAGGAACACCAAACTTAAAAATTTTAAGATCAAAACACAAAGAAGACTCAAGAACACTTTGAAGATTCACAAGAACAACAAGAACAAAAAGAAAGAATACCAAACTTAAAATTTTTAGAAAACCAAAATAAAATTTTCGAAAACTAAAGAAAAATTAACAAAAGAACACCAAACTTAAAATTTGACACAAGATTTAATCAAAGAAAAATTATTTTTGAAAAGAAGATACCAAAAACATAAGCCAACGCTCTAACCAACTGAGTTATGAATGAAAAAATATTTTCTTGAAAAATCTTTTTGAACTTTTCAAAAATCACAAGAAAAATAGGGAAAGACACAAAACAAGAAAACTAAAGATCAAACAAAAAATAAACAAGAACAACTTGAAGATCAAGAAAGAAAAATGGACACAAATTCAAAAATATAAAGAATAAATAAGGACATGCAATTAACATCAAACTTAAAACATGAAACTAGACTCAAGTAAAAATAGAAAATTAACTAGGAAAAATAGGATTTTTTAAAAATTTTTGAAAAGAAAATAAAGAGACTCTAAACTAACGAAAGACAATTTTTCCTAATCTAAGCAACAAAATAAACCGTCAGTTGTTCAAACTCGAACAATCCCTAGCAACGGCGCCAAAAACTTGGTGTACAAAAATTACAATCACAATTTTGCAATTCCACACAACTAACCAGCAAGTGCACTTGGTCATCCAAGTAATACCTTACGTGAGTAAGGGTCGATCCCACGGAGATTGCCGGCTTGAAGCAAGTTATGGTTATCTTATTATTCTTAATCAGGATATTAGTAGTGGTTCTTAGTTTTAATTGTGAAAAGTAAAAGAGCATGAATTAAATGATACTTCTTATGCAGTAATGGAGAACAGGTTGAGGTTTTGGAGATGCTATGTCTTCTGAATTTCTGCTTTCTGACTGTCTTCTTCTTCACGCACGCAGGTTTCCTTCCATGGCAAGCTGTATGTTGGTGGATCACCGTTGTCAATGGCTACCAGTTGTCCTCTCAGTGAAAAGGGTCCATGTACATGGCTAATCATCTGTTGGTTCTCACTAATGTTGGAATAGGATCCATTGATCCTTTTGCACACTGTCACTGCGCCCAGCATTCATGAGTTTGAAGCTCGTCACAGTCATTCCTTCCTGGATCCTACTCGGAATACCACAGAAAAGGTTTAGACTTTCTGGATCTCAGGAATACTGCCAATTGATCTCACAGATTTGAATGCTCTGTTGTTAGGAGAGGCAGTCAAACTCGTGAACCAGGAACCCAAGAGATATACATTCAATCTAAGGTAGAATGGAAGTGGTTGTCAAGCACATGTTTATAGGTTGAGAATGGTGATGAGTGTCACGGATCATCACATTCATCATGTTGAAGTGCGAATGAATATCTTAGAATAGAAACAAGCGTGATTGAATAGAAAACAAAAATAATTGCATTAATTCATCGAGACACAGCAGAGCTCCTCACCCCCCAACCATGGGGTTTAGAGACTCATGCCATAGAAGATACAAATTCAGATGTAAAATTGTCATGAGATACCGAATGAATCTCTAAAAGTAGTTTTTATACTCAACTAGTAACCTAGGTTTACAGAAAATGAGTAAGCTAAGATAGATAGTGCAGAAATCCACTTCCGGAGCCCACTTGGTGTGTGTTTGGACTGAGCAATGAAGCTTTCACGTGCATAGGCTATTTCTGGTATTTAACTCCAGCTTTTGTGCCAGTATGGGCGTTTAACTCTAGCTTTTATGCCAGTTCTGGAGTTTAACGCCAGAATAGGGTAGAAAGTTGGCGTTAAACGCCAGTTTGCGTCATCAAACTCGGACAAAGTATAAACTATTATTTATTGCTGGAAAGCCCAAGATGTCCACTTTTTAACGCAATTGAGAGCGCACCAATTGGGATTTTGTAGCTCTAGAAAATCTATTTCGAGTGCAGGGAGGTCAGAATCCAACAGCATCTGCAGTCCTTTTTCAGCCTCTGAATCAGATTTTTGCTCAGGTCCCTAAATTTCAGCCAGAAAATACCTGAAATCACAGAAAAATACACAAACTCATAGTAAAGTCTAAAAATGTGATTTTTGCATAAAAACTAATAAAAATATAATAAAAAGTGAATAAAACATACTAAAAACTATGTAAAAATAATGCCAAAAAGCGTATAAATTATCCGCTCATCAGACAGCTTGCTCAATTGTTAGGCGTCATGGTGTAGATGAGACTACTATTTTGCTATCTGCCTTTTCCATTTTCTCTTGAGGGAAAGGTAAGGGAGTGGTTCTACGCTAAACCTGAAGCAGTTGTTACGAACTGGGATTTGCTCAGAAAGGAATTCCTGGAAAAATACTTTCCGGCTGAAGTTATAGATAGACTGAGGAAAGAAATTTCCTACATTATTCAAGGTATAGCAGAGACTCTTTATGAGTATTGGGAATGCTTCAGGAATCTCCTAGACTCATGTCCCCACCACAAGATTAACCGGTTGGTGTTGATTAGCTATTTCACACAAGGCATAAAGCCTCAAGACAAGACTACATTAGATGCTACGAGTAATGGTTCTTTGAAGAAGTACAAGACGGAAAAAGAAGCGTGGCAACTGATCATCGATCTAGTTGAGTCTACCCGGAATGCCAGGCATAGGAACAACCATCCCAAGGCTATTGCAGAGGTTTTCTCTGGTAGTGAGAATGCTGCTCTCACACAGACTCTAGGAGAGATGACCAACATACTGAAGCAGCTATAACTGAATCAACAATAACCTCAGCCTCTCCTACAACAATAGTGTCAACAGTTGATTCTTCAGAGAATGTACGGAATATGTGCCTGCTATACTCTTTACACTGATGAATGTCCGCAGCTCCAACAAGAAGACAACACCTTGGCAGCTACCCATAATTTCTATGACCGCCCGAATAAAGGATACTATCAACAAGGCGGCAATTATAACCAAGGTGGGAACTACAATCAAGGTTGGCAAGACAACTCCAACCAAGGATGGAGAGACAACTCCAACCAAGGGTGGAGAGGTAACTCCAACCAAGGGTGGATAGACAACTACAACCAAGGAGGCAGAGACAATGGTGAAAATCAGAGGTGGAACAACAACAATCAGCAAAACCGGTATCAACAGAATCAAATCCAGCCTTACCGAGCACCTCACCAAAGGCAAGCCCAGGCACCCTAAAACAACCAACAGCAAGCCCCTCAAATTACTTACCCCCCGTCCTCTTCCAATGACGAGTTTCTTCACTCTATTGCGCAAGGACAAAAGACCATGGTGAACACACTTAACTCTACCATAAACGGTCTAAACTCTACTTTACAAGCTCTCGGCTCCCTGATAGAATCACTGACTACCCTCAACAATCAACCTGCAAGCTCTAGTGTACTTTCTTCTCAGCCTTTACCCAACCCCAAAGGAGGAATCAATGCCGTTACTTTGAGGTTCAGAACCACACTACAAGAGAGGAGTCATGAAAAGCCAAGCTTAAAAGCAGACATCCCAGTTAAAGACATTGTTGAGGTAGAGGATGTTGAAGAAGAGGATGAAGTACAAGACATGGTTGAAGAAGAAGCGGCCCAACCAAGGAATGGAGCACCAAAGGAAGCTAAAGTTATAAGAGAAGCTGTTCTCATTCCTTTTCCACACCTTGCTAGGAAACCCAAAGAGCAGATGGAGCTAGGCCCCAAGATAGTGGATATCTTCAAAAAGGTTGAGGTAACTATTCTCCTTTTTGATGATATTCACCAGGTACCTAAGTATGCTAAGTTTCTAAAAGATTTATGCATAAATAAAGATAAAATACATGATTTAGAAACTATTCCTCTAGGTAGCTCTATTTCTGCTTTAATGGGTGTCATACCAGAAAAATATGGGGATCCAGGTCCATGCATGGTTACTTGTACTATTGAGGGTGTACAATTTTTTGAGTGCATGTGTGATTTAGGTGCATGTGTGAGTATTATGCCATTATCTGTATATGATGCTTTGAGGCTCCCTCCCTTAAAATGGTCGGCAGCACGTTTTGTTTTGGCAGATAAAAGCATAATCTCGGTGGTTGGAATTGCTGAGGACATGCTAGTGAGCATTAAGGGGCTAACATTCCCTATTGACTTCTACATTTTGGAGATGCCCCCTAATGACTCAGGAAGACCATCATCCATCCTGCTTGAAAGGCTATTTCTGAAGACTTCAAGGTTCAAATTGGATGCCTTCTCGGGAACTTACTCTTTTGAGATAGATGGCAGAGCAGTGAGCTTCAACCTGGATGAAGCTATGAAGCACCCACCGGAAGATCACTCCATCTTGCAGTGCGACATTATTGATGAGACCGTGGCTGAAGTCCACCAGGAAGAAGTAGAGGGGATGAACATGGAGCAAGGTGCAAGTGTAAGGAAACCCTCTGAGCTTCCTGAAAATACCTTGCCACCACCAATGGTCCCAGATGATCAAGTGCCTAGCCATGAGCAGCACATGGAGTTGAAGCCCCTTCCACCCCACCTCAAGTATGCTTACCTTGAGGATAATCAGAAGCTCCCAATTATCATTGCAAGGGAACTCACATCCCAAAAAGAGGAGCAGTTGCTTAGTGTGTTGAGAAAGCATAAGAAAGCTATTGGGTAGAGTTTGGCAGATATAGTAGGCATTAGTCCTCAAGTCTGTGAGCACCATATATCTTTTAACATATGCGTGCATAACCTGAAGTTAATTCTTTTTTATTCTGGTACTGGTTATTGATGGCTCTTTTACAACTAAGATTCTTAGAACTAAATTGACTACTTTATTGTTCATCGCTATGTATTTGCATAATCTACTTTAACATACTTGATGGATAATACTTAGTAATTGGAGAAAAATAACAATCTAAAAATATGTTGCAAGCAGAAGCATGTTTCAAGTAAGAATAAGAATGTCTGTTTAGGTCTTTAAGATACAAAGAAGCTAGTCAACCAAATGGAAAACATAAAAGTAAATACAATTGGATGGATTGTATTAAAATCTTTTAATTCTTTAATAATAATCTTTTAGTTCTTTTAGTTCTGCCATCAATATATTTGGCACGCTTTGGGTCTTTTGGGGTTAAATTCCTCCCTACACTGTATGTATTTTGTTTCCTGATTTAATATTTTTGTAAATAAAACAATGAACACCAGATTTTTTTAATCATTAAATCTTAAAAACGGAAAGACAAGAAAAAAATAACCAAAACATAAATTAAAAATAAAAATTTCAAAACAAAACAGGACTTTATTTATCTTACCAATTAGATACTTGCTTTGTGTCTTCATTTCCTCTTATACAACTATAGACACCTTTGAAACATGATGTAAATTGATGGATTAATTTCTCTACACTTATGGGAATCATTATATATATTTTTATTAGTATTTTAAATTCAAAGAAAAGGATATAATCATGTAGATAAGTGAAGGTGTCATTTGTTTACTCAAATTATTACTCTAATCTGATGCAGAGATGGGTAAGATTGAAAAAAAACTTGTATGGATGTGGATTATGCAGTTTATTTGCATATGGCTATGTATACTAAAAGTATAAATATGTAATGATTATGTTTAATAAAACTCCATTATGTATATATGCATAAATGATTTGGATCTGGATATAGACGAGGCTAATTGAAAATATGAGATTACAATAATGTCTTACGTATGTTATTTAGAGGTATAAAGATTCAATCCCAAAGCTGACCCTTTTTATTTTTGAATAAAAATTTAACTTTTCATTTAGAATAAATTAGAATGACTTTTCCATAGAATAGGTAATATTCAAGATGGTATTTCTTTATTTGTCATGCTAGATCAGTTTATGTTTAATTTGTTTATAACTATTAGTACTTTTTGGTTGTGTCTTTGTTCATTTAGTTTTTTATCATTGATCACTTGAGTAGTCAAAGTGGATTTACTTTTCTCTTTATCAGATTTACAATTTTTTTTCTTTTTTTCAATGGTTTCTATTGTATTAATAAGCTACTAGACCAACTTGATTAAATTTGGTTACTAAAATAACGAGTATTTTTTGCCACAAGGATTTTCTCTATTTTGTCGATTCATAGATTATTTATATCAGATGATATTATGTCTCTTGTATAAGAAACTATATAGCTTGTCCTTCAAAATTGATACTACTGGAAAACTTTGCTTTATAAGAGTAATGACTAGGCTTATTAGTTATGGAAATTTGCTTATCTATTTAGAGCGAAGATTTCAATAAATACGGGACTTGAATTGATAGTTTCAATGTTTCACCTTAAAGAAAGCTATTGGAATTTTTCACTCTAGGATGGATTTGAATCTTAACAAAGTGGAGGGTGCATTCAGTTATCAATTGAAGGTATATGATTGTGTGGTGATGTGTTTGTTTTTTTATAAATTGTAGGCATATGTTGATTTTTGGGAGATGGAGCCGTCAGATAGCAATTTTTTTGGAACAGACTGTGACGAGGAGTTCCCAAGAGGAGACGATCTAGATTTTTTAGACGACGATTCAGAGGTGGATGAAGATAGACCTCAAGATAAGAGAATAGCATTGCTGTCACGAGAAGATATCATGCAACTTCAGTTTACAGATGAGGAAGTTGTTTATCGATTCTATAAGACTTATGCAATGATGCACGGTTTCACTGTGAGGTTGGATGAAGTCAGACGCGATAGCGATGGTTGTGTAATTGTGCGCCAAATTGTTTGCAATCGGGCAGGCTCAAGAAAGGAAGAGGTTAAAAAGGACGAAAGAATCAGGGACCATCGATCCCTAACTCGAAGTTGTTGCCGGGTGAGAATTCATGTAAGACTCGATAGAAAAATTCATAAATGAAAGGTTGTTTTGTTCTACGAAGAGCACTCTCATGGATTAGTTGATCCACTCGACGTTAGCATGATGCCTGAGTATTGCATATTTAATGTCTCGGATAAAGATCAAGCGAAGAATTTGCACGACATAGGCATCAGGACCTGTCACATCTTGGGATACTTGGTTGCTCAAAAAGGTGGATATGCAAACTTGTCATTCAACTAAAAAGATATGTACAACCTCATTACTCAACATAGGAAGGAAAAGGTGAAAGGTGGTGATGCAAATGCTACAACAAGCTACCTCAGAGGTAAAGCTGGGAATGATTTTTATTTCTTTGGCAAGTACACATTAAGCAATGAGAATCGATTGAAAAATTTGTTTTGGGCTGATGGGACTAGCCGTATTGATTATGAGTGCTTTGGGGATATCTTGACATTTGATTTGACTTACAATAGGAACGTCTATAATAAACCACTTGTGATATTTTCTGGTAGCAATCATAATGGGCAGACCGTCATATTTGGATGTGGTCTTCTTGTTAATGAGGATATTGATTCATACAAGTGGCTCTTGGAAACCTTTTTGGAAGCAATGGGGAATAAACACTTTATGGCAGTTGTCACCGACAGAGATCTTTCAATGAGAGAAGCCATTAAATAGGTCTTTCCTAATGCAACACATCGACTATGTGCATGGCACTTACATAGGAATGCATGCGAGAAGGTTAAGAATAGTGGATTTCTAAATGACTTCAAGAAATTGATTTATGCTAATGTTAGTGTTGAAGAGTTTCAGGTCATGTGGGGAGACATGGTGCCGAGGTATAATTTATCAAGCAACTCTTGGGTCGACTAAACCTCTGAGTTGAGAAATTTATGGGCTCTTGCATATTTGAAGGACCAATTTTTTTGGGCGAATCAGGACAACATCCCAGTGTGAAGGGATTAACTCTCTAATAAAAGCATATGTAAGAAAGAAAGATACCCTTCTTGAATTCATCAATAACATGGAGACCGTTGTTAGTCGTTACAGGAACAATGAAAGAGTTGCAGAGTTCAATAGTAAATATACCGATCCAGTACTTGTGACTTCTTTTCCGACACTTGAAGATTTTGTTGCAAAGACTTTCACTCGTAACATGTTCCAGAAGGTCAGGAAGGAAATTGAGGGTGCTTGTGCTATGAATACAGAGTTGGTAATTTAGGATGGTGGAAAACTATACTTCAAGTGTAACAGTTTTAGAGAGCCAGAGATTGATCATGTGGTTTAGTTTGACAGAGTTAGGGGGTTGCTTCGTTGTGAGTGTCTGTGGTTCGAAAATAGTGGGATTCCCTGCATGCACATATTCGTATGCCTAAAGCACCAACACGTTGAAGTTATTCCAGAACGCTTAGTGTACAAGCGTTGGACGAAGAATGCCAAGAGTGATTTCATGAAGTAAAACGTAGATGATCCAAGTGATTCTGATAAGGTACAAAAGTGTCGTTTGTGTGTGTTGGGTGCTGAGTGTTCTAGGTTGATGGATATTGCATGTAAGAACTCAAGTGATTTTGTCGAAGCAATGAATGATGTTGTCAACACAATTACAAAATTCCAAAAGCGAGGTGAAAATCCACGCCACGGTAATTTAAACGATGACTATATTTTTGACCCATTGATGGTGAAGAGTAATGGAGCTCCCAAGAAAAACTCAAAATTTAAGCAACAGAGAAGGTGTTCAAATTGCAATGTGACAGGGAACTACAACAAAAGTTGTCCTATTGTTCCTGGTAGAATCCCAAAGGAGCCGGTAGATGATGATACAGAAAAGAATATCAGCAGCCATCTTGACATCCTCACTAAAGTATCTCACTAAAGTATCTCATACTATCACAAAACACATGACAGTGTGAAAAATCAGCAGAAGATGGAAACAAAATAGGAACATTGGTGGTGGAACAGCACCAACTTCAGCAGCTAAATTGGCTTTTACTGATCAAGTGAAAACATCAAGTCCCGGTCCCGATATTCTAGTTTGTTCATCTACAAGTAAAGAAGAGTCCGGGATGAGTTCCAGACCAGCTGAGTCTCTTGTTGTGGCCCCTGAAACTGGAATGACAGATTGAAGATGATTCAGATTTTGGGATGATTGGTAATTTTGTACCATTTGCTAATTACCTTTTATTAATGTTTTGTATAGTTTGCATTCATTGATTGAATTGACATTTATTGAACTAGGAAGATTATGTCATTTTACTCATTTACTATTAAATTTTTGAAATTGCTTTTTGACTTATTCTATCAATAACAAAACTTGAGCTTAATTTTAGTTCATTTGATATGTCCCCATGTACTATAGCAAGTAATTACCTATATTCCTAGTAAAATATGATCAATATTTGATCCAGGTTTGCTTGACTCTTGATGGGGATTTGAGCATTATCTGTGCACTAGTATTGAGCATGAGTTGTGATTGATCATGGATGCATTGGTTTTAAATACTGAGTGTTCATTACTTTTAATCTATTTAGTATCCGCAACTAATTAATCCAAGTTGGAATTAATAATGCCAAGTTTGACATTGAAATTAATGAAACATTTCATTATATAGAGTAATCCATGTATATATAAGTCAAAATTCTGTGAGTTATGTTAATTCTTACTTTCATTCACTTTCACTCCACGAGTTGTGATTGATCATGGATGCACTGGTTTTCTCACAAGATTGCTATGCATCTTCACACTCACTTTCACTCCCCGATCCAAACTATGCTTCTACGCTGTAGAATTTGTTATTTTTCAAGGATATCAACATGTGATCATATTGGAAATCATGAATTATTAGTTAATGCATCTACATAATTTTATCTTTTCAATAATGACTTAGAGACTTAGAGTATCAGTTAAAATAATGAGTAAAGTACTATTTTTGTCCCTAAAAATTGACTTCAGTCTTAATTTTGTCTTTAATACCTGAGACATTATTTTTTCTAGTCCCAAATATTTTAGTCCATCCTATTTTATTCCTCCACTTAGAATTAAATTTTTTTCAAAAATTTATTTTTTTATATTATCTCTTTTTTGTTTTACTAAAATAGGACAAAATAAGACATTTAGAATAAAAATACGATGTTTAAAATGTTACTGAAAAAATTATCACGTACACTACCACAAAAACGGAGTTTAGCCACCAAATTATAGCTACGAACGCTAAATCGTGATAAAATTAAATGAGCGTGTCTTCTATTTATCACCAAATATGGTCACAGTGGTGACCTTTTGCCACAGACAATATTTTCTGTACTCCTCTAATTCTATTTCCTCTTCGTACTCCCTGTCTCACGTTGACGTGCCATAACCAACCTGTCTTTAATAAATTTATTAAGCTATAATATTATTTTTTTTAAAATATTCTAACATTAACACAAATTTTTAAAATTAAATCTAAAAATATAAAAAATTAAATTTAGATAAAATAAAAAATTATAAAGATAATTCAAATTTTCTAATATTTGAGCTACTTAAAAAGATAAAATTATTTAGCTAAAATAATATAATTTGGATAAATAATAAAAAGTTCAGTAATTTTTAAGTAGAAAAATTTTTTCAGTAAATCTTTTAATAAAAATAAATTATTTTATCATTTGTTAGATTTTAAAAATGGCGATAAGTTAAAAAAAATAGTCTTTATTTACAAGATTTAGTACTCACTATGTATCTTTGTGAGTACTGTACTCTTAGTATATACATAATTATCTTTTTAAAAATTATTTTGTGAAATTATAAATTAAATTTTTATTTATAAAATTATTTAATTGGTATATATTATTAATTAATTATTTTATAACTATTTTAAGTCATAAGAAAATTAATACAAATTAATTTATGAGTAATTACTCACTTGTATAAAAGTTCATAATTTTATTGAGTAACAAAGAAATTGATTTGTAAAACTTCTTATAACAATTTTTTCGACTGGTACGTCTTGACTTGCTCAATGGAGCTTCTCCAACTGAAATAGTACCCTGCTTTCTCTTATGCTTAGCATCTCGAATTTTCTTGTTTGGGGGACTGGTTTCCAAAATGTTAGTTGCTCAGCGCTCCAACCAGCTTAGAACTGAATTTGGATCTCCAGAAACATTGCAAATGCAGGGCCATTAGAGTAGTTGATGAAGCAAGACGCTGAAACAACATACCAACGTTTTAACATGCTCAACATAATGGACATATTAAAAAGGAAATTGCAAAAGCTTAGAGTTACATGATGTAGCAACAGAAGACCCCTTTTGCAAATTTGAGATGAAGAAATATTGTTAATAAGAGATGGTACAAATAAAAACACATCACTTTAAGATAGGCAATCATATTTATCTTGATGATATGAATTCCTACAGCTCCTATGTGATTACATCACGGGTAATTAGTGCCTTTTACCCATCCAATTAGTAACACAAAATGCTTTCCTTAAACAAATTAGTAGATAATAAGTAGCTCTCATTCAATTAGAGGTGAGGACCTACAGTCTGGTGTCAATAATTAATATTACAGAACCAAATACAATTATATGCCATTCATCCTACAGTTGAATTCTAGTTTCAATCAAACTCTTGTCACGTTTACAATGAAAGATACATGCTACAATACAGCATATCCACAATAAGTAGGCAAACTTTAAATAAAACACAAATTATCATACATGGTACAATGTAAGTTACTTTTTGGATGAAAGCATTGGCAGACAGATTTGTAATTTTTGTAACTACAGCAATTGGCTTGACAGGTTTGCCATCCTAAGGCACAAGTAGTTGAGAAGGATAATTGATAGCAGTTAAATAAAACAGGATACTTGCAATCTCCCCTTTCTGTCTCTACAAATTTAATACACAAAAACTTGAAGCCAAAAATTTCATATTTTAATGGAACCATTTAACTCTACTTTGACCAAGTTAACAAACCAAATCTCTATTCCCTTGCAAAGTGCCCTCCTCCTCAGATAATTTAACACATGATAATAGTTTGAATATCTCACTCATCAGTCATACAATTGCACACTTTACACCACAGGGAAAAAAACCAGAAGAACACCCAGAGAAATATAAAAGATATGATAAGAATTTAGTTCTTGAACATTACCGGAGACTTCAATAGATTGCACTTATCTTGGATTTCAAACCCAACAACAGACTGTCTAACTCTTCTGCCACGAACAAGTGCTTGTATCGTAACAAGGTGCCCACGAATAAGTACTTGCAACCTTATTATGCCTTTTAGGGCCCTACATGCCCTTTGTGCCTTCATGAAAGATGTTTCCATCAAAAGACATAATACCAACTATGAAATGTAACAATTTACAAAAACTCACACAATCAAACCCTGATCCACATATTCTCTTTCAAGTACATGTTTTTCAAATATTGGAGACAGAAGCAGCAGAAAACTTAAGACAGCAACAAATGTTTTTATGAAATATGGAATTCTGCCACGAGTTTCACAACAATGGGAACCAGGGAGCATTGGACTCCATGAAAGATACAGTTAAGAATTATTGAGATATGGAGAAAGTAATTATAACTTTTATTTTATAGACCATAAAGGTAAGAGTGACATAAGAAAGTAACAGATAACCTCTTCAGGATCCTAAAAAACCCAATATCACGAGGAGAGGGTGAAGCGTGAGAATGCCATAGACTTACCCTTATGATCTGATTTGGAAGTAGAGGAAAGGAAGATGGTTTAAGTGCAAACCGGGGAAGTGGCGATGCTTCAAACAGTGAAGTGATAATTATCAATTACGGACCCTCAATTATTGGCAAGCATAGCTAACTAAGTAGTAAAAACATAGAATTTCTTGTGCTACAGGAATCACATTCATTAACCAGTTAGCGTCACATAAACACTCCAAACCCAAAGATCATAACGAGCAAGGATCATGGGACTCAATGGAGGGTATATATTTACCTATATAATTCGTGGAGATAGCAGCAACGTTTACTTTAATAAATTTTGAGTGAATACTCAACCCGACCCTTGACAATTACTCGAAAGGACTATGAGACTCTTAACAAAAAAAAATACCCAACCTGGCCCCTGATCTTTTTTTTTCGGGACTGATTAACCCCTATACAAAAAAAACAACATTGACTTTTTTTGGCACAGGGGGCTAATCAGTCCCATAAAAGTAAATTCAGGGGCTGGGTTGGGTATTTTTTTTGTCAAGGGCCTCGTTGTCTTTCGGGATAATTGTCAGGGGCCGTTTAGGATTTTTCTCATAAATTTTCAAAATTGTTAGGAACTACATCTACAAATAATAATAGGAGAGTCATCATTCAAATGCAATAAAGTTATATCATATATGTATGGAATATCATATAATATAATTCTGTAACTACATCAAAGTAAATAAAACATATGATCATTTATAAAATAATATCAATCCAGAACACTTACTAACCTACCATTTCAACAGCATATATATCTCCCCAGTTACTTGTTTCAGGAACTGTATGTGTTACTGGTTAATCAATTTTGACTAATTTCACGAAGCTAATATCCCATATACAAACTCATACACCCTACACCCTTAGAACGGTATAACCCATAAAGGAAATTCAGAGAACAGAAGATGGTGGAACAGAGAACAGATAAGAATCTTTAGAAGATGAGAAGACCAACAGGGAAGACTCAAAGAGGTTTTGTGATGACGGATCAAGGTTTTTCCAATTTTGGATCCTACAGTCACCAATCAAGTTCACACGAAGATAAAAGGTGGAGCAAGAAGTTGTGTTTGTAGGTGCTGAGTGAATTGGCGGGGCAAGAATTGGAGTTTCAATGGATTTAGGGTTTGTCTTGACGTGAGTGGTACAATTTGGGAGGTGAAATATAGTAAGACTTGAGAGTAATGAGGAGAGGCAGAATGCATTCGAATAACCTCTTCTTTTCTTGCAATTACCAGATCTTTCTCATGAAAGATTGTCTTCTCAATTATAAAGATCACCAAAACTTAGATTTTTCTTTTTGTTGCCTTTTTGCTGTCAAGTCCCCACACATAGAAGGGAATTGGGGAAGAGAGGATATTGGATTTTGACAATGCATTCTTGCCGGAAAATTCCTGCTTTGGCTCTCTGAGGGAACTAAAACAATATCGGATATTTAAAGAAGGTTTTTTTCCTACTTTGTGTGCTTTATTTTTCCAAATTTTTTCACCACCAACAAGTCACAATAGATACAAAAACTTTAATTAAAAAAACAGGTGCTAATCACTAATCCATATTATTTTAACTACACATATCAATCCCACGGGAACTCAACTTTTACTTTTTGTATTCAACTGCTATCATCATCATCAAAAATATAAAATCATTGCATATATCATATATTAATAATAATAAAGTCTAATAACTCTTCATTCAATTATGAGGTTGCAACATTTCATCTTTTTATTTTACATTTTTAGTAAAATTAATGGAAATAAAATAATACTACCAAAAAAAATGGCAGGATTAGAAACAAATAAATGTGAATGGTTTTAATATAAAGTCTTACTAAAATAAAATAACAAACACGGTTAATGTATGAAATTCAAAATATCTTAAACTTAGATAGATTAATAAAACTCATATCATGAAGATAATAAATGGCTGCATTTCAATTTATTTTGGTGACCAATTTCTTTGCAGCATCGATGGTGTTTTCTTTGGTCTTATTGTAATTACTCAGCACTAAATCTAAGGCCAATTGCATGCGTGCAGTATCGTCCACTGGTTGCATGTTGTAAAATTAATAAAGAAAAAAGTTTGGTAACCAAAAATTTTCAGCCATAATTAGCCAAAACTTTCCATAATTTACTTTATTTATATAACTTAATAATATTTTAATTTTCCATCTCACTCTCTTATCATATTTTTATCAGCCCCACTTATTAATGATATTAATTATAATATCATATCCCTAACTGTTAGACATTCTTGTAATCACTATTTAATACTTCCTTTTACAATTTGAATGTTATAATGTCATATGATTCTCTCTCCCATGCTTTATAAATAGACAATAATGAAAATGGCATATTTGGAGAGAGGTTCAAATCTTAGATTTAAGAATACAATAATCACTAATAACAATTAAAAATGGTAATAATATTAATTAAATGATTTTAATTGTAATTGATTTTTATTTCTTTTAATTCATTTATTATTATGGCAAACGTTGACAAATGTGAAAACTTGGTTTAATAGGTTTTTCATTGTTAATTTGGATCATGAAGGTTGTTTATTTCCTCCAGCTAAAAATCACAACTCTATTTCAATTACAAGCACAATTGGAATAGGACAAGAAAATTTACAAGAAAGAGTTAAAGAATAATTTGAACAACAAACAAACTCACCCGATGAGATTATTGTCCGTCAATCAATTTTTGAGAATATGAAATACTACACTAGCTTTGATGAGGTATGGTAATAAACTGATTTAATTTTTTTATATGCATCTATAATTATATTGTACTAACTAAGTTCATATACATAGCATTCATAAATTCATATACATAACATCCATAATTACATACAACTAACATCTAAAATTTAAATTCATGTTTATTAGATATTACATCCATACACATATTATTTTTTAGTTATTGCATAAGTAATTATCAAATTAACACATATGTTTTTAAATTTTTTCATAATTGAATTTGAAAAAATGTCAAATTCTTAAATTAATTTATTCAATTGATAAATTTACTCATAACATCCATAAATTCATATGCATAACATCTATAATTTCATATTAATAACATCCATAATTTTGTACTCATAATATTCATAATTTCATACATATGATGTCTATAATTAATAAATTTTTATAATTAATATTACCAAATTTTAAACTATTCGTCTTATTGTATTTTTCAAATTATCTCATATGTGTACTAATAGATCATGATTTTAATTATGTTAATATATTTGTTTTAATATTCATATATATATGCTTATTTATTTATTTTAATATGACGAGTTAATAATTATTTTTAAAAATTTATTTTTTAATTTTTTTTATATCTTATCTTTTATTTTTTATTTTCTAATAGTTTATATGTAAAATATGAGTTGTGCAGTAGAAGTTGTTAAAAATTTTAAATTTAACCTCCATAATTTCTGCAGAAAAATTGTATTTTAATGGATAATAATGTGAGTGAGGAATTTTAAGGATTTAATTTGGAAGAAACTGAAATTGATTTTGGAAAGAACATTAATAACTCCAAGCACACAGCAAAATGGTAAGTGATAAGGAGAATAAGTGATAAGAAGGTGTATATCACTTGCTTATCAAGAGAATGAGAATTTTTATATGATATTTTTATATTGTAATTAATCTTTGGCTACCTAGCATTCCTCATTAATAAATTAGTGAAGATTCTATTTAATAAGGATACAATGTCAGCAATTATTATGTTATACTCACTGGTATGATAAATGAATTCCTGCCCTCAACTTATAGCTGCCATCCAGCAACCCACATCCCAAAATCAAACCTGATTCATATGTATTAAAATATTAGCTTCACTTTTGTTAGATAGTTATTTGAATTTTCTTAAATTCATATAGTAACTTGTCTTACGAGTTTTCTTGTTGTGGAAGATTCTGTGGATAGTAGATACAAAATTCACCGAGTTGATATGCAACTTCATCCAAATCTGACTTACCCTCTAATCTCTGATCTCATTGAGCCATTGTTCATGAATCATCTAGTCAATGAAATTTGCTACATTGACATGAAATATAATTATAAGTAATTGTTTCTGAAAATTAGATGAGTTATGGACAAAAAATTTAATTTAGACGCATGAATAACTCACTAGTTGTCGAATCTGTCGCTCCCTTATGGTTTTTCTTGATCTTTGTTGCATCGGATCTACACATATCAACTTCCTCTTCTTTACCTCAACACATAATAAGTACCAGTGTTTATAGTTTTTTTTAATTGGTACATAAATCTAAAAATCACAAAAACTCGAGTATAAAAATATATCATGGCAAATGATAGTAAATGGGTAGGTTTCAAATTTAAAACAAATACATTAGCTACCTTTGATAAGCTGTTAATATCAGATAAATATGCTGAATGGTCCAACCACAGCTATTGGTGGGTAGCAAAACGAAAGTGCTTGTTCCTAACAAGTTTGACAATCAAGGAAAATAGCGATTTAAATTGGTTGTTTTGTGACACCATATAGTAAACTTTGACTTCCTATGACTTACTGAGACCCTAGGTGGAAGAAACCATATCTTTGTACATTCGGAACGAATTTTTTCCTCATGAGTCATTGTGCATGCAACCATTGTTAATATCTAGCAAAATTAAAGATAACAAATAAAATTAGTATCAGAGATTTAAAAATAAAAAATTTAAGTGCAATTTAGAGTTTTACATTAGCATCTATCTGTCACACAGGCTTAAGTGCATCGAATGATCTTCTACAACCATTTACACCTACGTGTACAATTATTTCCTCGCTATTGTAAAAAAAAAAATAATCTTACCACATGAAATAAAATGTCTAACAACTTTTATCTATATGTATATTAACAAGATACTTACTCGGGGGAGCCATTAGCATTATAGAAATATATAGTTACCATTGCTTCTTCTTCATTAACGAGCATTTCTTTGGGGATTTCAAACGTCAACTAAAATATAAATAATTATGAAATCATAGGCAAATTATTCATACTGAAAATAATCCTAATAAAAAAAATTTTACTTACTGGTATTGTCAATGAACGCAACCTTTTAACTTCACATTTGCCGACATCCAACTCATACAGTTGTCCATCACAATTAGTTACTGCATATTAAATGTATACATTACAAATATTTATTTGGATCATTTTCAGTTTTATTAAACACAATATTTGATTGTTCATATGTTACTATATTCAGTTACTATTAACCATGAAATTCGTAGTTGACAAACTTTAAAAAATACGTAAAACAGAGATAACCAATTTTTGTTACTTACCCTATTGCCATTTGCTTCTTCACCTCCAGAAGTAGACATTACCCTATTTGCAGGAGGAGCTAATGCCTGGCCAAATTCTAAAACTCTTGCTGTATCGTCCTTTGGACCTCTTGTTTCACCGTCAAAATCTTTGAATCAATGTATTCAGTTAAACACTGATACATAGGATCTGAGAGTAAATTTAAATCTTGATTGCTGACAAATAAATTGTCGAAGGAGGCTTGCGTGTTCTCCTTAAAAAGAGTTTGGCTACACAAGTGTCAAATTAAATTATAGTTAACAGTTTCTTTTGTTTTAGACTGTCATATAGGTTTCTTCTTGTGAGAAAATACCAAAAAAAATTACCATAAGAAAAATCTATTTAATAATAATTTAATTTACATATTCTTAAAATGTAAAAAATAAAACTAATAAACGAATACTAAAAAAATAATTGTAAGACAATTGACTTTTATTATTGTAAAATTATATAGTTGTTAATTTTAAATATTTAGTCATGGTTAATTAATAAATTTATGCATAAAAATTATTAATACAGTACAAATTTTAACCAAGATGTAACTAGCAAACCTGTCTGCGATTTACTTACAAATCGATAAATCTTAATGCTCTAGTCCAATTAATTGAAATGTTGTAGTTTATTAGTATCAAGTATTTCTTCAACAATGACTAGTGGAATGAAACATCTTACATTTTTAGAAGAATAAAGAAATAGTTTATAAGATTTTTTGTTTAACATACCACTCTTTTATACATAATTGATATTTAAAAAACTGTTAATTAGTTAATTAGATTAATATAATATTACAAATATTATTACATTTAAAAACTTAACGTATTAATTAATTAATCAATGTTATACTAATATTAAATGATGTATTTTTATAAAAAACAAATGTTATGATAAAATACTATAGAGTATAATCCGTTACAAAAAAATTTTCAAAAAATAAAGTATTTTGATAAACGAGCCATAACAATTTTAATAAAATAGAAAATAATTACAATATGATATAAATTAAAAATATTATTAATGTACTCAAATATATGATTACTTATTTAACAACTAGCTTAAATTATCACATATTTGCTGAGATTACATATTCCAATTTTTGTTTGACCTTAAAAAACTTGAAAGTACTCTAGAAAACAAAATTATTGTTACTGGAGTTTAAAGGTAAAGAAAAATTAGTGAATATTTTTTTTTAATGTAAAATAACTAATGTACAAAGTAAAATAGGAAGACATAGTTGTTGTTAGAAAAAATTGATTATAAAATAAAATTTAAGAAAATTTGTTTATATAAGATAAGTGATTAATATACATATGTCGTGCTAAGCTGAGTTGAGGTTGAGGTCGGGTTGTAAACGTACATCGTGCTAGGTTGGGATGGATTTGTTAGTAGCACATAGATCATGCTAGTTTATGCTGATTTAGGTTGAAAAAAATAGATAAAACTCTATGCCCTATCACGTTTCATATACATCTTGATGTACAATATAATATCTAACAAATATTACCTTAGCATAATTTAAATATAAATTGATTTAGGAGATTTACGTTTTTAATTTTCATTTAGAAGAATCAAGTAAATTTTATCCTCTTTTATTTTAATTAAATAAAAAAACTTTTAGAATCTATGTATAGTCATCATGTTAAATTAAACACTTGGAATTTTTTTATTATGAAAACAGATCCATTTAAATTGAAAAAATGTAGTTAAATGTTTACTTTAATTGTGCTTAAACCTATATTATAATTTAAAATTATTAAGAATAAACAAAACTATGTAGTATATTGAACCAACTTAATCAACGCTTTTTATTCAATCCTAAAGAAAAAAAAATTAATTCTCGAAACAAAGTAAAATCACATTTTTCTTAGGATTTTATTTTTTATTGTATTAATTAACATTTAAATAGATATAATTCAAATTAATAAATTTAATTTAGTTTTATAAAGTTGTTTACTGTCATATTATGATATTCATTTAATTAATTTCATTTAGTCCATTTAAAAAAAATGGCTTGAAACAGTTAAATTTTATCTACACAATAAACACAATGGTATTTTTTAAAATTAAAATTTTTAAAAATATGTACTCTTATTGGTTTGATGGTTTAATTTAAATAAATGTATTCGTATTTAAAATATTTAAATTATAATATTTTCAATAAATGTCCCATCCTTTTTTGTAAAATTTTTGAAATTATGATTAACGCTCATGCTATTGTAAAAGGAAGCATATGCTACTTAGAACAAATTATATACAATTTAGATACTATTTTTATAATTTGTAGTTTTAATCAGAAATACATAATTGAAATTTACCTGGAAGATATATCACAAATAGCATCTTGCGTGGTGATGATTTCATTCTGCGCAGTTTTTTTCATCTCTTTTTTTGCGTTGAATTTAATCTTCAAAAAAAGAAAAACACATGAATATTGATAATTAAATAAGTTAACAATCAGATAAAATTTGATAAATAATTTCTAACACATAGACATAAAAAAGGTATGGTATAGAACGATTAAATTTAAAAAATTACAATTAAATAAAAGTAGTCATCAAAAAAATTATTAAATAAAATTGACGTTACGACTTCTTTGAATGACTCTAAGTTGCACGACCAGTCATAGTGTCGCATTATTCGTAACGTGAGTGCTGAAATGGGATGGATAACAGTAAAAAATAAAACAAGTCAATGAAAAGGGTGAATAGTATTATTGACATTACTCTAACAGTTATTTATAACGTTTTGCGTATTCGTTTGAAATTTAAAAAGTTATAATCTCTTAACAATAGGAGGTTTAAGTTAGATTTTTTTTTAAATTACATCGACCACACATACAAAATTTGTTACAAGATTTTTTTGGTGGCCTTTATCAATATTCAAATTTAATTTACTTTTTGCACAAGTTGGCAAACCGTTAAAATTTCCATTTAAAAACGTTGTCTTTCAAATTTTAATTTAAATTTTAAATATAATTCAAATGAATTAACGGATTAATTTCACCATAAATTAAAATCTTAATTGATCATTTAATAAAAAAAGTTAAACATCCGTTTTTTATAATTGTTATCATTTCAGAAGAATATATTATATTAATTAACAAACGACTTAATTGCAATATTAATATTATGTTTACAAATTACCGGACCTTTATAATCAACTCTATTTTGTAACTTTTTTCTATTTATCCAATTCGTTCAAATCCTGTACCTGTTATTGCGTAAAAAAATGTTGAAAAACAAAAGTGTATACTATAATTAGAAGAGCATGATAACTCTAAATACGTTTTGAACACATGGCTGCATGCAAGTGGCATTCGAACCAAATTAGAAGAGGATTATAGCTTGAACTACTTCGTAAATGTTTTTAATCAAATAATTTAATGTCAACTAATTTTAACTGAATGAACCAAATTAATTATTTTAAAATTTCAAAAAGACGATTAAGTTATTATTCGATAACAATAGAAATTGATATATTTAAATTTTAGCAGGAGTATTTTTGGCATGAGTATTTAATTTTTTGTTTATATTTTTTGTTGTTGGTAGAACAAGCAAAGACCCTTGGATCAGAACTAACTAATAGGAGTTACAAAAAATTGCAGCATATCTAGATTTGCTTAAGAAAACAAATAAAAAAAATTCAACCGACTCTTATCTTCAAGGAACCCAAGAAAAAAGAATAAGAAAGCAAGAGTTAGAGAGCACGGATGGCGGATGAGATCAGCGGACGGGCGGCGGCAGTGGCTCAAAGAGAGGCTAGGGTTAGAGAATGGGAAGTAGTTGAAATCAATAAATCATTCACAAAGTTAAAAACAGCAACACAGCCAAATATCAATAAGGCAACACACTACCATCATCTCTTGACGAGTCCCAATAAAAAATACCATTACCAACACCTCAACAGACTGAACAACATCCAGGAATCAAGAACAATCAGCAACAAAAATAAAAAAAACAGCAACAATTAATCACCTTAAACAAAAAATTAGTAAATATATCAATTAAAATTCAAAAACAGCATACTCACTTCCTCAAAAATTAAAAAGAGCAGCAGCAGAGTAACAAATCCATTTTTAACAACAAAAAATCAACAATTTAATTTCAATCCACATTCAGAAATCAGTAAATCACTAAACAGAGAATGAAAGCAAGACCGGAAGAAGTGAAAAAGCCTATAAGCCTGTAAGCAGTGCCACTTACCTCTGACAGAGAGCAGAGCGACGAACAGATGATCGCTAATGGAGAGACGACAATGACGAACAGATGGCGAGCAACTCCAACCCTCAATCAGACGACGTATCGAGCAACAAGAGAGTTGTTGGGTTCGAGACAGGGGGAAGAAGGAGGCCACAAAGGCGCCAACAACAATAGACGGTGGAGGCAAAATCCTAATTTTTTGTTAAATATAGAATCCTAAGTTTTCAATTTTCAATCTAAGCTTTTCAATTCTTCACGAAGAGCGGGGGGTATTGGGGGAAAGGGCAAGGGGGTGGGTTAGGATGACGCGTTTAAGCGTTTGTTTTTTTTTTTCTTTTTTCTTTTTCATTTTTTTGTTAAAGCTCAAAACGACAGTGTTTTATAATTTCTAGAATATACTCAAGCATTAGCCCTTATAAATTCGGAGCACCTAGATCATAGATAGTCAAAAGTTTTTATAATTTAGCTCTTTATACGAGAAAAATCTTAGTTAATTTTAACTTGAATTAACTATTATCACAAAAACATGTCTACGAGGAGAAGAGATAGGAGGCCGAGCAAGGGAAGAGATAGATCTACCATCAATGTCACAAGCGAATCGACAAAGCCTTTAAACGTAATGGATAAGAATAGGACAAAGCAAAGGAAAAGAACGCTGAAACAAATAATAGATACATCATTAAAGTAATCGATCCAACTTTATC
The DNA here is from genome assembly GCF_003086295.3 of Arachis hypogaea. NCBI lineage: Eukaryota > Viridiplantae > Streptophyta > Magnoliopsida > Fabales > Fabaceae > Arachis > Arachis hypogaea. The sequence continues at coordinate 26,734,302 of NC_092045.1, forward strand.
CTACAACTGAATATGGTCGTTATATTATGATTGGTCTATGTCACTATGTGAATACTATATCTAAGCCCAATTTTGTGTTTTTCTTAACATTAATTTAATTCTTAATTATTATCCCGTATTATTTAATATAATCGAAAAAAATCGTATTATTATTTATTAGTACATATCTTTAGTACAAGATTTTAAACATTTTTCAAAATTTGGTAGATTGATTTTAATTATAATTTTAAATCATTAATCATTCATTCCTGTGTAAATAGTTATTCTGCAACATAACTCATGCAAAAAGTATTAGATTAATATTTTAGTGTATTTTTTGTGAAGAACGATGTAATCATTTTTTCAACTTCAAAAAGCTACACTACTCACATATGTTCCATGTTTATGAATATGAATATATTAGAATAAAAACTATTTATATGTTTATGTTTTCAATTTTATTATTTTCGATATTATTATGCCTAAAAGATATAAATTTTATTTTTTTAATTAAAAAGGAAAAAATAAAGTACCTTCTTTGTGATAAATTTTTTATACGAATTAATTTTCATTAAATTTTATGTACTCTTTAGAATACGATATTAAGGTTTATTAATTATTTAGTATCTATTGCTATTTTAAATATATGTTCGTAATTTTTGTGTTATGTGTAACATTTAAAATACAGCTTTCATGGAAGTTTAAATACAGGTAACAAGAAACAAAAGGAGGTGAACTCACCCCTCAACAAGAACCAGTCTCAACACGTTGAAGCTTACTTACAACTAGTACCACCACCAGCGTGAAATTATTTTTACTAATGCAGTTGATAACATGACAACAGCCATAACCTCTCTGACGAAATTCCTCAAAAAACAAAAACAAATGGCTTATCCATTGTATGCTGTTAATAGAACTAGATCGGACAATCCGTACATAAAAAATTTAGCTATTAATAATATGAAAAATATCAATAATTCAAAAACTGATAACAAAGTTGACATAAATAAAATAATGAGCAAATTCATTCGATCCGAAAAATGTCATAAAACAGTTGTATAACCCACCCTACACAAATTCTCCCCTAGCAATAATTCTGATAAGCAAACAACCTTACTTTCAAGGAGCTTTTCAAACCAAATGTCTCCCCACAAAGATCATCTGAATTAGATTGGAATTCAAATACGGGAATATATATTGGTAAAACGGACACCTCATCATTCAGTTTGCCACGGCGTTCATGTGGCCCAAAAATTCCACATCTATATATATATAAACATTAACTTGTATTGTAATGACGTTGTTTAGTATTACTGTTTTTAATTTTATTATTAAATTACACATGATGATGGCTTCGTGTTTGCAGTGGATGCCCATTAGTTTTAGACCACTGGTGGACATGATTCTAACTACGGATGAGCTTGCTTGTGCCACTTATATTTTTGGCCCAGATTTAATGTTTTAAATTAATCAGTAAATCCTTATAACGCTATCCGATTTGGTGCAAGTATATTTTATACTTTGGTTACAACAATTTTCTGAACTAAATATTTGCATGTGTATTTGTAAAGGGATGAAGTACTGGTGTTAACTCGTACCTCATATGCAAATAGAGAAAGTTTAGCCATGTTAATTCCAGGAGAACAAGTCATCCAAGATGTAAATATTTATTTTTTATTATTTAACATGAAAAGTATAAAATGTTAATGTTATGTGTCATAAAATTAAAAATATACAAATGTATTCGTTTGTAGGTTATAGATTCCCTTGCTTGCATTCTCACACAAGAGCATAAAAAGCTTAACAAATTGCCATCCATATGGTTTCTGCCAACAACCTTTTCGGTAAGTTTCAGTACAAAAATACCCCAAGAAAATTTGTATTTCATATTTTGTTTGGTTTAAGTTTTAAGTAGCATATGAATAATTTGATGTCATATTTTTTTATGACAATATAATCAGCAACTAGCACTTACATGGTCCAGACCACCCAATCAACTAAGGGAACAATATGCAAATAACTATATGAATAAGATTGAGTACTTGTCAAGGGTAAGTTATTTAATTTTTAGTAAATAAAATATGATTTATTTAATCCAAAATGTATGCTTATCTTAATAGCATAGACTCACAATCCTCATTATTTTGTAAACAAGTAGATTTTTGTCACACCAACGACCTCAACGAGCATTCGTTCCTGATGATCATAGACATGAAAAAAAAAGATATTTGTGTTTGATTCTTGTAAAATACCAGCTAGAAACTATGGTAAGCTATTATCAATTGAAACCATGGTAAGTAGCACAGTCTTATTTTTTTAAAATAAAATTAGTTTTTCAACTTTTATTCTCTATTAATTTTGAATGTTTTGTATATAAGGAAAAAAATACCATATCGTTTGAAATTACGATTTGAATTTGTATTTTAACATCATTGCTAAATTCGGTTTGTAAGCTAATAGTAGTTTTTTTTATTTGAAATTAAGGTCCATTTGTTAACACTAATATTGAATTAATAATTTTTAAATTTTTTATAATCTACGTATTTTAGACGGATAATAAAAATTAACCCATTATATTAACCCATTATATTGCTCGCACTAGACAATATCCAACCATATTTTATGTCTCACAGGCTATATTCATCGAACGAATGTTAGAACACAAATTTTTCTACAATTCTAGTGAAATCACTGTACCTCAGATTTCTAAGTTTCATATCGTAGAACTGTTTGACCTGCCACAACAGAGGAAAGGCTCATAAGTAATATTATTTCATAAATTTTTTTACTTTCATTTCTATTAAGTTTGTTATGTATGAATCATGTGTTCAGTTAAACTGATAAAGTAGTACAATAACACATTTAACTAAACAGTAATGACTCTGATATCTGGGTTGCTCAATGGATGAAAGAGTGCGGGTGGACTGATAATTTTGGCATCACGATAACCAATCTTATTTATTTTATAAATTTTTTATTATTATTAGGAAAAAATTTAATATGTATCTAAGTATATATATATATTATTCTAATTGCTTCGTGCTTTTTAAAATTATTAGGTCTATGAGAATGATAGAATGAGGTTAGCAATCGACTTGGTGAGCAACGAATTCAATATGAAGAAGTCAGAAGTTATAGATAAGGCACATGCATATATGAAAAATATACTACAAAAACAGCCACGACTGCAAAAAGATTGAAGATTTTTTTATTTATTTTCATTGCATTTTATATTTGCTGAGACACCTCATATTTTGTTATGCATTTTTTAGTTTAAGTCGTTCTTTTATTATTATCCTAACCTCGAAACACATTTCTAACGAATTTGGTGGAGTTAATTTATAGGATATTTTGTTATCTTCTCGAACCTACTGTTGAGTCATTTGATGTTTATTTTTATGCTTAATAAAAGAACTAATATCATTTAACTTAAATTTTTAGTTTTCAAGATAAATCGAAAGATATAACTTTTATGCATTACATAATTTAAAAGATACTTATTATATAGCTATTTAATAATATTCTGAACTTAAAGTAACTATTATGTCTGGATAGTATTCAAATGACAAACATAATAATAAGAAGATTAACATTAGATTATGAAAATCAATCTCATCATGAAAATATGATATTATTATTTCTAAAAATGTAAAACCAAGCAATAAAGTATAGTTTAACTAATGTGTACATTGAAATAAATGTGAAATGTATATAGTAGCAGCCACATCTGGAATTGCAATAGCTACCTTTTGTCCCAAGGTACTATATTACACTGTAACTTAAATATATAAATTATTAGTTAAAAAACTTACATTTATGTGCTATTTTTTATTAATTTATTTTGAAATAATAAATTTTGATATTGTTGTTTAGGATTACTGACATCAAATTCGGATAATTTAGCAAAAAAATTTTAAATACTTTGTGTCTTAAGTCTTCTAACAGACCTTCTATAACTCATAAAAATTAACAGAATAGATGATTGTAAATCAAAGTGATAGACAAAAGTAAAAGTTGCGATGATGATACGCGGTGATAATTCATAACGATCGGGTGAAGATAAGGTAGCATGAGAAGGAAAAAAAAAGAAAGAAGGCCAAGGTAATTTAATAGTCAATAACAGGTATGTGTACAGAGAATAGTATAGTAAGAGAAAGAATAGTGTCTAATATGGCGAAGGAATTTTAAAAAAATGTAAATTAATGTTTTAAAAAAAATAAAAATAAAGATAATTTAAGAAATTAAATATAAAATTAAAAAATATTTTTTATCAATTGAAATTATCTACGAATATAAAGAGTATTTAGAATATGAATTTTGATCTCTACTTCAAATTAAATACTACTAAAAGTAGATAAGTAAAGTGAATAACGTTTATAAATAGTTAATTGTTTATAATTTTTATAAATTTTTATTTTGATTTTGTTATACATAATAACAACATAATAAATTTGTTTAGTGTCTTATATAATTTAAATTTATAAATTTTATACAATCTAAAAATTAAATAACTTATACATTTTTTAATTTTGTTTTTGAATGTTTTTATTTTTAATGTTTAAATTATTATATTCAATTTATAATATTAAAATTAAAAGTAAACCACACTAACAATTTCACTCTCTCACCACTTGTAGACCACACTGACTTGGGCGTCGAAGTGTCTTTGCAGGTGACACCCCTTCGCCACTTCCACAGCTCGGGAAGACGGTAGCACCAGCTCTAGCTCCGCGAACCGGAATAAGGCGAAGAACCCATCTTACCATCCGAGACCTCCCTCGAACCGTCCGGTACCCAACCAACCGAGGAGATACCGAATATTGGTGCCGTCTGTGAGGATGGACACTATACCGGGTGCTGTAGAGCCTGGCGGCAGGGCCAAGCCCAGAGAGGCGACCTCCGTAGCTTCCTACCGGGAGCGCACGAGGTCCCCTCCGCGACGACCAGAGCCGTCTTCACGATCCCAAGAGAGATGCCCCTTTGGGGGAACTAGCAAGGATAGCGCCAAGATAATGCAGGAATTACGCCATATAGGGCAATACCTGGAACGCCAGTTGGCAGATCAGGAACATCGCCAACAAACTTTCGACCCAAACTATTCCCCATCTCTCGAGAGCCGTGGAAGAACTTCTCAGATAAGTCACTCCCAGTGCACATCCAGCCCAAAATCTGAATCTAAAAGTAGCTGGGAGGACTGAGAACGCCCAAGAAGATAGCGTGATCCCTTGATATACGCCCGATCTAGAGGAATGCGTGCCACCGTGAGAGATCAGGAAGACGGCGGAGAAAGGACGAAGAGAACGCGATGACCTGTGATCATGGGTGCGACCCCCTTTCATCATTCCGTCCTCAAGGTCCAGCTACCAAAGCACTTTGATAAGCCGACGGACATGAGGTACAATGGAACCTAAGACCCACAAGAGCATCTAACGGCCTTCGAGGTCAGAATGAATTTGGAGAGGGTAGGGGACGAAGTGAGGTGTCGCGCCTTCCCAGTCATCTTGGCAGGACCCGCAATACGGTGGTTTAACAGCCTCCTCCAAGGATCTGTTGCCAGGTCCTCGGACATTAGCCACAGTTTCTTGGCCCAATTCACTACCCGAATCGCGAAGGCCAAACACCCGATCAACTTACTCGGGGTGACGCAAAAACCCGGCGAGCCAACCAGAAAATATTTGGACCGGTTCAACGATGAGTGTTTAGAGATTGACGGCCTAACTGACTCGGTGGCCATTTTGTGTTTGACTAATGGACTTCTGAATGAGGATTTCAGGAAGCATCTCACCACGAAGCCGGTGTGGACGATGCAAGAGATCCAAAGTGTGGCTAGGGAATATATCAATGATGAAGAAGTCAGTTAAGTCGTGGCAACCAACAAGCGGCAGCCCAGCTACAATCAACCCCGATAGCACGGTAGCGGGGAAAGGCCGAAGGTACATGCCAGAGATGGCGCGCCTGCCAAGACATTCAAGCCATTTTCCCGAGTCAGAAAATTCACCAATTACACCCCCCTCACTGTCTCCATTGTGGAAGTGTATCAGCAAATAGCTGAGAAGAGAATTATGTCGATACCCTGACCTCTAAAGGACAGAACAGGGGGGAACAAGAACCTTTATTGTGATTATCATAAGGGCTTTGGACACAAGACACAGGATTGTTTCGACCTGAAAGATGCACTAGAGCAAGCGATTCGAGACAAAAAGCTAGCCAAATTCTTCCACCTCATCAGGGAGCCGAGGAGACGAGATCACGGCTGCGAGGGAAAGGACAATACCCGCGCAGTGAAATGACATCAAGAGCTAGAGGACAATGAGCACGGCCTTACCATAGTAAACATGGTAACAGCCAGAGACGCGACTCTAAGGTCAAGGTCGGCACACAAGAAGGACACCAAAGTCCTGGCGGTCTCCTCATCCCCGGCACGAAGCTCCAAGAGGGTTCTGTCCGTCTCATTCGGCCCGGAGGACCAGTGGTTTGATGAGGTCCCGAAAAACCCCATGGTTATCACAACCAGAGTAGGAACCGACCTGATCAAGAGGGTCCTCGTAGACACCAGGGCCGACTCGAATATCATGTTTCGCAACGTGGTCGATGCCTTGGGACTCCGGGAGGCTGATTTGAGTACTCACCAGCATGGTGTAGTAGGGTTGGGTGATCACTTTATCAAGCTTAACGGGATAATCTCCCTACCGGTCTCCGTAGGACAGGGGCAAGGGAGAAGGTCGGTAATGGCGAAGTTCGTGGTTCTACGAGACTCCACGGCCTACGACGTCATCCTGGGAAGAAAGACTATCAACGATCTCGAGGCAGTGATCAGTACAAATATGTTAGTAATGAAGTTCATCGCTGATGATGGATTCGTGGGGTCCATAAGGGGAACCTCGAAACGGCAGTCGCTTGCAACAATGCCAGTCTCTTCTTGAGAAAAAAATCCAAAAAGGCATCAGGAGTATTCCTCGCTGACCTGGATGCTAGGGTTGGCGACTCCGAGGAGAAGTTCACCTTCATTAATAGAAACCTCCCGCACCAATTGAAGGAACCCCTAATGGAAATGATCAGAGCCAACGGCGACCTCTTTGCCTTGACGCCAGCTGACATGCCAGGGATAAATCCCACCTCATGTCCCACCATCTGGCCGTCAAGACGGCAGTCAAACCAGTAGCACAGATGAGGAGGAAAATGTCGCAAGAAAGAGCAGAGGAGGTGGCCAGGCAGACAGCAAGCCTTCTCGAAGCAGGATTCATACGGGAACTCGACTACTCGACTTGGCTGTCGAATGTAGTTTTGGTTAGAAAGCACAATGGAAAGTGGATTACTCCGACCTTAACAAAGCATGTCCCAAAGACTCCTATCCCCTCCCAAACATAGATGCACTCGTCGACGCAGCGGCGGGATATCGGTATCTGAGCTTCATGGATGCGTATTCCAACTATAATTAGATACCGATGTACCAGCCAAACGAGGAAAAGATAGCATTCATAACACCAGGAGGAACGTATTGCTACAAGGTGATGCCATTCGGGCTGAAGAATGCAGGGGCCACCTACCAAAGGCTGATGAACAAGATATTCAGCGACCTGACGGGTAAAACGGTGGAAGTGTACGTGGATGATATCCTGGTAAAGACCGCTCGACCCGATGACCTCACAAGCGACTTGGAAAATGTGTTTGCCTCCCTCTAACAACATGGCATGAGGCTCGACACACTTAAATATGCCTTTGCCATGGAAGCAGGAAAATTCTTGGGGTTTATGATAACCTAAAGAGAGGTAGAGGCTGATGAGCGGATATTTTGTACGCTTTTTGGGGGTAATTTCATGTAGATTTTAGCATGTTTCAGTTAGTTTTTAGTAAAATAATATTAGTTTTTAGGCAAAAATCATATTTCTGGACTTTACTATGAGTTTGTGTGTTTTTCTATAATTTCAGGTATTTTCTGGCTGAAATTGAAGGAGCTGAGCAAAAATCTGACTTAGGCTGAAAAAGGACTGCTGATGCTGTTGGATCCTGACCTCCCTGCACTCGAAATGGATTTTCTGGAGCTACAGGAGTCCAATTGGTGCGCTCTCAACGGCGTTGGAAAGTAGACATCCAGGGCTTTCCAGCAATATATAATAGTCCATACTTTGCGCAAGGATAGACGACGTAACTTGGCGTTAAACGCCAAGTTCATGCTGCTGTCTGGAGTTAAACGCCAGAAAAACGTCATGATCCGGAGTTGAACGCCCAAAACACGTCATAACCTGGAGTTTGACGTCAAGGAAGGTCTTTACACGTGGAAAGCTTTAGTCTCAGCCCCAGCACACACCAAGTGGGCCCCAGAAGTGGATTTCTGCACCAATTATCTTAGTTTATTCATTTTCTGTAAACCTAGGTTACTAGTCTACTATTTAAACAACTTTTACAGACATTTCTTGTACCTGATGACATTTTCAGATCTGAATTATATACTTTGTGACGGCATGAGTCTCTAAACTCCATTGTTGGGGGTGAGGAGCTCTGCAGCGTCTCGATGATTTAATACAATTCCTTTGTTTCCCATTCAAACACGCTTGTTCTTATCTAAGATGTTTATTCGCGCTTAATTGTGAAGAAGGTGATGATCCGTGACACTCATCACCTTCCTCAATCCATGAACGTGTGCCTGACAACCACCTCCGTTCTACATCAGATTGAATGAATATCTCTTAGATTCCCCAACAGAATCTTCGTGGTATAAGCCGGATTGATGGCGGCATTCATGAGAATCCGGAAAGTCTAAACCTTGTCTGTGGTATTCCGAGTAGGATTCCGGGATTGAATGACTGTGACGTGCTTCAAACTCCTGAGGGCTGGGCGTTAGTGACAGACGCAAAAGAATCAATGGATTCTATTCCAACCTGATTGAGAACCGACAGATGATTAGCCGTGCTGTGACAGAGCATAGGAACGTTTTCACTGAGAGGATGGGAAGTAGCCACTGACAACGGTGACACCCTACATAGAGCTTGCCATGGAAGGAACTTGCGTGTGAGAAGAGGATTTCAAGGAAGAGTTGAAGTTCAAAGGACAAAGCATCTCCAAAACTCCAACATATTTCCCATTACTGCACAACAAGTAACATTATTATTCTCTATTATTTTAACTCACAATTTTAAGTAGTTTGTAGTTTGGCTTTTTACAAATAAATCCAAATAACTTCATTAGCCTCCTGACTAAGATTAATAAAATAACATTGATTGCTTCAAGCCAATAATCTTCGTGGGATCGACCCTTACTCACGTAAGGTATTACTTGGACGACCCAGTGCACTTGCTGGTTAGTTGAACGAAATTGATTTTGGACCAGGCTCTATTATCATATTCCATAAAGAGATACAATTTCGTCCACCAAGTTTTTGGCGCCGTTGCCGGGGATTATTGAGTTTGAACAATTGAAGGCATATTTTATTTCTTAGATTAGGAATAATTTGTTTTTATAGAGTCATTAAATTTTGATAGGATAGTTCTTTTCAAAAATTTCTTTTCAAAAATTATTTTTTTAATTTATTGTTAATTTTTCGTGAGTCTAGTGTCTTGTTCTAAGTTTGGTGTCAATTGCATCTTTTATAATTTGTTCTAAAATTTTCGACTTGTGTTCTTTGTTCTTCATTGATCTTCAAGTTGTTCTTGTCTATTTTTCTAGTTTGATCTTTAATTTTTCTTGTTCTGAGTCTTTTCCTGTTTTTCTTGTGCTTTTTCAAAACAATTGTTATACTTGCTGCCCATTTGGCTAGAATAGAAGGGTCATATTCTTGATAAGGGAGCACCAATACTTTTGAAAATCTTTTTCAAAAATAATTTTTTCTTGATTTAATCTTGTGCCAAATTTTAAGTTTGGTGTTTTCTTGTTAATCTTTTCATAAATTTCGAAAATTTATTTTGATTTTATAAAAAATTTTAAGTTTGGTGTTCTTCCTTTTGTTCTTGGTGTTCTTGTGAATCTTCAAGGTGTTCTTGAGTTTTTCTTGTGTCTTGATCTTAAAATTTTAAGTTTGGTGTTCCTTGGTGTTTTCCCTCCAAAAATTTTCGAAAATAAGGAGCACTAGATCTAAAAATTTTAAGTCTTGTGTCTTTTGTGTGCTTTTCTCTTTCATTATAAAATTCAAAATTCAAAAAAAAAAAAATTTCAGATTTCAATTTCAAAATATTTTCAATTTCCTTTATTTTGTTTCGTTTTTAATTTTATTTTTATTTTTATTTTATAAAAATTAATTTTTATAAAATAAACAATATCAACATACATATCATCACTCTTGTATTCCATTACAACAATAAGTATGAATGGACAAGACAAGAGGACTCTGGGGTCATATGCTAACCCCACTACTGCTTCATATGGGAGTAGTATCTGTATACCCTCCATTGGAGTTAGTAGCTTTGAGCTGAATCCTCAGCTCATTATCATGGTGCAGCAAAACTGCCAGTATTCTGGTCTTCCACATGAAGAACCTACAGAGTTTCTGGCACAATTTCTGCAAATTGCTGATACAGTACATGATAAGGAAGTAGATCAGGATGTCTACAGATTATTACTGTTTCCATTTGCTGTGAAAGATCAAGCTAAGAGGTGGTTAAATAACCAGCCTAAGAACAGCATAAAAACATGGAAACAGCTGTCAGAAAAATTCCTGAATCACTATTTCCCTCCCAAACGGATGACACAGCTAAGGCTAAGCATCCAAGGCTTCAAACAAGGAGATAATGAATCCCTTTATGATGCATGGGAGAGATACAGAGAGATGCTAAGAAAATGTCCCTCTGAAATGTTTTCAGAATGGGTGCAATTAGACATCTTTTACTATGGGCTTACAGAAAAAGCTCAAATTTCTCTAGACCACTCAGCTGGTGGATCTATACATATGAGAAAAACAATTGAAGAAGCTCAAGAGCTTATTGATACAGCTGCCAGAAATCAGCATCTGTATCTAAACAGTGAATCTTCTATGAAAGAAGAAGCTAAAACAGTAACTGCAGAACTCAGTCCGGTGGATCAGGCTAATGAATTTAATCAGCAATTAGACTTTCTAACTCAGCAGCTAGCCGAATTCAAGGAAATACTACAGGAAACAAGAATGGCTAACAGGAATATGGAAGTGCAATTAAAACAGACAGAAAAGCAACTGTCAAAACAAATAGCAGATGAATGCCAAGCAGTTCAATTAAGAAGTGGGAAAACATTAAATACCTCACTTCAAAGCAGCAGGAAGCCAAGAAATGAACATATATCTACTCAAAATCCCTCTGAGGACAATAAGAGCCCAGAGAGGAATGAAGCTGGCGCTGAACGCCCAGCCCATGCTCATTCCTGGCGTTCAACGCCAGAAACAAGCATGGATCTGGCGTTGAACGCCCAAAAAGAACATGGTTCTGGCGTTCAAACGCCAGTAACAAGCAAGGAGGTGGCGTTTAACGCCACTCCAGCTTCCACACCTGGCATTCAAATGCCAGTGGGTGATCAGTCACATACAAGTACTGATAGCAACCCTTCTAAAAAGGCTTCCCAACCCACTTCTGTAGGTAATAAACCTGCAGCAACTAAGGTTGAGGAATACAAAGCCAAAATGCCTTATCCTCAAAAACTCCGCCAAGCGGAACAGGATAAGCAATTTGCCCGCTTTGCAGACTATCTCAGGACTCTTGAAATAAAGATTCCGTTTGCAGAAGCACTTGAGCAAATACCATCTTATGCTAAGTTCATAAAAGAGATCTTAAGTCATAAGAAGGATTGGAGGGAAACTGAAAAAGTTTACCTCACTGAAGAATGCAGTGCAGTCATTCTGAAAAGCTTACCCGAGAAGCTTAAAGATCCTGGGAGCTTTATGATACCATGCACATTAGAGGGTGCTTGTACCAAGCAAGCTTTATGTGATCTTGGGGCAAGTATCAACCTAATACCTGCATCTACTATCAGAAAGCTTGGTTTGACTGAAGAAATCAAACCAACCAGGATATGTCTTCAACTTGCTGATGGCTCCATTAAGTACCCATCAGGCGTGATTGAAGACATGATTGTCAAGGTTGGGCCATTTGCCTTTCCTACTGACTTTGTGGTGCTGGAAATGGAGGAGCACAAGAGTGCAACTCTCATTCTAGGAAGACCTTTCCTAGCAACTGGCCGAACCCTCATTGATGTCCAAAAAGGGGAAGTAACCTTGAGAGTCAATGAGGAGGAGTTTAAGTTGAATGTTGTCAAAGCCATGCAACATCCAGACACCCCAAATGACTGCATGAGTGTTGATATTATTGACTCTCTGGTAAGAGAGGTCAATATGGCTGAGAGTCTCGAATCAGAGCTAGAGGACATCTTTAAAGATGTTCAGCCTGATTTGGAGGAATCAGAGAAGATAATAGAACCTCTGAAAATCCCTCAAGAAGAGGAGAAACCTCCAAAACCCGAGCTCAAACCATTACCACCATCCCTGAAATATGCATTTCTGGGAGAAGGTGATACCTTTCCTGTAATTATAAGCTCTACCTTAGAGCCACAGGAAGAGGAAGCACTAATTCAAGTGTTAATGACACACAAGACAGCTCTTGGGTGGTCCATCAGTGATCTTAAGGGCATTAGCCCAGCCAGATGCATGCACAAGATCTTACTGGAGGATGACGCCAAACCAGTGGTCCAACCACAAAGGCGGCTGAATCCAGCTATGAAAGAAGTGGTGCAGAAAGAGGTCACTAAATTACTAGAGGCTGGGATTAATTATCCTATTTCTGACAGCCCCTGGGTAAGCCCTGTCCAAGTCGTCCCTAAGAAGGGAGGCATGACAGTGATTCATAATGAAAAAATGAACTAGTTCCTACAAGGACAGTTACAGGGTGGCGTATGTGCATTGATTACAGAAGGCTCAATACAGCCACCAGAAAGGATCATTTTCCTTTACCATTCATAGACCAGATGCTAGAAAGACTAGCAGGTCATGAATACTACTGCTTCCTGGATGGATATTCAGGTTATAATCAAATTGCAGTAGATCCCCAGGATCAGGAGAAAACGGCATTCACATGCCCATCTGGAGTATTTGCATACAGAAGGATGCCATTTGGCCTGTGCAATGCACCTGCAACCTTTCAGAGGTGCATGCTCTCAATTTTCTCTGATATGGTGGAAAAATTTCTGGAAGTCTTCATGGATGACTTTTCAGTATTTGGAGACTCATTCAGCTCCTGCCTTAACCATTTAGCACTTGTTCTGAAAAGATGCCAAGAGACCAACCTGGTTTTAAACTGGGAAAAATGTCACTTTATGGTGACTGAAGGAATTGTCCTTGGGCACAAAATTTCGAACAAGGGGATACAGGTGGACCAAGCTAAGGTAGAAGTAATTGAAAAATTACCACCACCTACTAATGTTAAGGCAATCAGAAGCTTTCTGGGACATGCAGGGTTCTATAGGAGGTTTATAAAGGATTTTTCAAAAATCGCCAAACCTCTGAGCAACCTGCTAGCTGCTGACACGCCATTTATCTTTGATAAAGAGTGTCTGCATGCATTTGAGACTCTGAAAGCTAAATTGGTTACAGCACCAATCATTTCTGCACCAGACTGGACATTACCATTTGAGTTAATGTGTGATGCCAGTGACCATGCCATTGGTGCAGTGTTGGGACAAAGGCATGACAAGCTTTTGCATGTCATTTACTATGCTAGCCGTGTCCTAAATGACGCACAGAAGAATTACACAACCACAGAAAAAGAGTTACTAGCAGTGGTTTACGCCATTGACAAATTCAGATCCTATTTAGTGGGATCAAAAGTGATTGTGTACACTGATCATGCTGCTCTTAAATATCTACTCACAAAGCAGGATTCAAAACCCAGACTCATCAGATGGGTGCTGCTTCTGCAAGAGTTTGATATAGAAATAAGAGACAGAAAAGGGACAGAAAATCAAGTAGCAGATCACCTGTCCCGAATAGAACTAGTGAAAGGGGCGTCCCCTCCTCTCACTGAGATCTCTGAAACCTTTCCGGATGAGCAACTGTTTGCCATCCAGGAAGTACCATGGTTTGCAGACATTGCAAACTATAAGGCAGTGAGATTTATACCCAAGGAGTACAGTAGGATGTAATCAAAGAAATTAATCACAGATGCAAAGTACTATCTTTGGGATGAACCATATCTCTTCAAGAGATGTGCAGACGGAGTAATCCGTAGATGTGTGCCTAAAGAAGAAGCACAGAAGATCCTTTGGCACTGCCATGGATCACAGTACGGAGGACATTTTGGAAGTGAGCGAACAGCCACAAGAGTCCTCCAAAGTGGCTTCTACTGGCCTACTCTTTATAAAGATTCCCGAGCATTTGTGCTTAATTGTGACAGTTGCCAAAGATCAGGCAACCTACCTCACAGTTATGCCATGCCTCAACAAGGAATCTTGGAGATTGAATTGTTTGATGTATGGGGCATTGACTTCATGGGACCTTTCCCACCATCATACTCAAACACTTATATTCTGGTGGCAGTGGATTATGTATCCAAATGGGTGGAGGCTATTGCAACACCCACTAATGACACTAAAACAGTGTTAAAATTCCTCCAGAAACATATTTTCAGCAGATTTGGTATCCCTAGAGTGTTAATCAGTGATGGGGGCACTCATTTCTGCAATAAACAGCTTTACTCTGCTCTGGTACGTTATGGAGTTAACCACAGGGTAGCTACTCCATATCACCCACAGACTAATGGGCAAGCTGAAGTCTCAAATAGAGAGCTCAAAAGAATCCTGGAACGGACTGTAATTAACCGTAGAAAGGATTGGGCAAGAAGCTTGGATGATGCTCTGTGGGCGTACAGAACAGCATTCAAGACCCCTATAGGGACCTCTCCATACCAGCTTGTGTATGGAAAGGCATGTCACTTGCCAGTGGAACTGGAACACAAGGCCTATTGGGCAACCAGATTCCTAAACCTTGATGCCAAGTTAGCTGGAGAAAAACGATTGCTCCAGTTAAATGAGTTAGAGGAATTCAGACTCAATGCTTTTGAGAATGCAAAAATTTACAAGGAGAAAGCAAAAAGATGGCATGATAAGAAATTGTCATCCAGAGTCTTTAAACCAGGACAGAAAGTTCTGCTATTCAATTCTAGACTCAAATTATTCCCTGGGAAATTAAAATCCCGGTGGAGAGGTCCATATGTAATCACAAGTGTATCACCATATGGATACATAGAACTTCAAGATAGTGATTCTAACAAAAAGTTCATTGTTAATGGACAAAGAGTTAAACACTATCTTGAAGATAATTTCGAGCAAGAATGCTCAAGACTGAGACTTCATTGAAGATCAGTGACAGCCAGCTAATGACATTAAAGAAGCGCTTGCTGGGAGGCAACCCAGCCATTTACAAAGTTTCTTTACTAATTAAATAAATTTTCTTTTCTTTACAGGTTTGAGTCCAAGTATCTTCAAAGGTGAAATAGCAATTGGTTGAAGTCACAGAGTTACAGAGAAATTTGGAAGCTCACTGGCGTGAAAAAGCCAGTAAGAAATACTTTGGGCGTTAAACGCCCAAAAGAAGCACCCACTGGGCGTTTAACGCCAGTAAGGGTAGCCATCTGGGCGTTAAACGCCAGAAAGGAGCATCTTCTGGGCGTTAAACGCCAGAAAGATGCACCTTCTGGGCGTTTAACGCCAATCTGCTAGCATTCTGGGCGTTCAGAAAAACGCCCAGTAACGAAGGACTTCCTGGCGTTCAACGCCAGAAAGAAGCACCACATGGGCGTTGAACGCCCAGGAGAAGCAACATGTGGGCGTTAAACGCCCAAACCATGCACCATGTGGGCGTTTAACGCCAGGATGGTGGAAGGAGGTACAATTTCGTTTTTCTTTACAATTTTTCAAAATTTTTATGTTTCAATTAATGATTTCTTGCATAAACATATTTTAAATTATCACTTTCAATTCCAAATGTTTTTATCCTAATTTCTAAAATCCCTTTTTCAAAAATATTAAATATATCTTAGTCCATAAAGCCAAATGGCTTTCCAATTCAATCCATCATCTTTTCAAATTTGTTTCCAACACATCAATAATTCCTTTTAAAAATCCTTTTCAAAATTAAATTTCAAATTTATCTTTTAAATTATGATTCATATCTTTTCCTTTTTAAAATTATATCTTTTTCTGATCATATCTTTTAAAATCATATCTTCTATCTTATCTCTTTCTTATTTTTCGAAAATTTCCCACCCCCCATCCCTTTATATTGTATTCGGCCTCCTCCTCCTCATCTTCATCCAACCCTTGCTCTCCTTCTATCCCTCTTCTTTCTTCTCCTTTGCTTGAGGACAAGCAAAACTCTAAGTTTGGTGTGCTTATCCGTGATCACAAAAACATACTCACTTAAGATCATGGCTCCTAAAGGAAAGCAAACCGCCCCAAAAGGAAAGAAAGAAAGCACTCCAAAGCCACTTTGGAATCAAGGGAAGTTCTTAACTAAAGAACATTCAGACCATTACTACAAGATAATGAGTCACAGATCAGTGATCCCGGAAGTCAGATTTGATCTGAAAGAAGATGAATATCCGGAGATCCAAGAGCAAATTCGAAACAGGAATTGGGAAATTCTGGCCAATCCTGAAATGAAAGTGGGGAAGAACATGGTCCAGGAATTCTATGCTAATCTATGGCAGACAGAAAGGCAAAGAATCATTGGAGCTGCTCTCTTTGACCATAAGACCTTAGTCAGAGGAAAGATCATTCATACCAATTCTGACAAGATCAGGGAGATATTCAAGATTCCTCAACTGAAAGATGACCCAGACTCCTTTAATAGGAGAATGATGAGGGTCAATAAAGGGTTGGACAAGGTTCTGGAGGATATATGCATCCCTGGAGCCAAGTGGACTACCAGTACAACTGGCATCCCAGTTCAACTCAAAAGAGAAGATCTAAAACCAGTAGCCAGAGGCTGGCTAGATTTTATTAGTCGTTCCATATTGCCCACCAGCAACCATTCTGAAGTTACCATCAAAAGAGCTGTCATGATTCACTGCATCATGTTGGGAAAAGAAGTAGAAGTCCATCAGCTGATCTCATGTGAGCTATACAAAATAGCAAACAGGAACTCTAAGGACGCCAGATTGGCCTATCCAAGCTTAATCTCTATGCTTTGCAAAGATGCTGGAGTAAAGATGGGAATAACTGAATATATCCTAATTGAAAAGCCCATTACTAGAACATCAATGATCAGACAACAGCAGCAAGAGGATGCAACCAAGAGGAGAGCACAAGAAGCCCTCCCAGAACTGCCCCAATTCGAATATTGGGAACAGCTTGAGGCCTCTATTTCCAGATTGCAAGAAGCTATGGATCAAATAAAGGAAGAACAGAATAATCAAGGTAGCATGATTTGCAAACTGCTCAAGGAACAGGAGGAGCAAGGGCGTGATCTAAGGGAGCTGAAGCGCCAAAAATTAATCCTTGAACAACACCCCACAGATTAGAGGAACATCTACTCCTCAAAACAACAGGTTGCTGAGTTCCAATTTTTTTGCTTTAGCTTAGTGATAGTATTATTATAGAAATTCACCTTAGGAGATATTTAGTAGTAATTAGGATGTCTATTTTGATTTTATTTCCAATTAAGCTATAATTTATTTTTCTCATCATCATCAGGCATGAATAAAGTAGTAGATTTTTTTAGAATTAAGAAGTAATCTATATTTTTCGAGTTCTTAATAATAAATTTATAATTAATTATATGTGGTGGCAATACTTTTTGTTCTCTGAATGAATGCTTGAACAGTGCATAATAGGTACTTTGAATTTGATGAATATTGGCTCCTGAAAGGATGAGGAACACGAAAAATATTATTGATGATCTGAAAAATCATGAAATTGATTCTTGAAGCAAGAAAAAGCAGTTCAAAAAAAAATATATTCACAAGCCATGAGCACTAGGCAAGAGTAAAAAGGATCCAAGGCTTTGAGCATCAATGGATAGGAGGGCCCAAGGAAATAAAAATCCAGGCCTAAGCGGCTAAACCAAGCTGTCCCTAACCATGTGCTTGTGGCATGCAGGTTCAAGTTACAAGCTTGAGACTGAGTGGTTAAAGTCGTGATCCGAAGCAAAAGAGTGTGCTTAAGAGCTCTGGACACCACTAACTGGGGACTCTAGCAAAGCTGAGTCACAATCTGAAAAGGTTCACCCAGTTATGTGTCTGTGGCATTTATGTATCCGGTGGTAATACTGGAAGACAAAGTGCTTAGGGCCACAGCCAAGACTCATAAAATAACTGTGTTCAAGAATCAACATACTACACTAGGAGAGTCAATAATACTATCTGAATTCCGAGTTCCTAAGGATGCCAATCATTCTGAAAATTTAAAGATACAGGGAGATGCCAAAACTGTTCAGAGACAAAAAGCTACAAGCCCCGCTCATCTAATAAGAATCAGAGCTTCATTTAAAACTCGAGAATATTATTACTTCTTTATTTCTGTTAAAACCTATTTTATTTATCTAGTTGCTTGAGGACAAGCAACAGTTTAAGTTTGGTGTTGTGATGAGCGGATATTTTGTACGCTTTTTGGGGGTAATTTCATGTAGATTTTAGCATGTTTCAGTTAGTTTTTAGTAAAATAATATTAGTTTTTAGGCAAAAATCATATTTCTGGACTTTACTATGAGTATTTGTGTTTTTCTGTAATTTCAGGTATTTTCTGGCTGAAATTGAAGGAGCTGAGCAAAAATCTGACTTAGGCTGAAAAAGGACTGCTGATGCTGTTGGATCCTGACCTCCATGCACTCGAAATGGATTTTCTGGAGCTACAGGAGTCCAATTGGCGCGCTCTCAACGGCGTTGGAAAGTAGACATCCAGGGCTTTCCAGAAATATATAATAGTCCATACTTTGCGCAAGGATAGACGACGTAACTTGGCGTTAAACGCCAAGTTCATGCTGCTGTCTGGAGTTAAACGCCAGAAAAACGTCATGATCCGGAGTTGAACGCCCAAAACACGTCATAACCTGGAGTTTGACGTCAAGAAAGGTCTTTACACGTGGAAAGCTTTAGTCTCAGCCCCAGCACACACCAAGTGGGCCCCAGAAGTGGATTTCTGCACCAATTATCTTAGTTTATTCATTTTCTGTAAACCTAGGTTACTAGTCTACTATTTAAACAACTTTTACAGACATTTCTTGTACCTGATGACATTTTCAGATCTGAATTATATACTTTGTGACGGCATGAGTCTCTAAACTCCATTGTTGGGGGTGAGGAGCTCTGCAGCATCTCGATGATTTAATACAATTCCTTTGTTTCCCATTCAAACACGCTTGTTCTTATCTAAGATGTTTATTCGCGCTTAATTGTGAAGAAGGTGATGATCCGTGACACTCATCACCTTCCTCAATCCATGAACGTGTGCCTGACAACCACCTCCGTTCTACATCAGATTGAATGAATATCTCTTAGATTCCCCAACAGAATCTTCGTGGTATAAGCCGGATTGATGGCGGCATTCATGAGAATCCGGAAAGTCTAAACCTTGTCTGTGGTATTCCGAGTAGGATTCCGGGATTGAATGACTGTGACGTGCTTCAAACTCCTGAGGGCTGGGCGTTAGTGACAGACGCAAAAGAATCAATGGATTCTATTCCAACCTGATTGAGAACCGACAGATGATTAGCCGTGCTGTGACAGAGCATAGGAACGTTTTCACTGAGAGGATGGGAAGTAGCCACTGACAACGGTGACACCCTACATAGAGCTTGCCATGGAAGGAACTTGCGTGTGAGAAGAGGATTTCAAGGAAGAGTTGAAGTTCAAAGGACAAAGCATCTCCAAAACTCCAACATATTTCCCATTACTGCACAACAAGTAACATTATTATTCTCTATTATTTTAACTCACAATTTTAAGTAGTTTGTAGTTTGGCTTTTTACAAATAAATCCAAATAACTTCATTAGCCTCCTGACTAAGATTAATAAAATAACATTGATTGCTTCAAGCCAATAATCTTCGTGGGATCGACCCTTACTCACGTAAGGTATTACTTGGACGACCCAGTGCACTTGCTGGTTAGTTGAACGAAATTGATTTTGGACCAGGCTCTATTATCATATTCCATAAAGAGATACAATTTCGTCCACCAAGTTTTTGGCGCCGTTGCCGGGGATTATTGAGTTTGAACAATTGAAGGCATATTTTATTTCTTAGATTAGGAATAATTTGTTTTTATAGAGTCATTAAATTTTGATAGGATAGTTCTTTTCAAAAATTTCTTTTCAAAAATTATTTTTTTAATTTATTGTTAATTTTTCGTGAGTCTAGTGTCTTGTTCTAAGTTTGGTGTCAATTGCATCTTTTATAATTTGTTCTAAAATTTTCGACTTGTGTTCTTTGTTCTTCATTGATCTTCAAGTTGTTCTTGTCTATTTTTCTAGTTTGATCTTTAATTTTTCTTGTTCTGAGTCTTTTCCTGTTTTTCTTGTGCTTTTTCAAAACAATTGTTATACTTGCTGCCCATTTGGCTAGAATAGAAGGGTCATATTCTTGATAAGGGAGCACCAATACTTTTGAAAATCTTTTTCAAAAATAATTTTTTCTTGATTTAATCTTGTGCCAAATTTTAAGTTTGGTGTTTTCTTGTTAATCTTTTCATAAATTTCGAAAATTTATTTTGATTTTATAAAAAATTTTAAGTTTGGTGTTCTTCCTTTTGTTCTTGGTGTTCTTGTGAATCTTCAAGGTGTTCTTGAGTTTTTCTTGTGTCTTGATCTTAAAATTTTAAGTTTGGTGTTCCTTGGTGTTTTCCCTCCAAAAATTTTCGAAAATAAGGAGCACTAGATCTAAAAATTTTAAGTCTTGTGTCTTTTGTGTGCTTTTCTCTTTCATTATAAAATTCAAAATTCAAAAAAAAAAAAATTTCAGATTTCAATTTCAAAATATTTTCAATTTCCTTTATTTTGTTTCGTTTTTAATTTTATTTTTATTTTTATTTTATAAAAATTAATTTTTATAAAATAAACAATATCAACATACATATCATCACTCTTGTATTCCATTACAACAATAAGTATGAATGGACAAGACAAGAGGACTCTGGGGTCATATGCTAACCCCACTACTGCTTCATATGGGAGTAGTATCTGTATACCCTCCATTGGAGTTAGTAGCTTTGAGCTGAATCCTCAGCTCATTATCATGGTGCAGCAAAACTGCCAGTATTCTGGTAAAGAAGTCGGATCAACAAGACTTGAAGTGTGTAGCGACTTGCAGGTCGTTACTTCTCATATCAAGGGGACCTACCAAGCCAGAGACCCCCTGTTACAGAAATATCTGGAGAAGGTCAAAAAGCTAAGTGAACAATTTGAGGAGGTCATGGTCCAACACGTTCCAAGAGAAAGGAACACTCGAGCAGACCTCCTGTCCAAGTTGGCAAGCACCAAACCTGGGACGGGCAACCGGTCTCTCATTCAAGGGCTGATAAAAGAGGCAGCGGTTGCCCTCCACATAACAAAGGAAGATCCCTCCTGGATGAACCTGTTCACCAACTTCTTGGAAATTGGCAAGCTCCCTGGTGATGAGAAGTCGGCCAAAGCATTAAGAAGGGAAGCGGCCAAGTATGCGATCATACAAGGTCAATTGTTCAAGAAGGGACTCAGCCAACCCTTGCTGAAATGCCTACATCCAAGCCAAACAGGTTATGTGCTCAGAGAGGTCCATGAAGGGTGCTATGGTTACCACATTGGGGGCAAAGCACTAGCGAGGAAGCTTATCAGAGCTGGTTATTACTGGCCACTGATGATGAAGGACTCTAAAGAGTTTGTGAAGAAGTGCATGAAATGCCAGGAGAACACAAATTTCCACAAAGCGCTGGCAACCGAGCTAAATCTGTTGACGTCTTCCCGACCTTTCTCACATTGGGGAGTCGACCTCTTGGGTCCCTTCTCGGTAGGCTCAGGGCAAGTCAAGTACCTTATAGTTGCTATCGACTATTATACCAAGTGGATAGAGGCTGAGCCGCTGGCCAGCATATCCTCATCCAATTGCCGAAAGTTCATGTAGAGACAGATAGTAACTCGATTTGGCATCCCTGAGGTTATAATCTCTGATAACGGGATGCAGTTCACTGATAAAAAGTTTGGAGAGTTCCTCGCCGGCCTGGGCATAAAGAAAAAGTTCTCACCTGTAGAACACCCCCAGACGAACGGCCAAGTTGAGGCCACCAATAAGGTCATCTTGTTAGGCCTCAAGAAGTGGCTAGATCAGAAAAAGGGAGCATGGGCGGACGAACTCGCTTCAGTCCTCTGGTCCTATTGCACAATCCAGCAATCGTCCACCTGGGAGACCCCTTTTCGACTAACATATGGGGTGGATGCTATGATACCCGTAGAGGTCGGCGAGCCGAGCCCGCGATTACTCTTGGGAGGAGTGGAAGAAGTCGTGGAAAAAGACATGGTAGACGAAACAAGAGAGATGGCCCATTTGTCGGAAGCAGCGCTGAAGCAAAGAATGGCCTTGTGCTACAACGCTAAAGTACTCAAGAGAGAATTCGAGCAAAATGACCTTGTGCTGCGACAGAACGACCTCGGATTGCCGACCCCAGGGGAACGTAAGTTGGCGGCGAACTGGAAAGGCCCATACAGGATAAACGAAGTAATCGGCAGAGGTGCCTACAAATTAGAAAGACTCAATGGTAAGAAAGTCCCAAGAACATGGAACACAAGTAACTTGAGAAGGTTTTACCCTTAGATCAGACGACTTACCGGGCTCTGTAAGGCCCGAGTCTTGTTTTATCATCGAATAATTCACTTTTGTCAAGTTCTTACTATTGCCATAGATTTAATTAACTGTCGATTAATGTTTACTTGTGATTAAATTTACCTTTTTATATATACCATCTCAACAAATATCTTACGATACGTAGTAAATGAGGTGAAGATACGGTAGCCCGGGACTGATCACCCCGGGAACAAACCAAATTAATGCCATAACAAACGGCTATAGCATTAATCAAGCCACGACTGGGCTCCACCACATTACCAACACGACGGTAAGCGAACATAACCGGCAAGCCAACACCAACAAAATGGTAACAAAACAGAGCAAAAGGCGCTACCAAGTAAGAGTGGAGGAACATTAATTAGAAGCTGACCAGGCGACTACTAAAGCAGTTTAAAGTTTAAATCCAACACAAATAAAAACAAAGTTCACTAAGACACACGACGAGGTTTACAAGAGTCACAAAATTATAAAATTTACACAAAGATTACAGAGGTCACTTCTTCGGCATGTCGACAATTTTTCCATATCGGATGGTCTTGAAGACCCCAGTCGCCGAGGTGTCGAAGTCGGGAGCCACGATCTTCACCTGAGCCTTAAGAGCCTCTTCGATCATCAATATGGCGCTTTTTCCCTATTTCACGGTCTCCTTGAACTTCTTCTTAAACTCAGCAGCCTCGTCTTGGACAGTCTTAGCCGACGAGACGGCCTCATCTCGTTCTTTCTCCAATGCGACCACCCGACCTTGAGCAGCGTTAAGTTGACCCTCCGAAGTCAGCTCCCGCTCAGTTAACCGGGAAACGGCTGCATCAGAAGTATTCAATTTTCCCTCAGCAGCTTTGGCCTTCTCCTCGGTAGTCTCGAGCTTCTTATTTGCCTGGGACAGCTGCTCCCGGAGTGTTTCAACTTCAGCTTTGAATTTGTTATTGGCTTTAGCGGAAGATTCGAGCTTCCTCTATAGTGACTGCATTCCAGACAAGGCAAACTTGGCCTTTCTCGCTATCGCAGCGCCGCGAAGAAGAGAACGGTACATCCAACTCGCCTGCCCTAGGAGGTCGGAACCGTAAAAATATTCCTCCGTGCCAGGAAGCAGTTGAGAATCTATAAAGTTCCCGGCGTTGAAGTTCCTCTCTATAACGGTAAGAGCTCCGTCAGGGCTAGAAGACGACCTCTTCCTCTTTGGATTATTTACAATCCTCACATCATCCTCCTCAAATTGCACATTAGAGGTCGAGCTGTCGCCAGTACCCACCACCTCACCCTGGGTAGGAGAGACATGCATTTCGTCAGCACTCTGGGCCGACACCTCGGCATCATTGGGGGGAGGCACCACCTGATTCTCATTATTTTCGGGTGGAGCCTCCTGGTTCTTGTCAGCCGATTCCTCGTCGCTGTCGCCAGACAAAAAAGTGCTATACAAATTTTCAAGGCTGGTCACTTCGGCAGACATTCCCATTACAATAAAATAGTGAAACCGATTAGTCATGAAATCGGCATAACAAATCAAAGCAGTAGCAACACAAGAAATGCAAGTTAAAGTTACTCACGGATATAATTTCTAGCGACCTCCCGGTTACCCATAAGTAGATGAGGGTTCACGTGGTTTTTCCCAAAAACGGCCAACAACACTTCGGTAATCTTTTTATCCACGGAAGACATCCCTTTGTACGTTACCTTGGT
The DNA here is from genome assembly GCF_003086295.3 of Arachis hypogaea. NCBI lineage: Eukaryota > Viridiplantae > Streptophyta > Magnoliopsida > Fabales > Fabaceae > Arachis > Arachis hypogaea. Next base: position 26,758,716 of record NC_092045.1, read on the forward strand.
AAAGGCATTCGACCCCGCCCCGAAACTACAATATGTCGGGATGAGACGCTGCTCTTCTAACGACAACAAGAAGGGATGGCGACCTTTGGTGGGATGTACCTTGAAATACTTATCCTTGAACCCATGGTAAGAGTCCTCGAACAAACCAAAAATCCTCCGGCCCTTGGCAGATCGGAAGGACATAAACCCTTTCCGAGCCTTCCCCTCTTTGGAAGGATTTGTAAGGGTAAAAAGGAAAAGAAATACATCGACGGACACCGACAGCTCTAAATATTCACACACCATCTCGAAACAACGGATGGAAGCCCAGCTGTTCGAATGCAACTGCAACGGCGCCACGGAACACCGATTTAGGAGTGACATTTAGAAAGGAGAAAGGAAGGCGAACCCCCAATTGGGTGAACATTGCCTTATAGAACCAGATCTAGTCGGCAATTCGGGGGGAGTGTAGGTTGAGCTCATATATCCGCTCATGAGGGGTGGGGATGAAAACATCATAGTTAGCTTCCTCGTTCGTCCCGCCGCACAAGTACTCGACTTGACGAAACTCGGTCAGCTCCTCCACACCTATTTGGTTCGGAGAATCCTGCACGTCGGAAGTCATCCAAGCGTACCGGTCGTAAGCCGCACTTGAGGCAGAAGCCCGTGCAACGTGACGTGGGGCCAAACCTACAGTGGGGGGCACCACTCAGGTTAGTCTACAAGGTCGGGAGTTCGAAAAAGTCCAAAAAACTACATTTTGCCTACTCAAGGTCTACAGTTAAGCAAAGCCTAAATCTATGATAAAAAACGGAGTCTAAACACCAAAAGCCTAGAATGGTCAACCCTAATACCTATCTAACACTGAAACTATTCAAGCATGCAACAAAACGCACAGTACACATGCACTAGTAAAATGCAGAAAAATAACACAAAATGCGAAGGCAGAATAAAAGAAGAGAAAGGAAAAGGAAACTTACCAACTAAGCGATGATCGAAGAAGAAATGGGAAAATTCGGAAAAATCTCAAGAAGATAGACAGCACAGGAGAAGACACAGAGCGAAGAGCTTTGGGAGGAATGAAAGGAAATGATGAAAATGTGTTGGCAAGGGAAATTAGGAACGTGAAAGATGAAGAGAAACTGAAAGAAAACCAACTCCAAGAAGCGTGAAAGGCAGGGGTAGAATGGTCATTTCTCGCAGGGTTTTGAATCACCCATAATGAGCATTAAATGTCTGGCACAAAGAACGAGGGAGCAGAAGGCTACCTTTACGAACGAACAAGCCACACACGCGGGAGGCGCGTCCTTTTCACGACTAGCCGACCAAGCGGCCACGCGCAAGGGAGAATGGAACGCGCCACCAACGGCACTCACGGCCATCATTGGCGCGTTGGGGGCACTGTTATGGCCCAACCCAAACGATATGCTGGCTGACCCAATTCATGAACCACCCGACCCAAATGGTCCGATAAACGGGCGTGAGGTGCCCAAAAGTCGACCCGAACACGCGTCCCCCTACAGCTCACCACTACAGTTGTACTAGAAAACTTCGAGGAAGGTGGGTCTGTCCTTGCGGGACCCATCCCTGACAAGGTATATATGGGGAGGGACCTACCCCTCCCCCTAGGTACGTCACTAACAACTTCACTCTCTCACCACTTGTAAATCACACTGACTTGGGTGTAGGAGTGTCTTTGCAGGTGACACCCCCTCGCCACACCCACAGCTCGGGAAGACGGTAGCAGCAACTCCAACTCCGCGAACCGGAACAAGACGAAGAACCCACCTTACCATCTGAGACCTCCCTCGAACCGTCCGATACCTGACCAACCGAGGAGATACCGAACATTTTGTTAGAAATCACTCATTGAATTTGAATGAAACTCCATCTAAGAGAGTTGTTGAAACTTATTGTTGATTTAGAACATACAAGAACTGTACGTATGTGCATAACTAAGAGTACTAGAGATGCAAAGAAAGAGAAAAGTGCACTTTAGTGAGAGTGCAGACGAACGATTTCTTAAAAAATTGTTCATTTCACATATTTAAAAGTACTTAAAGTATAGTTGTTAAGTTTTTAACTATGTGAGTTAGTAGTATTTGTAGTAGAATTGAAATTGGACTATGAAATTTATCGTGATTGTAGTAAAAAAATTTTAAATTTTAAGGTTTAAATGGATCAAATGTATTTAAAACTATTTAAATTGAATTTATGGCAACACTTGCTATTTTTTTAGGAAGTCATATGAGTAAACTAACTGAGGTGTTTTATTATAAAAAATTATCTAGCACAAGGTTTAAATGAATTGCATATAAAAAATTTTGCATGTTCATTTGAGAGTTTAAGATAGTACATAGTAACAATATTTTTATTAGAAAAATTAAAATGTCATGAAAATTATGTTAATAATTATTTTTAGTGCTTTTTTTAATGGCAGAAGTGAAAGTCTAAATGCACTATATAAAAAATTTTGCATGTTTTTTTCGGAAGAATTATAATTAGCATAAATTTAGTATCTCATTTGAAGGAAATTTCAAAAGAATCCATAGTATCAGTTAATAATTAACGTTTTAAAGAATCCTTATTTCTAATAACATGTAATTTTATCGCATAATATACTAAATTTCTTTTAGAAAGGAAGTTGCAACAACTAACTAAAATATTTCTTATAACGTGAATTCATGATCTTATAGAATATCATATGTTGGACAATACAACCGTATGTCATTAAACTTGCAAAATAAAGTTGAACGTGTATATAGAATTTATTTATGTTTTTGACAGGGGATGATGTAAATAAAAAATGGTCCAACACATGTAAACAAGGCAATATTAATGCAATATATACATTTGATCATCTAAGAAGTTTGCGCGTAGCACGGGTCTTACGGGTCTTACACTAATAAATTTAATATTTTATTGTAAAATAAATAAAAGATATATTAAATATAAAATAAAGATGTATAAATAGAAGATTCTAGTATTAAAATAATTAGCTTGTACAAGATGTCTCTGGTACGGGTTGAGAGGAGGATCGGGGACCTGCGGGTCGAGGCGGATGTCGGACTATTCGAGTAGAGCGGCGGGGGAAGGTACCTGCAAAGACACTCCGACGCTCAAGTCAGGATGGATCTCAGAGGTGTAAGGTGTGTGGAATGAATGAATACCTGGAGGGACGTGGGTCCTCTTATTTATAGGTTATGGTAGTTATTTTATCTTATCTTGTTGGGATAAGATAAAGGAGACGTTTGAATTCGAAAGTCGGTTAGGAGCTCCAGAGGGCCGGTTCGGGGCCTTCTGGAAGGAGAGAATGGGTCGAACCCCGGGAACCAGGTTTGGGTTTGGATCCGGGACGGTGGGCCGGATCCGTACCAATTGCCCCCGCAGCGGGAGGGCGAGCGAGGTCGGTCTGTCGCTGGAAGGTATGATGTCTGACCGTGGGCTAGGTCCTTAGTTCTTCTCGGGTGTTCGTTTGGTTCTTCGGATGGAGATCGGTATCTCGGCTCCGGTTTGGCTGAAGGTTCGTCTGACCGTTCTGGTTTTGACGTGACTCTTCCGATTTTACTGCACCCGTTGCGCTCTTCGAGGCTTTATTAGCTTCTCTTTTCGAGGGGGTCATTTAATACGAGGGGACGTTTCCCTCCTTTACCCCTACGAGTTCTAAGTGTGCCTAGGGTTAATTGTGTCCTTTTGCTCCCTTTTGAAACCGTCTTTAGCTTTTTGTTTCAGTTCCCTCGTTCGTTTCATTTTCTTCTCCATTTTCTCTTCTGAAAGAAAAAACTCTTCATCTGAAAAGAAGCTCCTCTTCTCTCTGTGGTTTTTTGCTTTTTTGGTGCTGCTTTGTTTCTTCTGCTTTTCAAGCTTTCTTCTGCATTACCAGGTTGGCATGCTTCGCTTTCCTTCTTTTTTACTTTGTGAATACTTGTTCTGTCTTTGCCATGCGTTGTTCTGCCTGTTTACTTTTTTACTGTTTGTTACTGTGTTTGGTGTTTTGGGGGGGGGGGTAGTGTTTTGAGTTTTGGAGGGGCTGAGCGCCGCCGTGTTTGCTTAATAGCGGTGGTGAGCCACCGCGTTGGTTTGGTAGTGGTGTTAGGTTTCTGTCTTGCTTCTGCGTAGGGTCAGTAGGCTGATGGTGGTGCTCCTCCCTGTTTTAGGTATGCAACGGCGGAGAAATGAGGGTGTGGGAGCCCCAGTAGCCCCCTCCAGGGGCGTTCCCAATCGCTACGGTTGGGTGACTAGCGATGTGTGGGGTGTTCTGTCATGGATGACGGAGGACGATCTTCAGCGACTCCGTGATCAGGGGGCGATCTGTGGTGGTGGTGATGAGGAGGGGCGGTATGAGCTCGTTCTCCCTGATGCCGACGAGCGCGTCTGTTACCTGAACCTTCATTCACCCACCGTGCCGGATTGGATGTGGGTTTACGAGTTGATGTTCACTCGGCTTGGCGTGCGGTTCCCTTTTTCGCCGTTTGTTCAAGATCTGCTGAGTCGGTGTTCCGTAGCACCGTCTCAGCTTCACCCGAATAGTTGGGCTGCCGTGCGGTCGTTTGAACTGGTGTTCCGGTATCTCGATCTTCCGGCTTCTGTTCCTGTTTTTCTTTTTCTTTTCTTATGCACTCTTCTGACTAAGGAAGGGAAGCATAAGAAAGGATATATGTCTTTCCGTGCTCAACCTCATCGCCGGATTTTTGGGTTGTTTGAGGATTCTTTTCATGGTTTCAAGTGGGAGTATTTCAAGGTGCATCCCGTTCAGGGGCATCGTCCGTTTTGGCTGACACTGGAGGGCGAGCGCCGGTTTTTGACGTATTGGAACTTCGGTGCTGGCCCGTCGGTTTTGACTAAGTTTACTTATAATGGTTTATCTCGGGAAGATAAGGATATTGCCCGCGTTTTGTGGCATTTGTTCGGTGAGCGTCCGTTGAATCCTCGAGATATTATGGGGGATCCCGAGGCTTGTCGGACGTATATTGGTGTGTGCTTTGCCCCCCTTTTTTTGACTTGATTTTTCTTTGGCTTCTTTTCAGTTGAGATGGCCGGTGGGTTGACTTCTTTGGCGAGGCTGAAGGCGGCGATGGGTCGGGAGGAGGGGTCGTCGTCTCCTGTTACTCCCGTCTCCAACCCGGTTGTCGGTTCTCAGGCAGTCTCCCATGAGGTCGTTTCGTCGGGGGTGAGGGCCGATGCTCGGGCTTCGCCGGGTTCTGTGAACTCGCCTGAGGTTGTCGTGGTTTCGGCTGCCGAGGCTTCCCGAAAGAGAAAGAGGCCCGAGGATCCTAGCAGCGAAACTTTTGAGGAGGAGGGTGCTATGCCCAGTGTGATGGATCGCCGTTTTGATGCTTCTGGGTTTATCGATCAGCACCTGATGCCTAGGACAGAGCCGTTTTTTGATGGCTATGATGTTTCGTTTCAGGCTAAGTCGGTGTACCGTGCGCTTCTCCGATCTGCTGTCGTTGTCCGGAAAGCCGAGCCCGTGATGGCTCAGGTTGGCTTGTTGGATAAGAAGCTCCGCCATTCTCAGGTTGAGGTGGCTAACGTGAAGGAGGAGCTTGAGGCCGCCGTGACTGTGAAGGAGAAGGCAGTGAAGTCTTCTGAGGAAGCCGGGGCAGAGATTCTCCGACTTTCCGAGGTTGAGACTTCGCTTCTTTCCCAGTTGGCGGAGGAGCGTAAGCGGGCCTCTGATGCAGGTTCCCAGACAGCTGTGCTTCTCAGTGAGGTAGAGACCTTGAAGGCTGAGGTTGCTGCCTTGAAGAAGGAGAAGACGGAGCTGCTGGCTAATGCAAAGGGTGCAAGTGTGGCTACTGAGGAGACGATGAGGGCTCAGGCTTTGGTGCTGGCTCTTGGCGTGGACGTGTCCGTGATGGGGGCCTTCAAGACCGTTCGTGGCGGCCAGATCGTCGACCTCGAGTAGTTTCTATCTTTGTCTTTGTTGGGCTTTTTCTTAGAACTGTGTTTTGGATGGCTGCGGGCCGTGTATTTGGGATTCTTGGAACATTGTATTTTCGTTTATAATGGAATGTTTTGGCCGTCCGGGCCTTTTTTGTATGTTCCGTTTGTTATATTTGTTTTTTGGGCCGTCCGGGCCTATGTTCGTTTTTTAAGCTATTCCGTTTGTATTCTATTCGTTTCTTCGGACCGTTGGTTGGTCGGGTTTAGCTTGTGGATATCCGTGTGTTTGGATCTGGGGGTGATCAGTCCCCCGGTCGTGGCCGTGTTTTTTGCGCCGTATTTTGGGACACTTAGCGAAATGGAACTAGCTGTTTTGATGGAATTTTTATTGAAGGTTGGGCCTCGTTAAAACCCTCCGTTTGTGGGGGGAAAGAGTACCCAAAATTGGAACTTAGATGAAAATATTCAAAGACTTTAGGAATCGTAAACCGGGAGGATAAGTACTAAGAACATAAAATAAAGGACAAAAGTAAAATTAGAGATAAAGGGGGCGACCTATTTAGGTCAGTTTAGGCGTAATATCGTCGCAAGTTGGCGGCGTTCCAGGTCCTCGGGACTTCGTTGCCGTTGAGCCGTTCGAGTTTATACGCTCCTTTTCCGATTATAGCCTTGATTCTGTATGGTCCTTCCCAGTTGGGGGTGAGCTTACCTTCTCGTGGGGTCGGGGGACCGATATCGTTTCGTCGTAGGACAAGGTCGTCGGCCGCGAATTCTCGTCGAACGACGCCGTGATTATATCTTAGGCTGATTCTTTGTTTGAGTGCAAGCTCTTTGATGTGAGCTATGCTTCTTTCTTCGTCAATGAGGTCTCGTTCTGCTTCTTCGTCGTTACCTCCGACCGTTTTCTTGGGGCTGGGGTCTCCAATTTCTACTGGGATGACTGCTTCTACGCCGTATGTTAATCGGAAAGGCGTTTCCCCCGTGGTCGTTTGGGGTGTTGTTCGGTATGACCATAGAACCGATCCTAATTCCTCTGCCCACAGCCCTTTGGCTTCGTCGAGCCGTTTCTTGAGTCCTTTAACGATTATTTTGTTTGCGGATTCTACCTGTTCGTTTGTTTGGGGGTGTTCTACTGAGCTAAAGCGATGGGATATGTGTAATCCTTCTAAGAACTCTCTGAATTTTTTGTCGGTAAACTGGGTTTCGTTGTCCGAGATGACGACCTCGAGGATTCCGAATCGGGTGATGATCTGCCGCCAAACGAATTTCTGGCACTGGGTCGTCGTTATGGAGGCCAGAGGTTCGGCCTCGATCCATTTGGTGTAGTAATCTATGTCGACAATGAGATATCTGAGTTGGCCGGGAGCTGTAAGGAAGGGCCCGACGAGGTTGATCCCCCAAGTGCCGAACGGCCGTTCTGGCGATATGGTGCTGAGTTGGTATGGGGCGGCTTGGTGGATATTGGCGTGTCTTTGGCATTTGTCACAGCTTTTTACTAACTGTATGGAGTCTCGAATGATTGTGGGCCAGAAGTAGCCAGCCCTGATGATTTTTTGGGCTAATGTTTTGCCTCCGACGTGGTGACCGCAGCAGCCTTCGTGGATTTCGTGGAGTATGTATTCCGTGTCCCCGTGTTCGACACATTTGAGTAGGGGTTGCGAGAAACCACGTTTGTATAGTTGTTCTGCTACGATGGTATAGTTAGCGGCTTCCCCTTTTTATTCGCTTTCCCTCTTTCGGGTCTGGCGGCAAAGTTCCGTCGAGGAGGTACTGTAGAATAGGGTGCGTCCAGGACTCCCGATTTGAGGACGTCAGATGAGCATTGATTGTTGTTGATACAGAAGGTGACTTAACGACCTCCTGAATTAGCGATTTGTTACCGTGTCCCGGTTTGGTACTGGCTAGCTTGGAAAGTAGGTCTGCCCTGGCGTTTCGTTCCCTGGGAACATGTTGTATGGTGATGCTTTCGAACCTTTCTTTCAGTTTGTTTACCTTGGTGAGGTATTGTTGGAGCAGGGGATCTCGTGCCTGGTAGCTTCCGTTGATTTGGGAACTGACTACCTGGGAATCGGTATTTACCTCTAGGGCCTTTGCACCAACTTCTCGGGCTAGGGTCAGGCCTGCTAAGAGGGCCTCGTATTCTGCCTGGTTATTTGATACTGGAAATTCGTATCGTACTGACTGTTCAATTGTGATCCCGTTTTGGTTTTCGAGTATGATTCCGGCGCCTCCGTGAGTGGAGTTTGACGAGCCGTCGACGTGCAGTTTCCATGGTTCGGGGGTGAGCTTTTCCGGAGTCATTTCGGCGATGAAATCGGTCAAGACTTGTGCTTTGATAGCGTTCCGGGGTTCGAACTTGATCTGGAATTGGGATAACTCGATGGACCATGCTAGCATTCTTCCTGCTAGGTCGGGTTTCTGTAATACTTGCTTGACCGCCTGGTCAGTTCGGACCGTCACGGGGTGAGCTTGGAAGTATTGTCGCAGGCGCTGGGAGGCTGTAAGGAATGCGAAAGCTAGTTTTTCTAAGCGTGAATAGCGAGTTTCTGCATCCTGTAAGACTTTGCTTATGAAGTATACGGGTTTTTGCTCCTTTTTCTCGTCTTCACGGATAAGAGCTGCTGCGAGTACCTCTTCCGTTATGGAGAGGTACAGGTAAAGTGTTTCCCCTGTTTGGGGTTTGGCGAGGATAGGTGGTTCCGCTAGGACCCTCTTGAAGTGTTGGAATGCTTCTTCGCACTCCGTTTCCCATTTAAAAGGGGCTCCTTTTTTCATTAGTTTGAAGAAAGGGATCGCTTTTTGAGCCGATGCCCCGAGAAAGCGTGATAACGTGGTCAGTCGGCCGGTGAGCTTTTGGATGTCTTTAAGGTTTTTGGGGCTTGCCATCTCGAGGACAGCACGACATTTCTCCGGGTTTGCTTCAACTCCGCGTTGCGTAATCATGAAGCTGAGGAACTTCCCTGCCTCCATTCCGAAGGCGCATTTTGCCGGGTTGAGCTGCATTTGGTGCTTCCGTAGGGTGTTCATTATGACCTTGAGGTCGTTGGTTAGTTGTTTGCCGGATTCAGTCTTGGCAAGCATATCGTCTATGTAGACTTCTAACTTATTTTCGGACAGGTCTCGAAAAATCTTGTTAACAAGTCTTTGATAGGTGGCTCCCGCATTTTTCAAGCCGAAGGGCATCACTGTGTAGCAGTATGTTCCGTCTGGGGTGATGAACACTGTTTTTCTTCGTCTGGTCGGTGCATCGGGATCTGGTTGTAGCCGGAATATGCGTCCATGAAGCTGAGGTATCGGTGGCCGGATGTTGCGTCTACTAATCCGTCGATGTTTGGTAGGGGGAAGGCATCCTTCGAGCAAGCTTTGTTGAGGTCCGTGTAGTCGACGCACATTCACCATTTCCCGTTAGATTTCCTTACTAGTATGACGTTGGATAGCCAGGTCGTGTAGGGGAGTTCCCGGATGAAGTTGGCTTCGAGTAGGGCTCTGACTTGTTTTTTGACTTCGGCGGCTCGGTCTGGTGACATTTTTCGTCTCCTTTGTGCCACTGGCTTAGCTTGGGGGTCCACGGCTAGATGGTGGGACATTAAGTCGGGGTTAATTCCCGGCATATCGGCTGGTGTAAATGCGAACAAGTCTCTGTTTTGTTTCAGGAGTTGGAAGAGTTCTTCTTTGAGATCGTATGGGAGGTTTCTATTAATGAAGGTGTATTCCTCTTTGGTTGGCCCTATTTGTAGCTTTTCCATGTCTCCTTCTGGTTCTGGCCTAGGTTGGCCGTCTTGTCGCGCATCTAGGTCGGCTAGGAATATTCCGGCCGCATCTCGGGATTTTTTCCTTAGGGCTAGGCTGGTGTTGTCGCATTCGGCTGCGACCTCTCGGTCTCCGTGAATGGTACCCACGGAGCCGTCGTCGGTTCTGAACTTCATGAGGAGGTATTTGGTAAAGATGACTACAGAGAAGTCATTGATTGTTTTTCTTCCGAGAATCACGTTATAGGCTGTGGAGTCTTTTAGGACTACGAATTCAGATAGGGTTGTCTTTTTTCTGATTGCTTGTTCCTATGGTGATGGGGAGGGTAATTGAGCCATCTGGTTTGAGAAAGTTGTCTCCGAGTCCCGTGACGCCGTGGCGGTGTGTTTGGAGGTTGTCGTTGCGGAGCCCGAGCTTGTCGAAGGCTCCTTGGAAAAGGATGTTGGAATCTGTGCCGGTGTCTATCAGTATCCTTCGTACTAGTCCAGTTCCAATTCTGGCTGAGATGACGAAGGGGGCATCTTCGGCTGAGGTGCTGTGTTGGCAGTCCTCTGGCAAGAACGTTATCGTATTGTCGGCCGCGGCGATTGGGGCTTGGTTTTTGATAGCCATTACCTTGAGATCTTTTTTCATTGTTAGTTTTAACTTGCTCGGTACGTCCTTGCCTGTGATGACGTTCACTATGATGGTCGGGTCTTCCTCCGGGCTCTCCCTGCGGGCTTGTTTTTGAGTTCTCGGGTTACGCCCTTCTCTTTCCTACGACTTGTCTCTCTCCGCGCGTCTCGGTTCTCTGATGATTTTGGTAAATTCTGGGAGTTTGCCGTCTCGTATGGCCTGTTCAAGAGCGTCTTTAAGGTCGAAACAATCTTGTGTTTTGTGGCCGTAACCCCGGTGGTAGTCACAGTAGAGGGTTTTGTTGCCTCCCGTCCTTTCTTTGAGTTGTCGAGCTTTGGGAATGATGCCTCGATCTGCTATTTGATGGTATATCTCCGTAATTGGTGCTGTTAGGGGCGTGTAATTAGAGAATTTGCCTATTCTTGGTGGCCGGTTGGTCGGCCTGGGGTGGTCCCATTGATTCTCTTTGGGTGTTGGGTTATGACGGGGAGCCGAATTGCCGTGTTGGGTGTTGGCGTGCTGCCGCTTGTTGGCAGCAACGACCTGGCTGACTTCTTCGTTGTTGATGTAGTCTTTGGCGACGTTCTGGATTTCATGCATGGTCCATACTGGTTTAGTAGTGAGGTGCTTGCGAAAATCTTCATTCATGAGCCCGTTAGTCAGGCAAAGGCTTGCAACGGAGTCCGTGAGTCCATCGACCGTTAGGCATTCGTCGTTGAAGCGGTCGAGGTATTTCCTTGTGGATTCTTCTTGCTTTTGCGTGACTCCTAATAAGCTGATGGGGTGTTTGGCTTTGGTGATTCTGGTCGTGAACTGGGCCATGAATTTTCGTGCTACATCGTGGAAGTTGGCTATGGACCCATTCGGGAGGGCGTTGAACCATTTGATCGCTGGTCCGGCAAGGGTTACCGGGAAGGCTCTACACCGGACTGCGTCGGCCGCTCCTTCTAGGTTCATTCTGGCCTCGAAGGCTGTTAGATGTTCCTGAGGGTCCTTGGTTCCATCATACTTCATGTCGATGGGTTTGTCGAAACCTTTGGGAAGTTTCGCTCTTAAGATTCTTTCTGTGAAGGGTGTAGCTCCCATTATGGTGTGGTCGTTTCTGCCAGATTATCACTTGAGCGGATCTGTTGCACATCAATTGTCCCTTGATTTTGAAGATCATGAGTGAAGAAGAATTTGGGAGAATTATGCTTTGTTCTATCACCTTTGATGTATCCGTCTTTAAGCTGAGCAATGCATGCTGTATTATCTTCAAACAGGACAGTTGGAGCTATCTTATGATCAATCAATCCACATGATGACAGAATATATTGAATCAGGCTCCTTAGCCAAAAATACTCGCGACTAGTTTCATGAATCGCTAGTATTTCATCATGATTAGAAAAGGTTGCTGCTATCGTCTATTTTGTGGACCTCCATGATATAGCTATATCACCATATGTGAACAGGTATCCTGTTTGAGATCTCCCTTTATGTGGATTAGACAAGTATCAAGCATCTGCATAGCCAACTAATTGCGACTTGGATCCATAGGGATAAAACAATCCCATATCAACCGTTCCATGAAGATATCGAAAGATCTGTTTGATTCCACTACAATGTCTTCTGGTTAGAGAGGAACTATATCTTGCTAGTAAATTCACAGCAAATGATATATCGGGTCGTGTATTATTAGCAAGATACATTAGCGCTCCAATGGCACTAAGATATGGTACTTCAGGACCAAGGATATCTTCATTTTCTTCTTTAGGACGGAATTGATCCTTCTCCACATCCAAAGATCTTATGATCATTGGGGTACTCAAGGGATGTGACTTATCCATATAAAATCTCTTCAAGATCTTTTCTGTGTTTGTTGTTTGATGAATAAAGATCCCATTTTTTATATGCTCGATCTGTAAGCTGAGACAAAATTTATTTCTTCCAAGATCTTTCATTTCAAACTCTTCTTTTAGAGTTTTTATAATTGTTGAAATCTCTTCAGGAGTCCCAATGATATTTAAATCATCAACGTACACAACAATTATAATGAACCCAGATGTAGTTTTCTTTATGAAAACACATGGGCAGATATCATCATTTTTGAATCTGTTTTTGGCCAGATACTTAGTAAGACGATTATACCACATTCGTCCAGATTGCTTTAGACCATATAAAGATCTTTGCAATTTGACTGAGTATAACCCTTACGAATATTCATTGGATGGTTTAGATAACTTTAGTCCTTCAGGAACTTTCATATAGATATCCCGATCTAATGAGCCGTATAAATAGGCTGTTACCACATCCATTAAATGCATATGTAGTTTATGATATGCAGATAAACTAACCAAATAATGCAATGTTATCGCATCCACTACAGGAGAATACGTTTCTTCATAATCTATATCCGGCCTTTGTGAAAAACTTTGTGCCACAAGTCGGGATTTATAGCGCACAACTTCATTTTTCTCATTTCGTTTTCTCACAAATACTCATCGGTATCCAACAGGTTTTACATCTTCAGGTGTACGGACTACAGGTCCAAAGACTTCACATTTTGCAAGTGAGTCTAATTCAGCCTTCATGGTTTCTTTCCATTTTGGCCAATCATTCCTTTGTCAACATTCTTCGACTGATCTTGGCTCAAGATCCTTATTTTCATGCATGATATTCAATGCCACATTCTATGCAAATATTTCATTGACAATTGTCTTATTTCGGTCCCATTTCTCTCCTGTAAAGACATAATTTATCGAGATCTCATCATTTTCACAATTTTCAGGTACCTGAAAATCTTCTGGCGTTAACACTATATCAGAATTTTGGACAACTGCAGGTGTCTCTACTATGTCTTTTTCAACAGGAATATTATTTACCTCTTTTCTCTTTCGAGGATTTTTGTCTTTAGAACCGACAGGCCTGCCACGCTTCTGGCGTGAATTTGCTTCAGTGGCTACTTGTCCTACTGGGACATCAATTCGAATTGGGAAATTTTTTGCTGGTATATAAGATTTAGTTATCCTCTTTATATCGGAAAATGCATCAGGCAAATCATTTGCTATTCCTTGTAAATGTATAATTGATGAGCGGATAATTTATACGCTTTTTGGCATTGTTTTTAGGTAGTTTTTAGTAGGATCGAGCAACTTTTAGGGATGTTTTCATTAGTTTTTATGATAAATTCACATTTCTGGACTTTACTATGAGTTTGTGCGGTTTTTGTGATTTCAGGTACTTTCTGGCTGAAATTGAGGGACCTGAGCAAAACTCTGATAAGAAGGCTGACAAAGGACTGCTGATGCTGTTGGATTCTAACCTCCCTGCATCTAAATAGATTTTCTAGAGGTACAGAACTCCAAATGGCGCGCTCTCAACGGCTTTGGAAAGTAGACATCCAGAGCATTCCAGCAATATATAATAGTCCATACTTTATTCGAGATTAGACGATGTAAACTGGTGCTCAACGCCAGTTTCATGTTGTATTCTGGAGTCAAACGCCAGAAACACGTCACGAACCAGAGTTGAACGCCAAAAATACGTTACAACTTGGCGTTCAACTCCAAAAGAAGCCTCTGCACGTGGAAAGCTCAAGCTCATCCCAAGCACATACCAACTAGGCCCCAGAATTGGATTTCTACATCAATTACTTACTTCTATAAACCCTAGTAGCTAGTCTAGTATAAATAAGACATTTTACTATTGTATTAGGTGTCTTTTGACCATTCAGTCTTTGACCACATATCTGGTCATTCTCCTTATTTTTGAATTCATATCACATTTTGGGGGCTGGCCATTCGGCCATGCCTGGACCTTCATCATTTATGTATTTTTGACGGTGGAGTTTTTACACACCATAGATTAAGGGTGTGGAGCTCTGCTGTACCTCAAAGTTTTAATGCAATTACTACTATCTTTCATTCAAATTCAATCTTATTTCTGTTCTAAGATACTACTCGTACTTCAACCTGATGGATGAGATGATCCGTGACACTCATCATCATCCGTCCCTATGAACGCGTACCTGACAACCACTTCCGTTCTACAAGTGAAAGCTAGAGTGTGTATCTCTTGGATTTCTGATGCACGATGCATGGTTGCCCTCGCCTAACAACCGAGCCTTCCATTCCGTGAGATCAGAGTCTTCGTGGTATAAGCTAGAATTGATGGCGGCATTCATGAGAATCCGGAAAGTCTAAACCTTGTCTGTGGTATTCCGAGTAGGATTCCGGGATTGAATGACTGTGACGAGTTTCAAACTCGCGATTGTTGGGCGTGATGACAAACGCAAAAGAATCAAGGGATTCTATTCCAACATGATCGAGAACCGACAGATGATTAGTCGTGCCGTGACAGAGCATTTGGACCTTTTTTACTGAGAGGAGAGGATGGGATGTAGCCATTAACAACGGTGATGCCCTACATAGATCTTGCCATGGAAAGGAGTAAGAAGGATTGGATGAAGGCAATAGGAAAGCAGAGATTCAGAAGGAGCACAGCATCTTCATACGCCTATCTGAAATTCCCATCAATGATCTACATAAGTATTTCTATCTTTATTTTCTATTTATTTATTATTATTCAAAAACTCCATAACCATTTATTATCCGCCTGACTGAGATTTACAAGATGACCATAGCTTGCTTCATACCAACAATCTCCGTGGGATCGACCCTTACTCACGTAAGGTTTATTACTTGGACGACCCAGTGCACTTGCTGGTTAGTTGTGCGAAGTTGTGAAGAAAGTGCTGAGTTATAAACGCGCATACCAAGTTGAATGCCATTATTAGAGATCACAATTTCGGCCACCAAGTTTTTGGCACCGTTGCCGGGGATTGTTCGAGTTTGGACAACTAATGGTTCATCTTGTTGCTCAGATTAGGTAATTTTCTTTTTATTTTCTTTTCAAAATGTTTTAAAAAAATAAATATTTTTCAAAATATTTTTCAAAATGTTCTCACCTGTTTTCGAAAATTTTTCAAAATTTTTAAGAATGAATTCTAGAGTTTCATGAAGCATGTTGAAATCTGACTGGTTGTAAAGCCATGTCTAATTCTTTTGGACTGAGGCTTCCAAACCATTAGCATAGAGGCAAGTTAATTGAAAAATCAGCTGTTGTATGCCTGATTTATATCCTAAAGCTGGCTGGCTATTAAGCCATGTCCAACCCTTGGATTGGAGCTTTAGGACAACATTGAAAGATTCCTGGAATTCTTATTAAAAATTTTGAATTTCTTATTTTCTTTTTCCTATATGTTTTTTGAAAAAAATAAAAGAAAATACAAAAAAATAATAAAATCATAAAATCAAAAAAATATTTTGTGTTTCTTGTTTGAGTCTTGAGTCAATTTATAAGTTTGGTGTCAATTGCATATTCATCTTGTTCTTGCAATTTTCGAAAATTCATGCATTCATAGTGTTCTTCATGATCTTCAAGTTGTTCTTAATAAGTCTTCTTGTTTGATCTTGATATTTTCTTGTTTTGTGTCTCTTATTCTTTTTCATGTGCATCTTTGCATTCATATTATCTAAGCATTAAAGATTTCTAAGTTTGGTGTCTTGCATGTTTTCTTTGCATAAAAAATTTTCAAAAATATGTTCTTGATGTTCATCATGATCTTCAAAGTGTTCTTGGTGTTCATCTTGACATTCATAGTGTTCTTGCATGCATCATGAGTTTTGATTCATAATGTTCATGTTGTGAGTCATTTTTGTTGTTTTTCTCTCTCATCACTAAAAATTCAAAAAAAAAATAAAAAATATCTTTTCCTTATTTCTCCCAAAATTTTGAAAATTTGAGTTGACTTAGTCAAAAAATTTTAAAATTAGTTAAGTTCTTATAAGTCAAGTCAAATTTTCAATTTTAAAAATCTTATCTTTTCAAAATCTTTTTCAAAAATCAAATCTCTTTTACTTTTATCTTATGATTTTTGAAAATTTAAAACTATTTTTCAAAATCTTTTTCTTATTTTATTTCAAATTTTTGAAACTTAACTAACAAGTAATGTGATTGATTCAAAAATTTGAAGTTTGTTACTTTATTGTTAAGAAAGGTTCAATCTTTAAATTCTAGAATCATATCTTTTAGTTTCTTGTTAGTCAAGTAATTAATTTTAATTTTAAAAATTAAATCTTTTCCAACCATATCTTTTTAATCATTTCTTTTTATCATATCTTTTCAAAATTTTATCTTTTTCAAAATATCTTCTTATCTTCTTATCTTTTCAAATTTGATTTTCAAATCTTTTTCAAACTAACCAATTAACTGTTGTTTATTTTTTATCTTTTTCAAAACCACTTAACAACTTTTCTCTCTCCAATTTTCGAAAATACCTCCCTCTTTTTCAAAAAAAAAATCTTTTTAATTAATTAATTATTTTAAGTTTTAATTTTAATTCTATTTCCCCTTTAATTTTCGAAAATCATTAACTCCTTTTCAAAAATTATTTTCGAAAACTACTCTCTCATCCTATTCTATTTATTCATTCATTTACTAACACTTCTCTTCATCTCAAATCACTGCCCCTATCCTCACCCTTGTGTTTGGATTATTCATTCTTCTTCACTCTTATTCCCTTTCTTCTTCTACTAACATAAAGGAATCTCTATACTGTGACATAGAGGATTCCTCTTCTTTTCTGTTCTCTTCTCTTTCATATGAGCAGGAACAAGAAAAAAAGTATTCTTGTTGAAGCTGATCCTGAACCTGAAAGGACTCTGAAGAGGAAATTAAGAGAAGCTAAATTACAACAATCCAGAGACAACCTTACTGAAATTTTTGAATAAGAAAAGGATATGGCAGCCGAACCCAACAACAATAATGCAAGGAGGATGCTTGGTGATTATACTACACCTACTTCCAAGTTTGATGGAAGAAGCATCTCAATTCCTGCCATTGGAGCAAACAATTTTGAGCTGAAACCTCAACTAGTTGCTCTAATGCAACAAAACTGCAAGTTTCATGGACTTCCATCAGAAGATCCCTACCAGTTTTTAACTGAGTTCTTGTAGATCTGTGAGCCTGTTAAGACTAATGGAGTAGATCCTAAAGTTTACAGGCTCATGCTTTTCCCTTTTGTTGTAAGAGACAGAGCTAGAACATGGTTGGACTCACAACCTAAGGATAGCCTGGACTCTTGGGATAAGCTGGTCACGGCCTTCTTGGTTAAGTTCTTTCCTTCTCAAAAGCTGAGTAAGCTTAGAGTGGATGTTCAGACCTTCAAGCAAAAAGATGGTGAATCCCTCTATGAAGCTTGGAAAAGATACAAGCAGATGACCAAAAAGTGTCCTTCTGACATGTTTTTAGAATGGACCATGATAGATATATTCTATTATGGTCTGTCTGAGTTCTCTAAGATGTCACTGGACCACTCTGCAGGTGGATCCATTCACCTAAAGAAAATGCCTGTAGAAACTCAAAAACTTATTGAAATGGTTGCAAATAACCAATTCATGTACACTTCTGAAAGGAATTTCGTGAATAATGGGACGCCTCAGAGGAAGAGAGTTCTTGAAATTGATGCTCTAAATGCCATATTGGCTCAGAACAAAATGTTGACTCAGCAAGTCAACATAATTTCTCAAAGTCTGAATGGATGGCAAAATGCATCCAACAGTACTAAAGAGGCATCTTCTGAAGAAGAAGCTTATGATCCTGAAAACCCTGCAATGGCAGAGGTAAATTACATGGGTGAACCTTTTGGAAACACCTATAATTCTTCATGGAGAAATCATCCAAATTTCTCATGGAAGGATCAACAAAGGCCTCAACAAGGCTTTAATAATGGTGGAAGAAACAAGTTTAGCAATGGCAAGCCTTTTCCATCATCTTCTCAGCAACAGACAGAGAATTTTGAGCAGAGCACCTCTAACTTAGCAAATATAGTCTCTAATCTGTCTAAGGCTACTTTAAGCTTCATGAGTGAAACAAGGTCCTCCATTAGAAATTTGGAGGCACAAGTAGGCCAGCTGAGTAAGAAAGTCACTGAAACTCCTCCTAGTACTCTCCCAAGCAATACTGAAGAGAATCCAAAAAGAGAGTGCAAGGCCATTGATATAATCAATATGGCCGAACCTAGAGAGGAAGGAGAGGACGTGAATCCCAATGAGGAAGACCTCATGGGACGTCTCCCAACCAAGAAGGAGTTCCCTATTGAGGACCCAAAGGAATCTGAGACTCATATAGAGACCATAGAGATTCCATTAAACCTCCTTCTGCCATTCATGATCTCTGAAGACTATTCTTCCTCTAAAGAGGATGAAGATGTAACTGGAGAGCAAGTTTCTCAATATCTAGGAGCTATCATGAAGCTGAATGCCAAGTTGTTTAGTAATGAGACTTGGGAAGGTGAACCTCCCTTGCTCATTGGTGAACTAGATACATGGGTTCAGCAAACTTTATCTCAAAAGAAACAAGATCCTGGTAAATTCTTAATACCCTGTACCATAGGCATCATGACCTTTGAAAAGGCTCTATGTGACCTAGGGTCAGGCATAAATCTTATGCCACTCTCTGTATTAGAGAAGCTGGGGATCATTGAGGTACAACCTGCCATATTCTCATTACAAATGGCATAAAAGTCAGTAATACAAGCTTATGGATTGGTAGAGGACGTGTTAGTAAAGGTTAAAGGCCTTTACATCCCTGCTAATTTCATAATCTTAGACACTAGGAAGGAGGAGGATGAATGCATCATCCTTGGAAGACCCTTCTTAGCCACAGCAGGAGCTGTGATAGATGTTAACAGAGGAAAATTAGTCCTTCAATTGAATGGGGACTACCTTGTGTTTAAGACTCAAGGGTGTTCTTCTGTATACATGGAGAGGAAGCATGAAAAGCTTCTCTCAGTACAGAGTCAAACAAAGCCCCCACCATCAAACTCTAAGTTTGGTGTTGGGAGGCCACAGCTAAACACTAACTTTGGTGTTGAATCCCCACAGCCAAACTCTAAGTTTGGTGTTGGGAGTCTACAACATTGACCTGATCACTTGTGTGGCTCCATGAGAGCCCACTGTCAAGCTATTGACATTAAAGAAGCACTTATTGGGGGGCAACCCAATTTTTATTTATCTAATTTTATTTTTCTTTTTGTTGTTCTTTTATGTTTTATTAGGTTCATGATCATGTAGAGTCACAAAAAAATACTAAAATTAAAAACAGAATAAAAAACAGCAGAAGAAAAATCACACCCTGGAGGAAGGACTTACTGGCGTTTAAACGCCAGTAAGAAGCATCTGGCTGGCGTTCAATGCCAGAACAGAGCATGGATCTGGTGTTGAACGCCAAAAACAAGCAACATCCTGGCGTTCAAATGCCAGGAATACACCCTGAGGAGAGCTGGCGCTAAACGCCAGAAACAAGCATGAAACTGGCGTTCAACGCCAGAAACATGCTGCAATTGGGCGTTGAACGCCCAAAATAAGCATAACTTCGGTGTTTAAATGCCAGAATTGTATGCAAAGGCATTTTACATGCCTAATTGGTGCAGGGATGTAAATCCTTGACACCTCAGGATCTGTGAACCCCACAGGATCATCTCAGGATCTGTGTACCCCACAGGATCCCCACCTACCTCAACTCACCTTCTCTCTTCTTCACCAATCACCTCAATCTCTCTTCCTCATCACCCCTCTTCACCACTCACATCCATCCATCTCTTTCCCACCCAATCCCACCCATATGGCCGAAACATACACATCTCTCCCTCTCCTCCATATCTTCTTTTCCTTCCATTCTTTCTTCTTTGCTCGAGGGCGAGCAACATTCTAAGTTTGCTGTGGTAAAAGCATAGCTTTTTTGTTTTTTCATAACCATTGATGGCACCTAAGGCCAGAAAAACCTCAAAAAAAAAAAGAAAAAAGGGAAAACAAAAAGCTTCCACCTCCGAGTCATGGGAGATGGAGAGATT
This sequence comes from Arachis hypogaea, assembly GCF_003086295.3. NCBI lineage: Eukaryota > Viridiplantae > Streptophyta > Magnoliopsida > Fabales > Fabaceae > Arachis > Arachis hypogaea. The sequence goes on from NC_092045.1 coordinate 26,778,838, forward strand.
CATCTCAAGAATCCATAGCTCAATAGTAAAGCATTTGACTGCAAATGAAGAGATCCCTGAGATACCTCAGGGGATACATGTTCCTCTACATAATTATTGGGAGCAACTAAGGATAGGAGCACCAAAATCACTAGGGATCAAGCAACAAAGGCAAGGAAGAGACATAAAGGAGCTCAAAAAGCACCATTGATCCTTCAAAAAAGGCGCCACCCTCACTAAGGTGGACTCATTCCTTAACTTCCTTGTTCTTATCTCTGTTTTTCGATTTTTAAGCTTTATGTTATCTATGTTTGTGTCTTTATTACATGATCATTAGTATGTAGTAACTATGTCTTAAAGCTATGAATAATTCCATGAATCCTTCACCTCTCTTAAATGAAAAATGTTTCTAAATCAAAAGAACAAGAAGTACATAAGTTTCGAATTTATCCTTGAATTTAGTTTAATTATATTGATGTGGTGACAATAATTTTTGTTTTCTGAATAAATGCTTGAACAGTGCATATTTTTTATCTTGTTGTTTATGAATGTTAAAATTGTTGGCTCTTGAGAGAATGATGAACAAATAGAAATGTTATTGACAATCTGAAAAATCATGAAATTGATTCTTGAAGCAAGAAAAAGCAGTGAAAAAGCAAAAGCTTGCGAAAAAAAAGTGGCAAAAAAATAATAATAGAAAGAAAAAGAAAAAGCAAGCAGAAAAAGCCAATAGCCCTTAAAACCAAAAGGCAAGGGTAAAAAGGATCCAAGGCTTTGAGCATCAATGGATAGGAGGGCCCAAGGAAATAAAATCCAGGCCTAAGCGGCTAAATCAAGCTGTCCCTAACCATGTGCTTGTGGCATGCAGGTCCAAGTGAAAAGCTTGAGACTGAGTGGTTAAAGTCGTGATCCAAAGCAAAAAGAGTGTGCTTAAGAACTCTGGACCCCTCTAACTGGGGACTTTAGCAAAGCTGAGTCACAATCTGAAAAGGTTCACCCAGCTATGTGTCTGTGGCATTTATGTATCCGGTGGTAATACTGGAAAACAAAGTGCTTAGGGCCACGACCAAGACTCATAAAAGTAGCTGTGTTCAAGAATCAACAAACTTAACTAGGAGAATCAATAACACTATCTGAAATTCTAAGTTCCTATAGATGCTAATCATTCTAAACTTCAAAGGAGAAAGTGAGATGTCAAAACTGTTCAGAAGCAAAAAGCTACAAGTTTCGCTCATCTAATTAGAACTAATATTCATTGATATTTTAGGATTTATAGTATATTCTCTTCTTTTTATCCTAATTGATTTTCAGTTGCTTCGGGACAAGCAACAATTTAAATTTGATTTTGTGATGAGCGGATAATTTATACGCTTTTTGGCATTGTTTTTAGGTAGTTTTTAGTAGGATCTAGCTACTTTAAGGATGTTTTCATTATTTTTTATGCTAAAATCACATTTCTGGACTTTACTATGAGTTTGTGCATTTTTTTGTGATTTCAGGTACTTTCTGGCTGAAATTGAGAGACCTAAGCAAAACTCTGATAAGAAGGCTGACAAAGGACTGCTGATGCTGTTGGATTCTGACCTCCCTGCACTCGAAATGAATTTTCTGGAGTTATAGAACTCCAAATGGTGCGCTCTTAACGGCGTTGGAAAGTAGACATCCAGAGCTTTCCAGCAATAGTTAATAGTCCATACTTTATTCTAGATTAGATGATATAAACTGGCGCTCAATGCCAGTTTCATGTTGTATTCTGGAGTCAAACGCCAAAAACACGTCACGAACCAGAGTTGAACGCCAAAAACACGTTGCAACTTGGCGTTCAACTCCAAAAGAAGCATCTGCACGTGGAAAGGCCAAAAACATGTTGCAACTTGGCGTTCAACTCCAAAAGAAGCCTCTGCACATGGAAAGCTCAAGCTTAGCCCAAGCACATACCAAGTGGGCCCCGGAAATGGATTTCTGCATCAATTACTTACTTCTATAAACCCTAGTAGCTAGTCTAGTATAAATAGGACATTTTACTATTGTATTAGGTGTCTTTTGACCATTCGGTCTTTGACCACGTATCTGGTCCTTCTCCTTATTTTCGAATTCATATCACATTTTGGAGGCTGGCCATTCGGCCATGCCTGGACCATCATCAGTTATGTATTTTTAACGGTGGAGTTTCTACACACCATAAATTAAGGGTGTGGAGCTCTACTGTACCTCGAAGTTTTAATGCAATTACTACTATCTTTCATTCAAATTCAATCTTATTTCTGTTCTAAGATACTACTCGTACTTCAACCTGATGGATGAGATAATCCGTGACACTCATCATCATCCGTCCCTATGAACGCGTGCCTGACAACCACTTCCGTTCTACAAGCGAAAGCCAGAGTGTGTATCTCTTGGATTCCTGATGCACGACGCATGGTTGCTTTCGCCTGACAACTGAGCCTTCCATTCCATGAGATCAGAGTCTTCGTGGTATAAGCTAGAATTGATGGAGGCATTCATGTGAATCCGGAAAGTCTAAACCTTGTCTGTGGTATTCCGAGTAGGATTCCGGGATTGAATGACTGTGATGAGCTTCAAACTCGCGATTGTTGGGCGTGATGACAAACGCAAAAGAATCAAGGGATTCTATTCCAACATGATCGAGAACTGACAGATGATTAGTCGTGCCGTGACAGAGCATTTGGACCTTTTTCACTGAGAGGATGGGATGTAGCCATTGACAACGGTGATGCCCTACATAGAGCTTGCCATGGAAAGGAGTAAGAAGGATTGGATGAAGGCAGTAGGAAAGCAGAGATTCAGAAGGAACACAGCATCTTCATACGCCTATCTGAAATTCCCATTGATGATCTACATAAGTATTTCTATCTTTATTTTCTGTTTATTTATTATTATTCGAAAACTCCATAACCATTTATTATCCGCCTGACTGAGATTTACAAGATGACCATAGCTTGCTTCATACCAACAATCTCCGTGGGATCGACCCTTACTCATGTAAGGTTTATTACTTGGATGACCCAGTGCACTTGCTGGTTAGTTGTGCGAAGTTGTGAAGAAAGTGTTGAGCTATAAACGCGCATACCAAGTTGAATGCCATTATTAGAGATCACAATTTCGTGCACCAATAATCTTTTGAACTTCCAGTTCACATTGCCCTGATCGAGGATCTAAATGCATCAACGATGATGCATTCCAGTTAAGCTCCTTTTCAGGAAGCTTATTCTCTCCCTCTAATGTTGGAAATTTTGATTCATCAAAATGACAATCCGCAAACCGGGCTTTAAATATATCTCCAGTTTGTATCTCAAGATACCTCACTATAGAGGGAAAATCATATCGAACATATATCCCCAATTTTCTTTGGGGTGCCATTTTGGTGCGATTAGGTGGTGCAATGGGAACATATATCGCACACCCAAATATTCTTAAATGGGAAACATTTGGCTGGTGGCCAAAAGCTAATTGCATAGGAGAGAAGTGATGGTAACTCGTTGGTCTCAAATGAATAAGTGCTGCGGCATGTAAAATAGCATGCCCCCAAACTGAGGTTGGGAATTTGATCTCATAAGCAAGGGTCTAGCAATTAATTGGAGGCGTTTAATAAGCAATTCTGCTAACTCATTTTGTGCGTGAACATAAGCTACTAGATTTTAAACACTTATTCCATTAGCCATACAATAAGCATCAAAAGGTTGGGAAGTAAATTCACCAGCATTATCAAGACAAATTGCTTTGATTGGATTTTCTAGAAATTGTGCTTTTAATCGAATAATTTGAGCCAGTAATCTCGCAAACGCCAGGTTGCGAGAGGACAATAAGCACACATGTGACCATCTCGAAGATGCGTCTATTAGGACCATAAAATATCTAAAAGATCCACATGGTGGATGAATAGGTCCACATATATCACCTTGAATCCTTTCTAGAAATTCAGGAGACTCAAATCCAATCTTTACTGGAGATGGCCTTAAAATTAACTTTCCCTGAGAACATGCAGCACAACAAAATTCACTAGTTTTAAGAAGCTTCTGGTTCTTTAGTGAATGTCCATGGGAGTTTTCAATAATTCTCTTCATCATGGTTGTTCTCGGATGACCCAATCTATCATGCTAAGTTATGAATTCATTTGGGCTAGTAAACTTCTGGTTTACGATGGCATGTGATTCTACTGCACTAATCTTGGTATAGTATAACCCAGAAGAAAGTGAGGATAATTTTTCTAATATAACCTTTTCATTTGAATCATGAGTTGTGGTACATAAGTACTCATGACTTTCCTCATTCATAGTCTCAATATGATATCCATTTCGGCGAATATCTTTAAAGCTCAACAAGTTTCTTCGAGACTTAGTAGACAATAGTGCATTATTTATTATGAATTTTGTTCCTCCAGGAAACAAAATTATAGCTCTTCCGGAGCCTTCTATCACATTGTCCGAGCCAATAATAGTATTAACATATTCTTCTTTTGGCACAAGATGGGTAAAATATATATCACTTTTAAGAATAGTGTGCGAACTTGCACTATCCGCAAGGCAAATATCTTCAGAATATGTCCTTGTCATTTTTCTTCAAAAACAAATGATAATTATAAAATGAGTAGAAGTACATGCACAGTCAAATTATTCACATGAATACTTAACAAACACATACACATATCAAACTATTCCATCATTGATCAAATAGCCAATATTACCTTCAGAATCCTTAAAGAAATTAGATACATCATAATGAGTGGTGGAATTTTCATCATTTGAAACAAAATTTGTTTCCTTTTCTTTGTCATCCCTTTTCAAGGATGCTTAATAAGGATTAACTAGGTGCCTTGGAGTACGACAGGTACGTGACCAATGGCCCTTTCCACCACAACGGAAGCATTTATCCTCAATTGATATACTTTGCCCATTATTTCTTTCTTTATCCCACTTCTAGTGAGATCTTTCTTGTGAACATAATTTCTTTTCCTTCCATAATTTTTCTTGTTATCAAAATCTTGTTATTTACCTCTTCTGGGGTTAATTGCCGCATTTACTTCAGGAAATGGGGCGGCGCCAACTGGGCGCGCTTCATGATTCCTTAAAAGTAACTCATTGTTGCGTTCAGCAACAAGAAAGTAAGAAATTAACTCAGAATATTTTTGAATTTTTTTCTTGATACTGCTGCTGCAGGAGCACATTCGAGACATGGAAGGTCAAAAAAGTTTTCTCTAACATATCAGGTTTGAGGAAGTATCACATGATTGTACATTTCTTCAAAGTCTTTCCACAGATCTGCAAGATCTTTTAATGTGGGATATTTATTTTTCAATCATTCGTCAAGATGACGATGAAGGAAAATCATGGCCTTGACTTTTATCCTTCTGGGATGTATTATTTTCAACCTCAATGGTATCTTCAAGATCCATTGAATCAAGATGGATTTTAACATCTATATCCATGATAAATAATTATTTCTAAATATATCAAGAGCATTATATTTAAAATGAAAGAGTTTTAACATAATAAAAATTTGTTACCTGGAGTCTTCCTAAAATTTGATCAGAGTCTCGTGCTGATAACGTGTTGTAGAATAACTAAATAAATAAATAAGGAAGAGGTAACAAATATAAAATATGAAATATAACTTGATAACTCTAATAGTAATATTCACTATAATTACTATATCAATATAGTAGATATAATTAATATATTTAATAATATTAAAATATTTAAGAGAATAGTACGAAAGAGAAAGAATATTACGAGAGAGAGAAGCTATTGTTTTTATTATTGTTGTACCTCATATGCTTCCGACCCTCCTTCTATTTATACTTGTACAAAGGATTCTTTTTCAAAGTTTCATAAAGCTTAGTCTTTCTTGAGAAATTAAAATTCTCTATTAGAAAAGTTAGCCGTCCAACATTGTGAAGAAAGTCACAATATATTAAATGGGCATCCATTCATATATATCACAACACATTTCAATATTTTTGTTAAATAAATTTTATTTGTATGAGGTCATGATTGAATTTATTTTTTTTAAAGGCTAAAATTAATACCAGCCTTAGTTTGTATTTTTTTTAATAAATGAGTTGCGAAAGTGCACTTGGCAGTTGAGCACCCCTTATAGCTTGTTTCCTTAACGGTTAACAACGTCAACGTTATTTGCTTTTTCCCAAACACAACAACCAAAACGAAAGCTTCGTCACAAAATTCCGAAAGTCGTGCTTCCATGCCTTTATTCCATTCCATTCTCTTGATCCATATTGAAAATAAATAATTACTATACTAATTACTATACACTCTCTATTACTAAATCTTAATTTCTTTTTCTGCTTAGTTACCAGTTGCCATGCTTTCCTGAGAAATATTTTCATTTTCCCGAGAAAATAAATAATAACAGAAAAGAAGAAAAGAAATGTCGGACGCTTTGATCAATGGATTGGCCGGAGCTGGGGGAGGGATCATTTCTCAGCTCATAACATACCCTCTTCTAACTGTAAGAATTTGGTTTCAAAATCCGATCCTCTCGTGAAAATAGTGGGTTTTCTCTTAAGACGTGAAAGATTTGAGTTTTATAATTATTTTTTCTGGTGTGATCTGCAGTTAAACACTCGCCAACAAACCGACCGTGATGTAAAGAAAATCAAGAGTAAAGTTGGAACCCTCGACCAAATGTGCCAGGTCCTTTTTTCTGTCTTTATTTCAGCTTGAATCATAATGCCATAGTGTAATTTTTTTTTGGCTAAATAATTTATTTTATGAAAGGAAGAAAGCGAGGTTTGTGATTGTTGGGAAAAAAATACTGATATAGGTTGTGAAGGAAGAAGGGTGGGAACGATTGTATGGAGGGTTGATACCATCACTAGTTGGTACTGCTGCATCTCAGGTGAGCTTATTTCAGCTTACTATGTTTGGAGATTTTTTATTTTTTGTATCAGACACCTCTTCTTGTGTAATTGTAACTGTTGTTGATGTTGCTGCAAGTTTTTCTAAGGTGATCTCACACTCCCTCTAATGGTCGAGAGGTGTGTCAGTTCGGCATACAAGAAAAAATGAGTTTATAAAACATTGCTGCTATTTGTTTACTTTGTTGATCAATATTGATATTTCCTAATTTCTAAACAAAGAATTTTTTTTTAATTTACAAGTTAGGAAGGAGATTAGGATGATGTTTCGGAAATGTATATCACACTATTTGTTGATATATTTCATTTTTGTGATAATGAATGGGAAAATTAGATTGAAAATAAACTCCAAAGTGATCTTGGAGATTGACCGCTTACACTAAAATAGTCTTTGATATCCCAATTACATTAATTACGTCCCAAAAATAGGCAAAAATGTACTATACTAGTCCTTAATAGCATGATGAGTCACTTATAGGAAAGGGCCGAAGGACTAATATGGTGTAATTTTGCCAATCTCGAATAAGTAGAAGTTTTGCTTGGTGAATAGTGTGTTAAAATGTTTATCTCATAGAAGGCCAACAGGGTAGCCTATAATGATCATCTTCCAATTTTTCTTCTTATGTTAGTGGTAAAAGATTATCCTTTGACACTTTATTAAGATGGATAAGGAAACTTTAGAGACTTATTTAATATAACTATTGACATACTTTACTTATTTGTTTGATTCAGAATGAACTATGGAAGTTTTCCAACTAGCCATGATTGCTGCATCATGTATTTTTATAGCAACATGTTCAATGTTTTTCTTTGAATTTCATATTGGTTTAGTTTCTCACAAATTTTATGGTACAGGGTGTTTATTATTATTTCTATCAAATATTCAGGAACAGAGCCGAAGAAGCTGCACTAACACAAAAAAAGATTGGCATCAGTGATGGATCAGTTGGAATGCTATCCTCTCTTTTTATTGCTGCTTTATCTGGGTACTTTTCTTCTGCCCAGAAAAGAACCCCTATGGTTATAGTTTGTTTTTGCCCCAGCAAATTTAAGTGCATGAGTAATGGTTCTACTTTATTTTCTTATAATTCAATCATATGCTTTGTGAAGTGTTGTCGATTTGACCTTCCAACATCATGTTAGTGAAAATCAATGATTAGATAATGTGATCTCAATGACTTAATTCTTTTATTTTATTTTTGGTAGGTCTCTTAATGTGCTTTTGACGAATCCTATATGGGTTGTTGTCACCCGTATGCAGGTAATTTAGTTACATGATAACATTGTTTTAAAGAGAAGGAATCATGGAAAGAAATGATTTCTTACATTGAACTTGATTATTACTGTTTTTGTCTTTTCAATTTTTGTGGAAAACCACTTTTTACTATGCAGACACAAAGAAAAGAGTCAAATAAGAAAGATCCTGACATGGGATTGTTAATTGTTGGTGGTGAAGAAAGCGTTCCTCTTCCTGCAGATAAGCCTCTTCCATATGACACTAAACATGTGGTAGGTAAATTCTTTGTCAGTGATCTCTTTGTGATATTCGAACACATAGACCGAGACCATTGTGATTATTATTGATTTGTTAAGTATATCATCACCCTTGAAAGATTAACTTTGTTGGAAAAAAGACCATTCAAACATTAATAATGATCATCCGACACTTGAAGGGTTAATATGTTTTGTTTTAGTTTTGACTAAACACCATCATATGTCAACGTGTAATATACCATAGTTACATGTTTCACCAATTAGATGACGTGTCACGTACTAATTTATACGTACCAATTTACAATTTATCTGCGTATGAGAACATCATAAGTATATTTTTTATATAAATATTTTATATGTGGTGTACCGCGTATCGATTCCCATACCATAACGCAACGTACTAATATGTGTTTGCAGATACAAGTCTATGAAGAAGGTGGAATCCTTGGTTTCTGGAATGGTGTGTTACCATCATTGATCATGGTACGTTCGAAAATAAATTCTTTCATTATCATCACATGAACTATTATTGATTGTTTTTCACTAATTGCAGGTATGCAACCCTTCCATTCAGTTCATGCTGTATGAAACCATGTTATTAAAGATGAAAAGAAGACCTTATGGGAATAAGAAGGGTAGAAATGGGGTAACTGCATTTGAGGTATTATTCTCATTTTGCTTCTCTAGGTATATCACTTCCAACTGATATCATATTCACACCTTCCTTCCCTTATTTGCTTTTGATTGTTTACAACATTTGTCAGACTAAGATTCCCTTATGGCACTAGATATTTCTTCTTGGAGCTTTGGCTAAGCTTGGAGCTACTGTTGTAACTTATCCTCTTCTAGTTCTCAAGGTATATTTTATTATCTTTCTCAACATGTTGGTTTGAATTGGCTAAATATGATCCTTAAAAAAGAATGCAGCCTCTAATTGTCTGAGTTAAGTCTTGATTTAATCTCTAATATCTTAAATGTCATACTCTTGTCCTAAATATTTATGTCGTCCTATTTTTGTCTTCTAGACAATATTAAAATTTTTTCTTCTAAGATACTTTTTTTTTGTCTTTTTTATTTTCAAATTACTAGAACCATTGCTACAACTACTATAATTATGATTGTGTTCATTACCAAAAAGAAGATGATAATCAAAGAAATGATATGTTAAAAGAAAAATTTTTAATTTTGACCAAAGCGCTAAAATAGGATGAGATAAGACGTATATGACAAAAATAAGATGTTTCCAATACAAGGAACGAAATTAAGACGTAGTTCAAATATTAAGAACTAAAACAGTAATCTGCTGAAGTATCTTTGCTTGGGCCGTGTGATGGGTTGAGTTGTGTTTTGGTTCCACCATTATTCAAGATAAGTAAGGAATGCTTTTTTCGTTTCTATTCCCACTTGTATGTTCTTACAGTCAAGGCTTCAAGCTAAACAGGATAAAACAGGGGACAACAGGCACCATTATACAGGTGTGAGTTATGCCAATCTTCTGTTATAAATGCATGCCATAATCCAATTCTGTGTTAGGTTTCTTGTCCTGTGATCTTGTTTTGTCAATGAAGACACGACAGTATTAAGATCAACGGAGACATAGCCCCAACGTTAATGCTTTTAGTTCCTATAGAAAAAATTTGGTCCCCCAATGTTGTAAGGAAACAACATCTAGTAATACCCCAAACTTTTAATCATCAAATTAGTCCCAAACTTTAATTTCGTCAGATTGTTCACCTATATGAAAGGACTAATCCGAAAATGTTAAAAATTATTAGGGACTGGTATGTCTTTATTAAATAACGATAGGAACTGAGCTATCAAACTTCTTATCAAAGTTTGACATGAGAATTGATATGTCTAACCAGGAGGGGAACTAGATAAATATTAGAAATGGACTAAAAATATTTACACAATAAAATAAGATTAAAATAAAATTTTAAAGGGGACTAAACTGATATTTACATATAATTTACATGTAAAAAATTAAAATTACGGGGGTCATTGCCCCCTTCCTCACTATGTGGCTCCGCCCCTGTGTCTAACAACATAAAAGGTTAGAGATTGATTTAGTGAATAAAATTTGTCAAGGATTAAATTGTTCGACTAAAAATTCTTTGAAGACTAATTTGGGATATTACTTAACCAAATCTCTAGTATTCATAAGGAGTAGATATGTATAAAATATTTGCTTTCCTCCCTGAAGTTGCATAATCTTTGAAATTCAGGCACATGGGATGCAATTGTTAAGATGATAAACTATGAAGGGATCTATGGATTCTACAAAGGCATGGGCACTAAAATTGTACAAAGTGTTCTAGCTGCTGCTGTTTTGTTCATGATGAAGGAAGAACTCGTTAAGGGCGTTCAATCCTTTCTAGCTAAAGATGGATCTAACGCTGTAAAGCGAAAACAATGATGATCCATCAAGAGTGAGAACTCTGAGTGAAGACCATTAGCATCATTAGAACTTCTCACTAGGATTAAAAAGCTATCACTAGAGTTTTTCTCTAGATTTATATTTTCATGAACGTTATTTAGTTCATAGGAAATAGTGTATGGCATGTGTGTGACCCTTTCTTTAGGTCATACATTACACCGCTCTTTTTCAAACTATGCATTAACCGCACATGATGCTTGTGCATTTGGTTGTCCTTATATATATAGAGAGAGCGCACGCAATGTCATGAGGACAAATACTCTTACATTGGTGTAACTGAAATGATAGGATGAAACTTATCTGTGCTTCAATGGATTCTTGAATGTTTGTAGCATTGGTAGTGCATGAATATAGGGATCAAGTTTTGAATATGAACTTCATCCCTCTTTATGCTTGAAGGTTTTCAGTGTGATAAACTGCCATAAACAATTCATAATAATTTTCGATTTGATCTTTTTTTTTTAAATAGTGAATATTTTTGTACATATTTTTATTTGTATTGTATAGAGATTTTTAAAGTTTTATTGAATTGACTATTAGGCCAGTCCAAATTAGTTTTATTGTGTTAATATAATTTTTGAAAAACAAATGATGTATGAAATATATAGTGAACAAATTAATAGAATTAGATTGTAATTTAAAAATAATTTTTTTTCTTTGTTTTAGAATGTATGATTTCATATCATATAAGATATTTTTTACACATTCTTTTAGTCTCACTTAGCTTAAATGATATGAGATCATACTTTGCAAGAGTAATTAAAACGAAAAAATAGACAATATTTATTAGCCTTCCTCAGTCCCACTCCTTAAAGTCTTCAACTAGAATTTGTGACAAGCAAGCTTTCTAGTACAGTAGTACTAGATAAGAAATCTATTTATTAAAATGAGACAGTTACCATTTTTTTTTTGTTCTTTACACTTTGTTTGGATAGATAATGAAAATAAAAAGAAAGAAAATAGAAGTAAATTTTTTATGCGTTTAGATAAAAAGAAAATAGATAAAAAATTTTCATTTATTTGGATTAAAATAAAAGTGAAAAGAGAAAATCGAGTAAAATTATGCTAATATCCTTATCTACTTTATAGGTAAATTAAAGTGTGCATGTGAAATAATAAATCTATCTTTATTATAAAATAAAGTATAAATATTTTTATTTGTTTATTTTTATTGTATTTTATAAATATTATATTTTTTTATATATTTGATTTAAATTATTTATCTAATACATAAAATATTTAAATGTGAAACTCTATTATAATAATGGTTTCACTAGGTAGACTATTGAAAATCTGAACAACGCGAATAATAGACTGATCTTTTAGCCCACTGAAGATTAAAAGAAAAATTAGCCCAACTCAACTTAAAAAAAAAAACTTTTTAACCCTACCATTAGAAATTTTAACCATCCATTCCTTTTAACTCTATTTACACTTCTTTCTAATCCAAACTTCCTCCTAGTGCTCTGCCATTTTCTGTCGTCACTAATCTTCAGTATTGTATTAAGAATAAATATCCCGTATGAAGAACAAACATCCTATTTGCATTAAGAACAAACATCTCATTTATAAGAAGAGGCAATAATGAGTGCATAGTGCAACAAAATAGAAATTTAGGAGTTAGGAACACTTATTCACTAGCTAGCAAAGCTAGTGAGCTTCTTGTTCTCATGAAATAGAACCACAATTCATAGTTTTCTTTTTTAGAAAAAAATATTAAATAATTAAAAATATAGATTTTACAAAAAAAGTTATAGACAGCTGAAGCTTGGGATTGGGACTGAAATTTGGTAGTTGAGATTGAGTATTATGTTTGATGATCAGAGACGAAAACTAAAATTTTAATCCCGAAACACATAATTTTAATCCGTTTAATACTTCCAGAAAGGTCAAAAGTGGGGGACACATGCATTTCTAAATATGTAGATTGAAACTTTAATAACATTTTTTTTAAAATATTTTCATTTAACTTGTTAAATTTTAAATTTATCCATCATCTCCATATTTATCTTAAATCCAACATGATACTAAGATATAATTCAGTCTAAATATTTTTTACACTAAATACAATACATACATTTAATATAATCTTTATCTTAATCTCTATCTCTTCTCCAAATATAGTCATAGAGAATATATTGGCCTCTCATCATCCTGCACCAGGATTAGAAATTTGAGTTATCAAAGGAGTAGAATTAGGAATCCATAAATAATAATAGAAAGACTGTGCGTGAGCATGTGTAGTGTAAGACAAAAGAAAAAAAATTATAAGGTTAAATTAATTAAAAAATAAAAAATATTATTGTACATTAAAATCAACAATTAAAATAAGTTATTATGTATTCATGAATACATATGCTATTTAATTATTTTTTATATATATTTTATATTTTAACATATATTTTATATTATTAATTAATTTTAATGTGTACTTAGTATAATTTGAATGAAAAAAACATATGGCAACACAATATCAGACTATTAATAAACTATAACGACCCAAGAGAGCTCACTAGTACTATTTTCAAAATGATCATTGTCACTACTGCTATTGTCGGATACAAGAGAAGTTTCAACCATAGGAGTGTAGCTAGACATAGATCCTCAATTTAGTTACCGAGAAATCAATATGATAAACACTACACCATACAAAGATCTCACTAACAACGAGATAACGAGGTGGAGAAAATTAAAGCCACTTGTTACGGTTGCCAATGATACGTGATGCACAAAAATGTCGTAGTCTTAACCGCCATGGATTGGAATCTAGTGCCATCATATGAAAGAAATTAAATCATAGCTGTAGATCAATTTCATGTTTCGGTTTTGAAACTGCCATTTGTCCATTTCTCATTGTCGATATATATTTGGAGTTTAGGACCACTGGCCAAAAAGAGTATTTTAGTTTTTCCATTTTTTTTCTATTAACAAAAAAAAATCAATTTCTAGTTTTTTTTTTAATTTAATCATTTTTTCAATAAAGCCTGTTGGATATATTCTGTGAATAATTTGTTCAACATGTAGAGGTGGACTATTACTCCCAAGTGAAAGTAACATAGTAGATAATTGTTCTTGATCGAATGAAATTCATAATATAATTACTTTCAAGTAAATGTAGATGTAAAAAGTCCACTCATCAGTGTGGATTTTGATCGTATCGCAACTTGGTGTTTGCCGCTTGCGAGGTCAGTGAGTGAGCTAACAAGTGGATCTAGCATACCTTTGGGACCACACATCAACCTCATATAGCATTATTAGCATAGTCCCCTGTGCTGGAGTGCTAACGTATATCAATAGATAGAGTTGGAAGTGAGCTGCACGATACTATTCTGTTCTACCTTTTAGAGGAAGAGACCGTTAAAGGAAGATTTTTCGTTGTTTTAAATTGATGACGGGATTAAGTATTAATTTTGATAAATCTAACTTCATTCCAATAAACTGTAATGATTGATGGGTACAGCGTATATGCAGCGCACTGAACTATAAAAAAACTTCCTTTTCAGTTAAATACTTGGGGATCTCGCTAGGAGCTAACCCGAGATTGGTAAAGATTTGGAAGCCAATTATAGATAAAGTGGAGGATAAACTTAGCATATGGAAAGCCAAGATTTTCAGTAAAGCCAGTAAGTTGGTGCTCATCAAATCTCTCTGTTAAATGTAAAACCCGGTTAATTAACGGCTAATTAACCCATAAATGAGAATTTATTCTAGAAAGCCTAAAATGTGATTTTTATGGCTAAATGTGATAGAGGAGATTGAGACGAGAATTTCGGTACCAAATTTATAGAATTCGGACCAAGATTGGACCGAACGGGCCAAACCGGGCCAATTGGACCCAAAGTGGGCCCTTGGCCCAACATAACTTAACCAAAACCCTAGTTTTCAGCACTCTCTCTCCTCATTTGTTACACACACAAGCTGAAATGGTGGAGAGGAAGGGAAGAACATTCTCTCAACTTCTCTCTCTCACTTGATCTTCAAACCACCATAACTTTTGATCTAGAGCTCCGATTGCCGCCCCGTTTGCGGCCACGCGTTCACCGCGGAGAGCTCTACAAAACCCATACCATCAATCTTGAGGTAAGCCACACTTTGCTGTTCGAATCTCAGCCCTTGTTTTCGAGTTTCAATGGGTGAAGTGTTGAGATTTTGGGTTCTTTGATGTTATAGGACCCAACCCTCTTGAAGGAGAAGGTTAATCTTGTCTCCTTGGACCTTGGGTGTGGTAAGATTCTCAACCCTAGTGTGATTTGTGATTTTTATGATGTTTGGGTTTTGAGATGTTGTGTATGGGTATGATGGTTGTGGCTTAGGTTGTGTATGTGTGGATATTGGAGCTTGATTGGTGATTTTGAAAAGCTTGGAAAGGGTTTGGTGGTGCAAAATCTGTTCTTGGAAGTGTTGAGGCCTTGAGAGCTTGTGGATAAGTGGTTTAGAAGTGCTCCGGTGGAGCTTGGGAAAATCGGCTAAGGTATGGTTTCGGTTTCCCGTATCTAATATGTAATGTGGTAGGAAATACTTAGGCTAGAGGCCCTAAGATAGGCATTGAATGGTTGATGTTGTTAAATGATTGAGATATATGATGTAGTCATATATGTGATGATGATTATTGATGCCTTGGTGGTATGATGTGTGAGAAATATGCATGTTGTAATATATGCTTGATGATTGGTTATGGTTGAATTGTGGGTTGAACCATGTTGATGGTGAGTATGATGCTGTTTGTGTACCATGATGATTTATTGGAATTGGTATTGTTGAGAATTGGCATGAGGAATAGTATATGACATGTCAATATGTTTGAGTTTGAGCCACTTGGGTGAAGTGGTATATAATGGTGAAATAGTGATTTTGGTAAATTGTGAGTTATGTGTCAATGTGTGAGTTGAGGAGGCTTGATGTTGAATTTGATACATTTTGATTGATTTCAAAGAAAAGGGATGAAATTGGCATGTTTTGATTGGTTTTGGAAAGAGTTAAAAATGGTTTGCTTTGAAAATGGCATATTGTGGTTTTGTATAAAAATATGGTTTTTGGGCGTACTTTGACGGGACATAACTTGGACTACGGATCTCCGTTTTGTACCAAATCTGTTTAGAAATGTAATTGGATCCGGGATGTCCATGCCGTTCGAAGAACGGGCGAAAAACGATTTAAAATGAGGAAGTTATGTCCGTTGGAAGATTGGGGTGTAAATCTGTGAATTCTGCAGTTTTTAACTTAGAAAATTTTTAGCAGAATGACCCCTTGCGCGTGGGCGCACCTGGCGCGTGCGCGCCGATCTTCCGAAAATTGCCATCCACGCGTGAGCGTGAGGTGCGCGGGCGCGCCGATGGTGCTGCACCCAATGCCCAGCCATTTTCCAGAGAGTTATGCCAGAACTGTGCCGGTGTTGTGCCTGGGGCACGAGAACACCCGCGCGTACGCGTGGTTGACGCGTACGCGTCGATGGACAAGTTTGGAATCCACGCGCTAGCGTGCCTGACGCTTACGCGTCGATGAGTTTTTGAGGCCATCCACGCGTGAGCGTGGAGTGCGCGTACGCGCGGCCCTGTTTTCATCCCAAAGTTGATTTTTGAGTTTTAAAAGCCAAATCTCATACATCTAAGCCTCCGATCTCACCCTTTATGTCTTAAATCATTATGGCATGCCTAGCTATTAAAAAGGGGCTAGTGAATGTGATAACTTGCGAGTGAAGCAAGGGGAAAATGAATGATCAATGAGGATCAAGATGATTATGTGAGATGTGGAGGATGATGGTGGAAGTGCTTGTTATGCCATTGGCCGAAGGGCCGTGATTATTTATGAATATGGCTGGTTATGGATTTAACCGTGAGCCGGAATAGCTGCGTATGCTATGAATATTGGCTGGTTCTGGATTGAACCGTGAGCCAGAATGGCTAGTATGGATGTTGATCCATGGATGAGAATTCACGCATGTTGATGCTGAATTATTGATAATTGTGATTTGCACTTCCACTATCAGAGATACGAGTTTCCCTGGGTAGTAGCAGTGGGCTAGCCACCACGTGCTCCAGGTTGAGGCTTGAGACTCTGTTGACCCTATGTCGTAAGTGTGGCCGGGCACTGTGAAAGGCCCGGATGAGCTCGAACCCCCGTAAATATTCACCAGTGAGGGTGATGTATATGGATCATGTTTATGATCAAGTTTATAACGAGTATAACTCGAGTTTGGGGATGCACGACAGAGGGACAGTCCAATGGTTAGCGACCAGGACTTGTCGGGTTGGCTATATAACCGACAAGATGATATCATCAGCCACTAGGGACAGGCATTCATCATATGCATACTATATGAATTGTTTGAGATTGCCTATTTGACTGCATATAACTTGCTAATTGTCTAAATGTCTTACTTGCTCCTATTTGTATATTCCTTGTTTGATATAACTGTGTTTGCTATATTATATCCTGCTGGTGGTTGGGAGGTCTGAAGGAATTGGAAAGGGCAGTATTAGTTAGACTGAAGAATCTTTAGTCAGTTGCCTTGTATGGTTTAGCTTGTTTATAAGCTGGGATATTATTTGGAGGAAGTTCTAGGATTGCCTTCGGCTTTCCTCCATTATTATGTATTATATATGTGGAAGCTGTTACCTGCTGGGAACCTCTGGTTCTCACCCATGCGGATTTTGTGGTTTTCAGATGCAGGATGTGAGGTTTCCCGCTGAGGCATGTTGGAGACTTCTTGATTGCGAAGATTCCTTGTTCTTGGGGACCATGTTTTTGGTTTACATGTTTTGTTTAGATACTTATATCTCCGCTAAATAATACAAACTGTGATGACTCCTCTTATGGGAGATTTTGGAGAATAGGTTTTATGTATTTGTGTCCCTTTGGGTTTCCTTTGGGGTTTTCCTTATTTTATCATATATATATATTGTTATGCTCGGACCGGTTATCTTCGCAGCCGGATCTTGAGTCTTGATACTCCTGTTTTTGACACTCCTTTGTATATATATAATCTCGCGTTGGTTATTCTAGTTCGTTACGTTTTCGATCGGAGTGTTGCGCTTTTGAGTTGCGTTTTTTTGTTTACCCCTTTTTCTACAAAGGCTCCTAGTTAATATCAATTATTCATACTACTATACGTACTAAATTTTTATTTTAGAGGTCGTGATACCTTACCATCTCTGAATTATGACTTAAGCATAAGACTCTGTATGGTAGGGTGTTACATTAAACAGTATCCCTGTATATTATTTGAGTCTATATAAGATGCTAAAAACTGTTGCAAATAAACTGACTTCTTTATAGAGAAGATTTCTATGGAGTAAGGAGGATGGTAAGAATGGTATGACTTTGGAAGCTGCAGATTTTTTTACAAGAGTTCGAAGCACAAATAAGAAGGAAAATGAAATTAAGAACCAATTGATTACATATAGCAGAGAGGGGAAATGAAAATAAAAAATATTCCCGACCGAGAAGACAAATCCCTCAGCTGGTTTAAATTGTTCTACAAAATTTTATATACACATATTGAAGGACATTGGTGTTTGGATTATTTCGAAAGTCATGTTGCATCATTTACATCCCTGCTATGCAAATCAAGCAGAGATGCTTAAACAGCACAAGGAACTAAGCATGTCCATGCGACGTACAATAGAGAATAATGAGAAAGCCGAAATCAAACCAAGCAAAATAGACCAATCATTTGTCGCAGTAGCAGGGGGTCACCGTGAGTTAAATTTTATCGAAAAAAATATGAGAAATTACATCACGAGAGAAGTGCAGAATGTTCTGGAACTAGATGATGCAAAAGAATTTGAGAAATACTTATTAAGAATAAAAGAGAAGAATCAAAATTTCTTTTTCGAGCTCGAACTCGAGGTTGATCAATCAATTAAGATTGCTTTTTGGGCCGACGCAAGGAGCAAGGCTGCCTGTGAGTATTTTGAATATGTTATTTCATTCAATACCACCTACAATACAAACAGGTAATATGCTATTCTGGTTTATGCGTATTTGGTACCATTTCCAGTGTAAAGAGTTATTATTTCGATGGATTTAATGATATTGTTTCTATTTCGTCGTATTCAGGTACAATCTGATTTTTTATTCTTTTTTCGAGGTGAATCACCACGGTCAGTCAACACTTTTAGGATGAATTTTGATGAAAAAAGAGAATACTCAATCGTTCAAATGGTTATTTGAATGTTAGCTTCGTTGCATGGGAGAAAATACTCCGAAAGGCATTCTCACTGATCAATGTGCATCGATGCAAAGGGCTGTCGAGGCTTGTATGCCCACAACAATTCACCGGTGGTGTATTTGGCACATCATGAAGAAGATTCTAAGCAAATTAAATGGCTACAAGAGACACGAAAAAATCGAACATGAGACGAGCCATGTTGTTTAGAACTATCTTACAAAAGAATCATTTGATAGGAATTGGAATGGTTTTCTGATTAAATATGGTTTTCGGGATAACAAGTGGCTTTCAGGTAATGTTGTTTTTTGAATCTGTAGCAGAAGTGTACATTGCATGTTTTTTGGTGTATTTTAGTTTTGATTTAGGTGTTTTTGCATAGATTTTCGAAGATCGCCATTTATGGATTCCAATTTATCTCGATCACTACTTCTAGGGTGGGATGAGAAGCACACAAAGGAGCGAGAGTATGCATGCTTTTTTTAACAAGTTCTATTACGCAGAGTAGTTCACTTATCCAATTTGTCAAACAGTACAATAATTGCCTAGGAAGTAGGGAGCAGAGAGAGAATTGGATGCTGCAAATTTTCATATCGTCATACCGTGTGCAACAAAATCTTCAATAGAAGCTCAGTTTCAACAGGTGTATACTCATGAGAAGTTCAAGCACAATTTAGAGGGAAGGTGAATTGCATAACAAGATCAACACACTCTGCTCTAGGCTATACGGTATATGAAGTTGCAGAACAAATTTTAAACTCAACATTCAATAAGTTTGCGGTTACATAGGATAGTGTAGTAGTTAAAGGGAAATGTCAGTGCTTATTATTCGAGTTAAGAGGAATATTTCCCATCGCCCTCTGAGCGCATTAAGCTTTGAGCGAGTAAACAAAGTGTCACCAAGATATATATTGGAACGATGGAGCAAGAACAGAGAGAGGAGGTACACACACATCAAGAGCAGCTACGACGAGCCTCTTTTGTAGCCAAAAAGTAAGAGGTTTGATGATTTGGTATTTTGGTCACAAAATATATGTGAATTTAAATAAGAATCTGAGGAGCTGGCCACCATTTTGCACTGCGCTTACAATAATGCGATGGTTGAGATGCAAAAATACAAAGCAAAAGGCAAGGGAAAATGTTCATTATATCACGAAGATGCTTCCTTAGAAGATATTAATGAGCTTCAAAGCCCTCCATGGGTGAGAACGAGAGGACGTCCCAAAAATAGACTAGGTTCAAAGACGGAAAAATAGATTACAAATGCTTCAAAGAAAAAGAAAACGAAAGCCCTAAGCGAAGTAAAATTGATGTTCTTTAAACATGGGGTAACATGTGATTTTATTTTTGTTAATAAGTGTGATAAACCACTATTTTGTGATTCATATTGTGTTTACTTGTGTGGTTTTATCAAGTCTTTGCCCACTTATTCATATAATTTGCATGTATTTACAATTCCTTCCTAAAAATATCCTATGATTAAAAACTTGCTTCCTAAGATCTTTTAGTTATATATTTTTTTTCTTCCTTTGTACCATTCGATGCCGTGATCTGTGTGTTAAGTGTTTCAGGCTTCATAGGGCAGGAATGGCGTAAGGAATGAAGAGGATGCGTGCAAGAATGGAAGGAACACAAAGAATTGAGGAGATGACCAGCGAGAAGTCACGCGGTCGCATGGCTGACGCGACCGCGCGAAACGGAAGAATTCACAGTGACGCGCTCGCGTTCCTGACGCAACCGCGTGGATTAGAAGCTGCACGAACGATGCGAATGCATGGATGACGCGCACGCGTGGTACAACAAACACTGAGTGACGCGAACGCGTGGACGACACGGCCGCGTGACGTGCACGATCTGCAGAATTTCAGAAGTTGCTGGTAGAATTTTTTGGCCGCATTTCAACCCAGTTTTCGGCCCAGAAACACAGATTAGAGCCAGGGAATATGCAGAGACAAGAGAAAAACATTCATTCCGCATAATTTTTAGTTTTCAGATCTGAATTTACTCCTCCCCTTGGTTTCTCACTTGAACATTCATAATTAGGATTTTGAAGATTTTGGCTTTAGCTTTTGAGAAGAGTCTAGCTCCGGTACTAGTCACTATAATTTGTTTTTTACTTTTCATTTATTCTTCCATATCCTTAATTCCTCTAGAGTTGACATTGGATTATTTTCACAAGTTATTAATACAGAACTATTTTTATTTTTAATTAATCCCTTTTATTATTATTTATTATGTCTTCTTTTATTTTTTCCATTGATTCTATGAAGTCTATAATTATGATGAGTGAGTAGTTCCATAACTTGATTGAGAGATGATTGAAAGGAAACCTTGAGTTGGATTACTCAAGAGAAAAATTATAATTGGGTTTATTGTTGGATCACCCTCTAGTCATTGACACTAGTCCTTCCCAAGGGAGAGGATTAGAACTTGTCACTAGAAATAGCTTTCCAACTTGCTTGACTTTCCTTTACCTAGTAAGGGATAACTAAGCAGAGCAACCTTCAATTATCAATTAATCTTGAGAGTACTTCAACAAGAATAGGGCTTCCAACTAATTTACTCCCAGTCAAGGCTTTTATTTAAATTATCTAAATTCTCTGATTTAATTTCCTGTTTATCAACTCAACCATTTTTGAAAACACCTGATTAATAAAATAGCACATCTTTCTGCAACTCGTTAGGAGACGACCTGGGATTCATACTCCCAATATTATAATTTCAATATTATGACAACCCTTCTAAATTGATAAGTGAATTTTCGGCTGGTTAAGGACTGTACTTGCAACGTATCTCTTATAATAATTTCTTAACTCGCCAATTTTCGCCACGTCAATTTTTGGCGCCGTTGTCGGGGAGTTGCAATAGTGTGCTAATTTATTGATTGGCATTTATTTAATTGCAATTTTTCTTTTTATTTTGTTACTATGAGTTTCACGTTTCTTTCGTTAAATGACGCGTTCACTTCCTAATCCAAGCTTGCCAGTATTTGACCCTGAGATTGAAAGAACTATTTCACGTATAAGGCAAGCTCGGCGTCGGCTAGTCCTCTCTAAGGATGAACCTGAAACGTCATCTAAGGAAGAAACAAGCTCCCTCTCTACTGATCCAGTTGATTTACGTGCAGGTGACATGGCAGCACCTAGGAGAGTCACTATCTAGGAGGAAGGAGCCCCTGATTTTACACTACAACCATTTCAGGCACACCACCCAACAGTGGCTGTGGATTTTGAAATAAAGTCTGCACTACTCAACTTGATGCCCAAGTTTCATGACTTACCTGCTCAAGAGCCTATCAAGCATCTTAGGGATTTTCAGACCGCCTGTTCTATTGTTAAGCGTGATGGTACTGACGAAACTTCTATTCTGTTAAAAGCTTTCCCATTTTCTCTTGAGGGGAAGGCAAGAGAGTGGTACTACACTCAACCCAGAACAACTGTTTCCAATTGGGATACGCTTAGAAGAGAATTTTTGGAGAATTTTTTTTCAGCTGAGGCTGCCGATAAACTGAGGAAAGACATGTCCATAATCGTTCAGGACGAATCTGAGACTCTCTATGAATATTTGGAACACTTCAATAATCTTCTGGAAGCATGTCCCCACCATATGATTGACAAGATAGTGTTGCTCGGCTACTTTACACAGGGAATGAAATCTCAAGATAGGACCACATTGGAAGGTGCTAGCAATGGGTCTATGAAAAAGTACAAGACCACTGATGAAGCATGGCAATTGATAGTGACTTAGCTGAATCTACTCGGAATCACAGGCAGAGACAAGGCCGTTCAAAAGCTGTTGCAAAAGTATTCTCTAGCAAAGAGACTGCTGCTATAACCCAGAGCTTATGTGAACTGACCAACTTACTGAAGCATATGCAACTAAGTCAACAACAGGCTCAGCAAGTTCAGCCTTCTCCACCACAACACAGCCAACAGTTGGTTCCACAAAGAGTGTGCGGAATCTGTGCAGATTACAGTCATTATACTGATGAGTGTCCCCAACTCCAACCAGAAGACCACACTGTGGCAGCCACTCATAACTTCTATGACCGCCCCAATCAAGGGTACAATCAAGGTTGCAGCTACAACCATGGATGGTAGGATAACTCCAACCAAAGCTAGAGAGATAATTCTAACCAGGGTTGGAGGGAGAATCATACAGAGGAGGCAGAGATAACAATAGAAATCAGAGGTAGAATAACAATAATAACTTCAGGCAGCAGAATCAGAATCAGGCCTACAGAGCACCTCATCTAAGGCAGCCTCAAGCATCTCAGTAGACCTCTCAGATCACTTATCCCTCTTCATCTCCTAATGATGAGTTACTACAATCTATTGATCGAAGACAACAGGCCATGGAAAATAATTGGAAACCCCAATTGAATCTTTGGTTAGCTTAAGATAAAATTTGTGCATTAACTAAGTATGGGAAAATTGTGGGAATAAAGGGTAATAGAAAAATATGTCATGATGAAATAAAGGAAATTTGAGTACCTATTCATGTGAAACCATAAAAGAAAGACTACAAGTCTATGTGCATTGATAAGCTATACAAAAAAAATTATATATATATATATATATATATATATATATTTTATTTTAGTAAATACGGGGACAAAATTACCCCAATAATAAGTCAAGAGTTTAAATAATCAATGCACATGTGATAAAATTAAAATAAAGATTGATACATGAATGTGGAATGTGAAAAGGAAATTCTGGGTAGCTAAGATGAATGTTGAAATTATATAGAGTATATGTATGTTAGGTAGGAGCTTGGGTTAATTAAAGATTCAATATATAAGCTCAGTTAGCCATATGTGTATCCTTACCTTTACCTTAGCCCCATTACAACCATGAAAAGACCTCATGATGTTTGCATTGGCATTTTAAAATTGTTGATTGATTAGGTGAAAAACAAAATTTTTGAAAGCATGATTAGAGAAGGATAGAGTGATTACCCTATATACTAGAGATGATTAGAGTGCACATGCACCAACAGTAAGGGTTCAATGCTCAGTCCTATATTCCCTGCTTTCACAAGCTATCTTCTTACAAATTTATCTGCTTTTACAATATGATTTGAATTAGTGAAATATGCCCCATGTTTTGTCTTAGAGAACTTATCTATTTTTAATCATGTAGACAAACTCATATAGTTGCATTCATATGTATATAGGTTGCATTGCATTACATGAGTCTTACATGTTCCTATTCATTCATATTTATCTCCTTCAACTTAGCATGAGGACATGCTAATGTTTAAGTGTGGGGAGGTTGATAAACCACTATTTTATGATTCATATTGTGTTTACTTGTGTGGTTTTATCAAGTCTTTGCCCACTTATTCATATGATTTACATGTATTTACAATTCCTTCCTAAAAATATCCTATGATTAAAAACTTGCTTCCTAAGATCTTTTAGTTATATATTTTTTTTCTTCCTTTGTACCATTCGATGCCGTGATCTGTGTGTTAAGTGTTTTAGGCTTCATAGGGCAGGAATGGTGTAAGGAATGAAGAGGAAGCGTGCAAGAATGGAAGGAACACAAAGAATTGAGGAGATGACCAGCGAGAAGTCACGCGGTCGCATGGCTGACGCGACCGCGCGAAACGGAAGAATTCACAGTGACGCGCTCGCGTGCCTGACGCAACCGCGTGGATTGGAAGCTGCACGAATGACGCGAATGCATGGACGAGGTACACGCGTGGTACGAGAAACGCTGACTGACGTGAACGCGTGGACAACGCGGCCGCGTGACGTGCGCGATCTGCAGAATTTCAGAAGTCGCTGGCAGAGTTTCTAGGCCGCATTTCAACCCAGTTTTTGGCCCAGAAACACAGATTAGAGCCAGGGAACATGCAGAGACAAGAAAACAACATTCATTCTGCATAATTTTTAGTTTTGAGATCTAAATTTACTCCTCCCTTAGGTTTCTCACTTGAACATTCATAATTAGGATTTTGAAGATTTTGGCTCTAGCTTTTGAGAAGAGTCTACCTCTGGTACTAGTCACTATAATTTGTTATTTACTTTTCAGTTATTCTTCTATATCTTTAATTCCTCCAGAGTTAACATTGGATTATTTTCACAAGTTATTAATACAGAACTACTTTTATTTTTAATTAATCCTTTTTATTATTATTTATTATGTCTTCTTTTATTTTTCCCATTGATTCTGTGAAGTCTATAATTATGATGAGTGAGTAGTTCCATAACTTGATTGGGAGATGATTGAAAGGAAACCTTGAGTTGGATTACTCAACAGAAAAATTGTAATTGGGTTTATTATTGGATCACCCTCTAGTCATTGACACTAATCCTTCCTAAGGGAGAGGATTAGAACTTGTGACTAGAAATAACTTTTCAACTTGCTTGACTTTCCTTTACCTAGTAAGGGATAACTAAGTAGAGCAACCTTCAATTATCAATTAATCTTGAGAGTACTTCAACAAGAATAGGGCTTCCAACTAATCTACTCCCAGTCAAGGCTTTTATTTAAATTATCTAAATTTTCTGATTTAATTTCCTATTTATCAACTCAACCATTTTTGAAAATACCTGATTAATAAAATAGCACATCTTTCTGTAACTCGTTGGGAGACGACCTGGGATTCATACTCCCAATATTTTAATTTTAATATTGTGACAACCCTTCTAAATTGATAAGCGGATTTTCGGCTGGTTAAGGACTGTACTTGCAACGTATCTCTTATAATAATTTCTTAACTCGCCAATTTTCGCCACGTCAAAGTGATTTTCTTTTTTGCAGTTGAACCTTTTTTATAGCGGTTCAGTTTTGCAATCAAATTTAAGCTAATATCATGGACGTGTTATGAATTATCAGTTCAAAGATTCAGTAGCATATGATAGTTTTTCGGGTGTTGCGTTGCACGATTTCGGTGTATCATTGAATAATTTTTTGTGTATTCTGCATTGTCTTCTTATCGGTAGTTTCTTTATTTTTTTATTTTTTGAAATGTTGCTGTTTATTTGAAAATTAGTGTTTTGAACTATCTGAAAGAGATTTGATTGTTTTAAATATACAATACATATACAATTCACCAGTTAAGGAGGGTCACCAGTTAAGAAGGGTAACAATTTAAATTTATGAATTCCCATAACTCCTTGTTAAATTTTCCAGGGAAATATGTATGCACTCGTTTTTGGTGTATTCCAGTTATTTTTTGGTGTATTATAAAAGTAATTCGGCGTATTAGTATATTTGATCTTGTTCCCTTGACTTTTTTGAACCTATAATTAACAGCTTTTGAATATAGCACAGACAACTTCATAGAAGTTTATTTATGCAAAAAAAATTTATAATAAGTTTGGATTAAATATTCACAAACTATACAAAAAGTATCTATTCAAACTATTCACAAACTGCACAACATTCAAACTATTGACTGTCAATATCTTATGAATATAATTGACAATACGGACTCAACAATGCTGCAGATGGCTTGGACAATCTGATTGCTTCACTTTCTCGAATGGCTCTATCTCTTAGTTGATTCATTTCATCAAAATAATCAGCGAAGCGTATTCAACTATGAAATGGTCTACGGTTTGTAGAAATTTATTTTATTAAACTCTGTTAATTTAGTAAAGTAATATAGAGTTATCTATTTTTAAACATAGTTACCTCCGTCCAATTGTCCCTGTCATATTTGCCCTTTTTAATGCTTTCCGGTTCGATTATCTCGATCCATTTCATTACATAAACTGCACAATCATAGCTAAAAATAAAAATAAATTAGCAAAATAAAATAGGATTGTAAGAGAAACCACAAAATTTCTCAGAGAGCAAGATTTATATCTCGTTTGTTGGCCTGCAATGTTGACATATGGCGATTTAATTTGATCATCCTTTTTCCTGAGAGGTTATCCTTCGGCAAATACCCTCATTCTAGAAATCACATAGCCCTAAAAACCAAAATAAAGCAAAATATAAGAAAGACTATATTTTAAACCTGATTACACCGAAATGATCCAATAATACACCTTAATTTAAATAGCACTACACCCAATTCTTATATTGTTAAGAACAGACAGAAACCAAGAAATTTATAGAGAAAACAGAAGAAACTTATGACAAATATATTAAGTTTCATTCTTATTTCCAAGGGACACTTCTTGTGATATGGGTTAAGGACACGAAGTTTCTTGTTTTTAACATCCACCATCCATATCCACCAGTGCTCCCTATAGCAAGTTAGGGCAAATATCTGAAGTTTGGCCAGATGAAACAATGTTTTAGTTTAATTAGCACTTAACGAAAGAATTGCTTTAAAAAGTTTTAGAAATGAAAACTTACAAACGGATGGGATTCCAACTTTTTCAAGTCCAAATACGGGATGAACATCCTGTAGCCTTGAACGTCGAAGAGCTTTTTTATTTTTTTTTTATGTAAGAACTTGCCCTCATGTTTCCCCAAAGCCATATTCTGTAAAATTTGTATAACACCGAAAGAAATAGTTATTACACGCAATACATTTCATAAATACACCAAAATTTGAGCCTTATACACCCTACCACAATATCAGGGAGAAGGTAGTAAACATATTCTTCAAATATTTTAATTCTTTTTTTGTTGAGAAGAAGACATATTGCAGTCACAATTTAAGAAAACAAAAAATGCAAAGTAATTACATACATGACACAACAACTCATAATAAAATCATTAATGTTATTCTAAGAATACCTGGGCTTCAATATATGTGTTGTCTCTTAAAAATGCAAAATGGCATTTTGTTATCTCCAGCGGTTGTTTATAGTTGAGGATGCATATTACCTCCCATTCGATAGTGCTTCCATCATTATAGGTCTTCATGTTTGTGGCCCAGAGAAACCACTTTTCTTTGAGGTTGCCCGATACTTCGCTTCGCCTGGCAGGAGGAACTTGTCACAAAGCGCTTAGCAGGCTGCACCTTTTGAAGGGGGGACTTCTATCCTCAGCAAAATTTAAGGCTGCCGCAACCCTAATGTTTACAACCTACTCCACCAGTTCCTTTAAATCTTCAATCAGTATCGGGCTCTCTTAACTTTTTTCCTTCTCAACAGCTGGTCGCCCCTCCTGAGTCAGTGTTTCTTCCTTACTCGAATCAGTAAAGCCAAGGCTGAATAGTGGTGCAAGGAATTCATGATTTACAGCAAACGATGTTATCCTGGCAATCATCATTAATGCAGTAGTGGCTTGAGGGGGTGGATTAATGCATGGTGACATATAAAATACTATAATAATAAGAGTAAACAAAAGATATTGAAAGAGAGTTATATTGTGTAGAACTTACATTTTAAAAGGAGTTGCTGGCTTTGTAGGTGTACTTTCAGCAGCTTGATGGGGTTGTGGAGTGCTGTAGGATTACAGAAAATGTTTTAAATTAGAAAAAAAACAATTCCACATCAATTCACAAGAGATACACCGAAATAAGAACCAAATACACCTCCATATAAAAGTGATGTGACCCATTAAACCATGAACAAATAGACCCAAAGACAAACCAGATACATCAAAAGTATTATTCCTTACGCATTAATTGTTTGTTCTTTAGATCCCTTGCTGGGAGACTTTGCAGGGCTTGATGCCATTTCTTTGATGAAGGTACATGTAACACCCTAATTACTCTAAGCCTTATCTCATGTCATAAAGCAAAGGATAATTAAAGATCACGACAATTCTAAGTCTTATACAAATATATATATATATATGTATATAGAAAGAAATAAGCTCAAAACTTACAGAAGCGCAAAACGTTCACACGAAGCTAAAAGCATAAAGGCATAAGATAGAGATACGAGATAACAAGATATATGTAGATACATGAGTGTAATAATCATAAGATACTAGCCTTAACCCATGGAGTTTAGGCCGACTAGTCATATACAAACATACAGATTTTTGGAGATTAAAATAATGTACAACATATCTCTCTTAAAGTATGCCTCTGCTGCACGGAATTACACTTCGAACAACTGAACTAGCAAGTGCACTAGGTCGTCCAAGTAATACCTGAGTGAGTCAGGGTCGATCCCACGAGGATTGTGATTTGAAGCAAGCTATTGTTATCTTGTAAATCTCAGCCAGGCGGATAGAAAAGTTGGTTGGTTGTTTAAAATGCATAAAAATAAAATGAATATAATGTTACTCAGTAATTGTGAATTCGAATGATAAGAAGATGGTTAAGGCTTCGGAGATGCTTTATTCTTCTGGATCAATTTAGTTTTACTGTCTCCTCCAACTGTGAATGATTTCTTCTATGGCAGGCTGTATGTGATCAATGCCTTTCTTGAGAGGTCACCGATTCTCCTACAGAGCTGAACACCAGGGTTAGTGCACCTCCAGTCTGATTGAGGGTGAAGCTCCTGCAGTCCATTCCCCTTGATGAGCTTGCTCAAAATGCCACAGACAAGGTCAAATCTTCCGAATCAGAGAATGTTGCGCCTTTGGATCTAGCCTTTACCACAAAGACCCTAATTCCCCATACCTCGGCTGAACTGGTGTCTCGAGAAGTCCCCAACGAAGTCATGGATTAGCCGTCTAAGAGACGTATAATCAAGCTAGTGGTTCATCATTGTCCGATGAAAGACTCACTCTGAACCCATGTAGAATGAGATAACCTTGTGCCGATTCAACGCATTCATAAGGATGAAGAACGAAGATACATTTTAGAATAAAGAATCAAACACAGATTGAAGATAGAACAGTAATACTTTATTAATCCATAAAACTCAACAGAGCTCCTCCCCTCAACCTAGGAGGTTTAGATACTCATACTGATAGAAACTACAATGAAAAATCTAAAAGTGTCAGGAGAGATAGAATATTTCTAACAAAGGGTGATCTTCTCCTTTAAATACTAAACTAATGACTAAAGATTACAGAAATATGATAGGCTTAGGCTTGTAGTGCGAAAATCCACTTTCAGGGCCCACTTGGTGAGTGTTTGGGCTGAGTTTTAGTGTCTCCCACGTGCTAGGATGCTCCTTCGGTGTTGAACGCTGGTTAGGGAGACCTTTATGGCATTGGACGCTGGTCTCCTCCTTGTTGGCGTTGGCGCCTGGACTAGGGTAGAAAGCTAGCGTACGCCAGTTTTAGGCCTTTAATTATAAAGAAGAGTATGAACTATTATACATTGCTGGAAAGTGCTGGTTGTTATCTTTCTATAACCATTGAGAACGCTCCATTTAAACTTTTGTAGCTCCAAAAAAGCACTTTCGAGTGCAAGGAGTTCAGATCCTAACAGCATCTGCAGTGCTTTCTTTGCCTCTGAATCAGACTTTTGCTCCAGCTCCTCAATTTCAGCCAGAAATTACCTAAAATTGCATAAAAACACACAAATTCTTAGTAGAATCTAAAAATGTGAATTTTACACTAAAACCTATGAAAATATAGTAAAACTTAAATAAAACATGCTAAAAACTATATGAAAATAATGCCAAAAAAATGTATAAAATATCCGCTCATCAGCCTCTAAGGAAAATATATAAATACAAAAGTGGGATTACCAAGCAAAATACCCAAAATGACTCCAAAATGGGATAAAGATCCTCCGCTCTATCACCATCATGTAACTCACCAAGGTGGGTTACGACCTACATCTGAAAAACAACAACAGAATATGGTATGAAAACCGGGGGTTCTCAATATGGTATCAGTGTACAGTAATGTAATATATAAAATTCTGGGATGCCAAAGAAAATCCTAGAACTTCATATTTGTTCATACCCCGGTCTGAACTACAAGGCCCGGGTTAAGACAAAAACCGGTCGACCTCTTACTGGGTTAGTCGACCACCGACCCCTCTATAAAAAGGTCGGACAAACCACCGCAAGAGATCCAAGAAAGGCCCCAAGAGGCCCAAAGAAGAAAAGGCACCATCCACTGTAAGGCGGTTTATCAAAAGATAACGATCTCACCCACCAAAGATAAGATTAGATGACAAACTTATCTCTAAGGAAGATCGTCACGCACAACTATAAATACACTAGAGCACCCAGGTATAACTCATACTCCAAATTTACACAAAACCTGCCTAAAGACCGTACTGACTTAAGCATCAGAGTCTCTTGCAGGTACCACCACCCTCCGATGACTAGAGGGCTAGTAACATATCCTGTGCCAACAAGTTGGATGCGGCAGCCCAGTCCAGATTAGAAGATCTCATCCGAGATCGACCTCCCAGTTTTAGGTAACCCTCAGAACAATATCAATCATAGTATTCAAGCTTCTAAAATATGTAATTAAATCATTAAACAGATCATCTAACTTAGGGAATTTCTATTCTAGCATTTACATCGCCGTCCCATAGCCTTTGCCAGCCTAACCTCCATGCGATCCCATCGCCACTGCCTTCTGAACCTCCTCAATCCCAGTAGAAAACACAAGTAATTCATACAAGTAAAGCACAAGTAATTATCATGTATAGCAAGTAACCAAGAAGCAATTAGGCATGTTATACAAATAGGCAAACAATGCAAGTTGGCAAAGAAATCAAACATATAGAATATGCACATGATGAATTCCTGTCCTAATTGGCTGTGATATCACATGTCGGTTTTAGTGCCAAATTCGACACAAAATCCGATTGGCGATACCCGGATTAGTCTCTCTGTTGCACATACTCAGGATGAATAATTCCGAGGGATGAGTGCCCTATCACCTTCTCCATTCAAAGAGAAATGTTCCGAGGGAGAGTGCCCTACCACCTTCCTCTAGAAGCCGCATGATTCCATGGGATAGTGCCCTACCACCTTGTAACCAAAGAGAAATGTGAATGGGAAGCCTAGCTTCAATCTTCACATCTCAACTTAAGCGGGATTGACCATTGTCCTAATGCTGCCACCGCAACCTCCACAGGCGGGATTAACCTACCGTCCCTGCCAGGCACATAGCGTCTCAACAATACCAGTATAAAATCGTATATTTCATCAAGATCACTTTCAGTACATAATCTTACTCATTTATCTTTGAGTCCCAGACTCGTCACAAATATTTTCAATTTAAAGTTTCACAACTCATCCTGCTTATCATCAACATAAGTACTCTTCCAACCCATATCCACAATACTCCAGAAATCTAAGGTTCCGTTTTCTAAATTTTTTACTAAAAAATATCTAATTAAACTCACTTAGAGCATTCTCTATGTTTCAAAACCTAAAAACATGTTAAGAAATCTTAGTGACGGGGGAAAAATCATCGGTAAAGAATTTCTTAAAATAGTCGCGTTGCAAGTATAGTTCTGAATCGACAAATTATCCTCAATCAAATTTAATTTGTTTGTCACTTAAGCAAACCCAATAAATTTAACCGACGTATTAAACCTCGGGTCATCTTTCAAGGAATTGCAGGGAAGTGTACTTATAATTGGTTATGAGATTGTATCTTTTTGGATTTTTAATTGTTGAACAAGGAATGTAAATGACAAGAAGATAAACTGATAATTAAGAAAAGTCCTAGCAAGGATTGATAATTAAAATTCCTATCCCTATTATCATAGTCACTTGTGATGGTAATTGCCTTTTGCTATCACTTGGTTAACCTCTAACAATGAAGGAAAGTCAAGTGAGTAAAGTTAACTTAAGTTCACAAGTCCTAGTCAAAGACTAGCGTTAACGAAGCTCAAGCTAACTAGCAAGTTTCAATCACCAACTAACAAGAGACTTTGACAATTCAAGAATCTCTAATTACTCGATCTAAGCTAAGAACATAAAAATCTAATTTAAAATCCAACCAAACATTTTATCAAACACTTGGTGGGCACAAAATAAAAGCATAGAAAAGTAATAAGAGAATGTAAAATCTAAAACCAATAATTGTAAAATCAATGATAACAAATAAAGGAAGAAGCAATAAACATGAAATACCTCAAATTGCATAAAAAGGAAAATCAAATCTAACATGAGATTCATAAACTGAATTGGCAACATGAAGTAATCAACAAGGGAAATAAATAAACTAGAATGCTAGAGCAATTAAAAGTAGAAAAGAAACTAAATTGAAAATAAGATAGAATTCAAAAATTGGAAAGGAATAAAACTAAGACCTAAAACCTAGAGAGAGGAGAGAGCCTCTCTCTCTAGAAAACTTCATATAAAACCTAATGTGTGAATAATGAGAAGTTAATGATTGATTCCTCCATTATGCAGCCTCTAATCTGTATTTTCGAGTTTGAAACTGGGTCCAAATCAACCCAAAAATTGCTCCCAGCATTTTCCGACACGTCCAGCATGTAGCTCTATCATGCGTACGCATTGCCCACGCGTAAGCGTCGCAAAACTTTCGCAAGGTCACGTGTACGCGTGATCCACACATGCGCGTCGACTAACTGCATGGAAACTATGGCAAATTGCATATCATTTTGAAGCCCCGGATGTTAGCTTTCTGACGCAACTGGAACTGCCTCATTCGGACCTCTGTAGCTCAAGTTATAGTCGATTTAGTACGAAGAGGTCAGGGTTGACAACTTAGCAATTTCTTCAATTTCTTGTATTCCTTCCACTTTTACATGCTTCCTTTCCATTTTCTAAGCCATTCCTGCCCTGTAAACCCTGAAATCGCTTAGCACACATATCAAGGCATCGAATGGTAATAAGAGAGAATTAAAATTAACAAATTTAGGGCCAAAGAAACATGTTTTCAATCATAGCACAAAATCAGGAAGGAAAATGTAAAACATGCTAATTCAATGAATAAGTGTGAGAATAATGGATAAAATCTACTAAATTAAGCACAAGATAAACCGTAAAATAGCGGTTTATCAATCTTCTCACACTTAAACATTAGCATGTCCTCATGCTAAGCTCAAGAGAAGCTATAAAGGAGGTGAAGAGGAATGGTAGAGTGCATGAAATGCAACCTATCTATTTGAATGTAACTAAATGTGAAATGCTTTCACCTACTTGGTTAAGAGTAAATAAAATCTCTAAGAACAAATATGAACTGGATTTTCAGTAATTCAAATCATAAAAATGAAGTAAAAATAGACTTGCAAGAAGAAGATAGCTCATGAAAGACAGGAACAAAGAATCGAGCATCGAACCCTCACTGGAAGAATATACACTCTAATCGCTCATGTGTTTAAGGTTTAATTCTCTCAATTCTCTACTAAGCTTGATTTCTAAATCTTGCTCTTCATCTAACAATCAACAAAATTTTAATGCACAAATACACATATCAAGAGGTCTTTTCAAGGGTTGTAATGGGGTTAGGGCCAAAGTAGGAATGTATTTGGTTAAGTGGACTAAAATCCAAATCCTTGATCAACCTAAACTTCTCACCTAACCTAAGACATTCCAAGACATTACAATGCAAAACCTAGCCATCCATTAACTATTTTTCCACAAATTCATGCACTTTGATATCTTATAAGTACAAGTCATATGCATTAGTTCACTTATTTGCATTGGGGCATTTTGTCCCATTTTTATTTATTTGCTCTTTTTTTTCTTTTTTTTAATTTCTCATTTTTTCCTTTTTTTTCTTTTCAGTGAATTAATGCATATGATTTATGTTGCATGAACAAGTGCTCAAATTGTTTTCACATTTTCATATAAACATATAAAGTACCCAATCTCCTAAACATGTATTCCCCCAATTCAATTTTTCCACACTTAATTCATGTGCACCTCACTAGTCTAAGCTAATCAAGGATTCAGATTAGGGACAATTATTGTTTTACGCCTAGATTTAATGATGTGTTATAATAAAGAAAGAAAGGGGGTAATATAGGCTCAATATGGGGTTGCAAGGGTAATGATAGGGTAAGGCCATATGGATATGTGAGCTATAGTGAAACAAGGACTCAATCATATAAGTGCATGCATACATTAAACCATAGAAATATAGAATCAAGCAAGATATAGATAACAATTTTAGAGAGAACAACACACACCAAAAATAAAACATTGGTTGATAAAAGGCAACCAATCAAGTAGGCTCAAAATCTCACTGGTTTTGTGTGTTCGAGCTCTAAAACCATGTTCCAAATTAAAAATTTTCAAACAAGTTTAACAAAAATTTTAATTTAAATTAGTGAAATGATATAAAATAGTATTTTGAAAAAGAAAATATCACTTCAACCAAGTAGCAGTAAAATATGCACAAAGTCTAACAAACATGCAATCAAACATGCAAATGCAACCACTAACTACAAAGAAGAATAAAAATTGGTGTTGAAAAGAAAGTAACTAACCCACGAAAGTCGTTATCGACTTCTCCATACTTAAAGATTGCACCGTGCTCAGTGCATGCAATGATGGGCAAGTGGACGGGTTGCCACAACTGATGCACTTTCTCCAAAGAGTATACGGCGGGACTTGTTTGCTCCATTTAGAAGTATTCTGGTTTTCTTCTTGGTGGCCATCCTGAAAGAAGAGGAAAAGGAAGAAGAATAATCCACAAACAAAGATATGAAAATAAATAAAATATGGGTGGGTGCCAAATAATAATGAGGTTCTCAACTACATAGTAGCTACAACATGCAAGTGAGAAAGCAATAGAAGTAAAGGACATATTAATAGTGCAAGAATTGCAACAATGAGGGAGGGAGAGTGGGCATAAGAGACAATATAAGTATAAATCAATGCATAAGAAATACAAATGTCATAAAAGATTAGCATTGACATCTAAATAATATCACCCAACAGTGTAAAACAAGTCACTAAGCACCAGAATAATGCAAGAAATATTCAGTCAGAGGAGTAAGAAAATTCAACACCAATGGAGAAATAACAAACTTAAAAACGAAAATAAAAATATGCATAAAGTTAAAATGCAATAAATGGCAGTATGGAAATGCAATAAGGAAAAGAAAATGAAAGAGAATAAGGATGAGAAGTTAAAGGAGAAGGAAGTGAGAAAGGAAGAGGAGAGAATAAGAAAGGAGAGAAGAAAGAAGAAGAGAAGAGTCTGTGACACGACGTGTAAGCGTCGCCCACGCGTACACATGGGTGTGCAGAAGAAGAGGCGATGCGTACACGTGACAACTATTCGTGCTAGACGCACGGTTGCAGCACACCTCCAGCCCAATGACAAACCCCAATTTGACGGTTTGTTTTGTATTAAATTTAGAGTGTCTTGATAACCTTTTGTCACATTTAGCCTATGAATTAGCATGGTTTTGTTATCTCTCCCATATTCGTGCTTAAGTGTAAAAACATGCTTTTAAACCTTATTTTGATGAATTCTAGTTTCTCTTTGATTCCATAAGATGCCTTGATGTGTTTGTTAGTAATCTCAGGATGAAATAGGCTAGGCATGGATCGAAGGAGCAAGGAAGAAGCATACAAGTGGAGAGAAGCATAAAAAGTCAAAGAAGTAAAGTCAGCCATGCACGCGCACGCGCACAAGGCGCTCGTGCGCACATTGCGAAACAGGCCAAGGACGCGCACACGTACCGTGCGCCCACGCGCCGATGGTGGCACATGACCTCATTAATGTAACACGTGCCTGGCGATTTTGGAAGGTTTTCAGCAACCAACTTTGGCGCCAAAATGCATATAAGAGCCAAGGATTGAAGGGGATTGACATACATTCACACCCATAGACTAATTAGGGGATCATTAGATAGATAATTAGTTTTAGAAGTAGTTTCTAGAGAGAGAAGCTCTCACTTCTCTCTAGAATTAGGATTAGGATTAGGTTTAGTTCTTAGATCTAGATTTAGATTCATCTTCTTCTACTTCTATCTTCTCAATTCCTTGTAGTTACATTCATTCTTCTCCTATTCTTTTGGTGTAATCTCTTTTATGTTGTTCTTATATTTTGTTGTAGATCTAGTATAGTTCCTTCTACCTTCTTTCAATTCAATTTGAGGTAATTCATGATAGTTGTGATTTCCTTGCTTGTTGTTGTTAATTCTTTGCAATAATTGTAGTTATATTCTATTCTTGTTATCAATTTACTATGCTTTTCTTTTATGCCTTCCAAGTGTTTGATGAAATGCTTGGTTGGGTTTTAGTGTAGGTTTTGTTCCTCTTGGCCTAGGTAGAGTAATTAGTGACTCTTGAGTTATCTAATTCCTTTGTTGATTGATAATTAGAAGTTGCTAATTGATTTGAATGCCTCTAAAGCGAGTCTTTCCTTTAGGAGTTGATTAGGACTTGAGGAATCAAATTGATTCATCCACTTGACTTTCCTCCATGGTTAGAGGTTGACTAAGTGGGAGCAATGGACAATTTGTCATCACAATTGAGGAGGATAACTAGGATAGGACTTCTAGTTCTCATATCTTGCCAAGAGCTTTGCTAGTTATTAGTTTATTTTCTTTGCCATTTATATTTCTTGTCTAAAATCTTAAAAACCCCAAATATAACTCACAACCAATAACAAGACACTTTATTGTAAATCCTAGGGAGAACGACCCGAGGTTTAAATACTTCGGTTTATAGATTTTAGGGGTTTGTACTTGTGACAAACAAATTTTTGTATGAGAGGATTATTGTTGGTTTAGAGACTATACTTCAACGAGATTTTATTTGTGAAATTCTAAACCGTCAAAAATCCAATCGTCACCCAACTCTCTGTCAAATTACGAAATTGCGCCGATTTTAATGCCACACGTACGCGTCGCTGACGCTTACGCGTAGATTGGCAAAATTGCAGGTGACGCATACGCGTGGGTCACGCGTACGCGTGGAGTGGATTGTGTGCCAAGCACCCCTCCCGCGTAGTTTCAGCGCAACTTTCTGTTCATTTTCCAATAACGCGAACCTACATATGATGCGTGCGCGTCATTGACGCTTACGCGTGAAGTGCAAATTTTTTTTTAAACATATCAACACCAGAAATTATTAAACAACTAAACCATAAATTAAACGAAATAAACATAACTAAAAATAATAATTTAACTTATTACTAATATAAACAAAAGAGAAATAGGAAGAATATACCATAGTGGGGTGTCTTCCCCTAGCACTTTTAGTTAAAGTCCTTAAGTTGGACCTTTGGTGAGCTCCTTGTCATGGTGGCTTGTGCTTGAACTCATCTTTGAATTCCCACCAATGTTTGTAACTCCAATAGCCTCCGGAATCCCAAACTAGGCGCATAAAGCCTTCAAGCAAGTTAAAGCAAGTGACAAGGCCCCAAGAGTGTTAATTGTTGGAATGAATTCCAGGGTCCCAAACCTTGCTTTTACACCCGTCATCTTGTTGATCATCATTTCTCCACTTGGGTGGTAAGTAAGATGAATTCCTAATGAAGCCTCCAAACGACATCCTAGACCCATTCAATGTAGCATGACTCCAACCTTTACAATTCAACCTTGATGGTCTAACCATAATGAGCTTCGGTTGTTACTTCCAACCACTAACTCTATCTTTTTTACTCTTAAAGCCACAAATAGTCCTAAGTTGACCATCCGTATCAAGCAAACCATATTCAAGTGGAATGAGAAAGCTAAGTGATATGAATTTTACCGACTTAAATGTTGTGAAGGATGATGGTGACTTAGGGGGAGCGGTCTCCAACAACTTTGGCAAGGTGATTTCAAGCTTCACTCCCTTGTGTTCTTTCTTGACAACTTCCACCTCTTTGCAAGCTTTTTCAATTTCAATCTCTTCCTCTTTAATCTCTATCTCTTGATCAACCTCTTCAAAGTCTTCAACTATGATATGCCTTGGAGGTTGTACACCCTTCTCAAGATCAAATTCAAACATCTTGGAAGGGGGCTCTATGACTCGAGTTTTCCATGGAGGTTCCGTATCTCTTAAGTCTTCAACCACTTCCTCTTCTTTGATAATTTTGGCTTTCTCCACTTGCTCTAGTACAAAATCAAACTCCTCCTTGATGTCTTCCACGTTTTGACAACTTGCTTCAAGGGTCTCTACTAGCTCCACCTTTTGGGCCTCCTCTTGCTTCTTTTGAAGTATGAATTCATGAACCCGATCCATTAATTCCCTAAGACGATCTCTTCGCTCTTGTTCTGGGTTAGTAGCATAACTGGGATTATGTTGCTCTTGGATTGATGGATATGGGATTCTTGCATGGAGGGTGGTGGTGCATTAAAGTTTGAGGGTTGAATAGTGAAGGTAGAGGGTTGGTCCATGCGGGATATAAGATTTTGGATTGAATTTTGAAGCTCTCTTTGTCCTTGAAGAATAGCACTAAAGATATCATCTATGGGGGCTTGGGGTTGATAGGAGGGTTCATTTGTAGGGAGAAAGGGCTCATGATAGGAAGGTGGTTCATCTTGATAAGGATATGGAGATGGTGTATATTGAGGTGGTGGTTCTTGGGGGTAGTTATGTTGGAAAGGGGGTGATTCTATGTATGGTTCATAAGGCTCATAGGGTGGTTGGTACGGTGGATATGGTTAGGGTCATATGGGGGTGTTTGGTGGTAAAGGGGCTTGTGAGTATGGTGGTTCAAAACTATGTTGAGGAGGGGGTTCATAGGTATATTGTAGTGGGTGTTGATTGTCACGAAGTGGTCCACCATAACCATTGTCTTGGTATGCATCATAGAATGGTTGTTGATAGTCCATTGGAGGTGGTTGTTGCCAAAAGGGTTGATCAAAACCTTGTGGCTCCTCCCATCTTTGATTGTCCCATCCTTGATCCAAGCCTTCATTGTAATGTCCACTTCCTACAACATGATTATAACCAAACTCATAGCCAAATAGGTGAAAATTCATGGTAACAAAAGAAAATAAAAACAAAAACTAATAAGGAATAATGAAAATAAACTCCCAAAACTAGAAACAACTAACAAAGAAACAAAAAAGCAAAAATATTCATAATATTCACAATAACCAATAATAAGGCATAGATTTGCAACTCCCCAGCAACGGCGCCAAAAATTGACGGGCAAAAAATCATCGGTAAAGAATTTCTTAAAATAGTCGCGTTGCAAGAAGTATAGTTCTAAACCGAGAAATTATCCTCAATCAAATTTAATTTGTTTGTCACTTAAGAAAACCCAAAAAATTTAACGGAAGTATTAAACCTCGAGTCGCTCTCAAGGAATTACAGGGAAGTGTACTTATAACTGGTTATGAGATTGTATTTTTTTGGATTTTAATTGTTGAACAAGGAATGTAAATGACAAGAAGATAAACTGATAATTAAGAAAAGTCCTAGCAAAGATTGATAATTAGAATTCATATCCCTATTATCACAGTCACTTGTGATGGTAATTGCCTTTTGCTATCACTTGGTTAACCTCTAACAATGAAGAAAAGTCAAGTGAGTAAAGTTAACTTAAGTTCACAAGTCCTAGTCAAAGACTAGTGTTAATGAAGCTCAAGCTAACTAGCAAGTTTCAATCACCAACCAACAAGAGACTTCGACAATTCAAGAGTCTCTAATTACTCAATCTAAGCTAAGAACATAAAAAGCTAATTTAAAATCCAACCAAGCATTTTATCAAACACTTGGTGGGCACAAAATAAAAGCATAGAAAAGCAATAAGAGAATGTAAAATCTAAAACCAATAATTGCAAAATCAATGATAACAAATAAAGGAAGAAGCAATAAACATGAAATACCTCAAATTGTATAAAAAGAAAAATCAAATCTAACATGAGAAAACTAATTTGGCAACATGAAGTAATCAACAAGGGAAATAAATAAACTAGAATGCTAGAGCAATTAAAAGTAGAAGAGAAACTAAATTAAAAATAAGATAGAATTCAGAAATTGGAAAGGAATAAAACTTAAACCAAAAATTTTGAGAGAGGAGAGAGGCTCTCTCTAGAATAGTACATCTAAAACCTAATGTGAGAATAATGAGAAGTTAATGATTGATTCCTCTACTCTGCAGCCTCTAATCTATATTTTTGAGATTGAAACTGGGTCCAAATCAGCCCAGAAATTGTCTCCAGCATTTTCTAATACATCCAGCACGTGGCTCTGTCACGCGTACGCGTTGCTGAACTTTTGCAAGGTCACGCGTACGCGTGATCCCCACGTGCGCATCAACTAACTGCATGGAAACTATGACAATGTGCATATTTTTTTGAAGCCCCGGATGTTAGCTTTCCAACGCAACTGGAACCGCCTCATTTGGACCTCTGTAGCTCAAGTTATGGTCGATTTAGTACGAAGAGGTCAGGGTTGACAGCTTAGCAATTCCTTCAATTTCTTGTATTGCTTCCACTTTTGCATGTTTCCTTTCCATCCTCTAAGTCATTCTTGCCCGGTAAACCCTAAAATCACTTAACACACATATCAAGGCATCGAATGGTAATAAGAGAGGATTAAAATTAGCAAATTTAGGGCCAAAGAAGCATGTTTTCAATCATAGCACAAAATCAGGAAGGAAAATATAAAACATGCGAATTCAATGAATAAGTGTGAGAATAGTGGATAAAATCAACTAAATTAAGCACAAGATAAACCATAAAATAGCGGTTTATCACTTAGATAAGCGTTACAGAGGTTTAGAAACTTGTTGAGAAGGTAAAATGGTTAAAAACAAGGTTTTCATTGAAAAACAAGGTAGTGTGAGTATGCATAAGGTTGTGTATATGCACGCCCGATGCGTACGCACACAAAGTAAAATTTTCTATTTTGTGTGCACGCATGAATACGTGCAGATGCCCTCAATAGAAGGTACTTCCCATCTTGTGCGTACGCATGATTTTGTGCATACGCACAACTTGAAAATTTAACAGAGTGTACGCGTGTACCAGGGTGTGAAAGGCTCTTAGTAGTAGCCACATCCCTGTGTGTGCGTGCGCACCATAGTATGCGTACGCACGTTTTCTAAAAATTACAGGGTGTGCGTGCGCACACTTGCACAACTAAAAACTTGGCCCCTGCTCAACGCATGCGCTCAACAGTGTGTGTGTGTGTGTGTGCACACAGACCAGAATTCACAATTTCTGCAACATCACAAGATTCAAATTTTTGACACCAACTTCCAACGATCATATCTTTTCTACAAAATTTTGATTTCCACAAAATCTATACCATTTTAAAGCTCTTTGAATTATCTTTAATTTGATACAAAATTCAATCGATTTCAAAAACTGTAGTTCAAGATATGATCCACAAAATTTGGCCTAAAATCCGTTTTTACCAAAAACTTTAAAAGCTCAATTTTTCCAAATCTCTCAATTCAAAACCAATTTTCTTATATCCAAACCAGTTCTAATGTATCTAAATTATATTCAAATATCTTCCAATTCATTCCATAACCTACCCATTCATATTTTCATCATTTGTACACCTAATCATCATTCAATTTATTAATCTCTTAAACAATATGCAACAACATCACACATCAATAATTCCTCATACATAAATTCATCACTTACCACCCATCATCATTATAATAATCATCCACCACCAATCATAGTTCAATATTAATAATTCATCATCATGAAACATTAACTAAAAAATCAACACCATTTATGAACAACAACATCATTTCAACAATTATCAACAATCAATCCAATCCTATCATAAGGTTCACTAGTCAAAGTGTCCAAAAATATTACATATTACATAGAGAAAACTAAAACCATACCTTAGTCGATTCCCAATATGCACACCGCACAAAGATTGAAATCCAACAAGCTTTCAATCACCCACACCACTTTCAAAAGGCCACAATCAACTCCACAATCAAGCTATACATCATATATTTTACCAACAATCAACCTAGGGTCCCATATACATAAAACCACAAGGAATATGAATACAATCACTTTACCCAATGGAATTAGGGGTGAAACACAACAATACTTCAACGTTAGATCACCCCTAAACAATCAAAATCACAAAACTTCTTTAAAACCCAAACCTAAAAATGTGAAAACTATTAGGGATGATAAAGGGAGTGTGAAAAGTGATTTCTTACCAGTAATACTTAGATAGAAATGATGGGCCCGGAGAGAACTTTGCGTGGCAGCTAACAACACGCGAATCAGAGCACCGTAGCTCAAGTTACAAGCAAAAGAATGAAGAAGTGAATAGGATTTTTGTTTCTTTGCTCTCCTCTCTCACTCTCACCGTGCTCCCTCTCTTTGCTACAAGGAATGAGCTGAAATGCTCATTAATGAGGGTTATATATGTTGGGTTTGGGCCTCACTTGGGCCTGGTCCAACCTGTTAGCATTTTTAACCCGTTTTGGCCCACTTTGGGTCAAAACCTTTAGAATTTGTGTCCGGTTCTCAATTCTAAATTATTTTTTGTCTTTCAAAAATAATAAATTAAATTTTTCAAAAATCTTATTTTCCTCAATACGCGGTACTGGATAGACTAGAGCCGTGCTTTGCCAGCTTAAGCACCAGTACGCATTTTTATAAAAAATTTTCGCAAAAGATACATTTTTCCACTTAGAAAATTCACTGAATTCAAATTTTACCTTAATATTTAAGAAAAACACTTTTATACTTTTGAACCTATTCTGGGCAATTAAATTATTATTTTATCTTATCTAAACAGTCGATTCAA
The DNA here is from genome assembly GCF_003086295.3 of Arachis hypogaea. NCBI lineage: Eukaryota > Viridiplantae > Streptophyta > Magnoliopsida > Fabales > Fabaceae > Arachis > Arachis hypogaea. Next base: position 26,822,213 of record NC_092045.1, read on the forward strand.
TTACGGGTTTTACAGTACACATATTTGAAGCAGAATTCTAACGAAGAAAAAATATAAAAAGTTAATAAACTTCATTAAAATAGAGGAATAGAAGGTTAAAAGTAAGTTGAAAAACTTACATCTCGAGCGGTTCAGATTGGGAATTTGTCTCTTTCCGAAGAACAATCATTTTTTCTTGTGCCAGATTATTGAATGATTCTTCTTCTCCACCTAACCTGAAATCCACCGAAATCATGTCAGATTACACCTCAAGCATTGAATAGAAACACAGCCTCTATTTTATGAGAACTTACATAGTTACAATTTTTTTCCTGCCTTTTTTTTCTTGAATAAATAATTAAAGGACTTCTTTTCTAAAAAAATATATACAGAATCAGAAGTAGAAGATGGTAAGACAAGAATTAAGGAAATGACAATAGAAATAGAAATTATGTTATCACTTGGTTTGTTTACACTGCTTTGATCTATTTGTGTTTGAAAGATAGGATCATTTTTACTTCCTAAGTTCACCTCTGGGATTTTAAGGACAAAATAAACATCATTGAGTTTTACTGGAGTAATTAATTACATCAGGATTTATGAAATTTAATCAAATAAAAGATCTTACATTTGGAAAGAATCATAGTGAGCTTTTGTGGAGCGGAGCCCACCTTTTGGTATGTCTACCCTTTTTTTCCGCATCCTGGGAAAGCAAAAACAATCATCAGCAACAAAAACACCTTAAAATTTTCAATATACACCGAAAATCAACATACCATTCTGCAGCCTTTTCATATGTCTTTTTCTTTTTTGCTTCTATAAAAAATTCTTATATTTCTCCAAATAAAATTTTGATGAAAAAGTGTAACATAGCCTTATAATGCATCTTACACATTATCGGATTCAGTTTCTTTTTCAAAAGATGAATCTTCAATAATGTGCTTTCTTTTTTTTGGATTGCATACCGGAAATCAAAGAAGTATCAATGAGACTAACACAACAAAATTGATAAAATATCCCCCAATGCAATGCATACTTTTTTAGTGGAGTCTGAACTTTTTTCATCAATTTTTTTTAATATTTGTTCTGATTCTTCACTTTTGACAATAAATTAGAAACACTCTGTTAATACATAAAATTTTAATGTAAACACAAAACATAGCAATGCAATGACAATTTCAGAATCTTACTTATCATCAGATCCGCTTTGGCTTTCCGATGATGAATCCTCAACAATTTGCTTCCTCTTTTTGGATACTATTCTGGACAACAAACAATCATTAGCAAAAAAACACAGTAAAAATGATAAAATACACCGAAAAATATTACTTACTTTTCTACTTTTCTGGTTGGTTGCTTTCTTGTTTTTGGTGGCTCCTCAAAGTCTTGTTCAAAATCAGACTCAGAGGAAGTAGCAGTATCACTCTCCGATGAAATGTCCTTCTTTTTGTGTCTTTTTCTTTTTTTTTTCCTTTTTTTCTTCCTTTTTTATTCTCGTCAATTTCTTTTTTAGCTCTGCCCTCTTGACGATGTCCTGAAACAGGTAAAACGTTAATTTATCATGTACATAAAACAAATACACCCAAATTAGAGAAAGGATTCTATTCACTTACCATATGACCCTTAGTTTTAGCTTCGATCCTCTGAAGCAGTAACTCCTTAGTCCAGTGCCTCACCCAGGGCGAGCCAGGGATTGTATCCTTGTTTTTATGTTTTGATTCATGAAAGTATACAATCATCAAGGCATAAAGGCAGCTATTAATGGATTTTTTCTTTTTCAAGTGGTGGTCACTTATGCCCTTGATGAGGAATTTGAGGACATGGTCACCCCAATTCCACTCCCTTATGGTGTCCACACGAAAACTTGGAGGCATGTAGATAGGAGAAACCTTGTTTATCATTGTTGGCAACAAGAATGCCATTTGAATATAGAGGATGAAAACCCTCTTGAACATAAGCCGATCTTCATCAGTGCCAACACCAATATCCATCATCAAATCCATCAGATTCTTCAATGTTTTGTCCTAGAACTTCTATAAACTTCTTTTTCCCTAGAAAACTCTTTAAAATTAACTTTTTTTTAGAAATAGGTTGCCTACAAAAGCAGGAAAACAAAATTATCAGTTACATTCTAATTCACTTGAAATACACCGAAACACCAGTCATATACATATCTATTTATTTTTTGAATACATGAGATAATATGATTTCAAAAGAATAGAATACAAGGAATACAATTATAAAGGTTTTGTGTAATCAGTTACCAGATGCATTCAAGCCAAGGACATCTCTTATATTTTTCGGGTTGATGGTTAACACACCGTACCGAGTGTCCAATTTCTTTGTTACCACATCAAACGAATATGCCAACTCCTTCAAGAGTTTATGCGGCAGATTCATCGAAGGGATGTACATCAGACAACCAAATGCAAATTCCTGGATGATGGCCTTCTTTTCTTCGCTCATGTTCTGGAACTTTTCATTCAATAGTCTTGTTGAGCATCTGAAATCTTTGATTTTCTGTAAACAAACAAAACAAGAATCATTTAAATAAGCTATATTTATACAAGAAAAAATTGAGTTGGTCTAAGATATGTGTACTTACATTGTATTTTTTGGAGCAAGGTTCTTGCTTGCCAATTTTATTATAAGTAATAAAAAAATATGGCTAATGGATAAAAACATCACCATTTATAGTGGAATTCGCTTGATATACATCCAAATATTAGCCACATAAACCTCTATTATCTTTTAGATTACATGACACAATATGACTTTGAAATGATATTCAAGTCAACCAAACATGCATAAATTGTCACCAGAAGTACAAGGACAATATTCTGTTTCTAGTTACACCATGTATAAGACAAGATCACCATTTACAATGGAATTCGCTTAATATACACCCAAATACCAGCCATATATACTTCGATAATTTTTTGGATTACATGACACAATATGAGTTCAAAATGATATTCGAGTCAACCAAATATGCATAAAATGACACCAGAAGTACAAGACAATATTCTATTTCTAGTTACACTAGGTATAGGACAACATCACCATTTACAGTAGAATTTGCTTGATATACACCCAAATACGAGCCACACGCACCTCTATTATTTTTTTGATTACATGACACTATATGAGTTCAAAAGGGAGTTCAAAATGATATTCAAGTTAACCAAACATGCATAAAATATCACCAGAAGTACAAGGACAATACTCTGTTTCTAGTTACACTAGGTATAAGACAACAGCACCAGTTACACTTGAATTCTCTTGAATATACCTTTATCATTTTTTAAATTACATGACATAATATGAGTTCAAAATGATATTCAAGTCAACCAAACATGCATAAAATGACACCATAAGCACAAGGACAATATTCAATAACAACAGCACCAATTACAGTAGAATTTACTTGAAATATAGCAAAATTTTCTATTTATACAAACTCAGTTCCAAACATGCAAACATGCACAAAAACACATGAAAATATATATTAAACTATTCGCCAAACAGAATGTAAAACAGTTATCATCGATCGAACAGTTGGACAAGAACAGTAATATCTATTTTAAACCAAGAACACATAATGAATCTACTTAATAAATAGAAATACAATTATATAGTGTTTTGTGTTTGAAATGAGAAACAGAAAAGTAAAAAACCTCGACAATTAGTGAAACAGTACCTTGAATAATCTTTCTTTTTTTATTTTTGTGTTTTTTAATGGAGATTTTGGGGTTTTCTTGTTGATTTCATTAAGTGTTGGTGACGATTTTGATAGATTCTTGAGAGATTTCGAACGTTGTTTGAATCTTCAGTGTTGGAGTTTGATCGAGGAAGAAGAAGAACCGTCTTTCATAATCGTGACTTTGTGAGTGAGTGCGCTATTGAAACGGTTGAGTGGAGTGCGTATGTATACACTCGTATACGTGAAAGTTGTTTTTGTTGTGCTTGGCCCAACTTGCATAACTTGTAAGCCAAAAAGTCTTGTATGCATAGCAGACCTGAAAAATATAATATGCATATTATCTTTATGAACTTAGTCTTAATCTATTCTATTATATAAAAATTAGATTTTTACACTTAATGATGGAGCTTACGTGTTATAGTCATACTTCTTAGAGTATTTTCCGATTTATTTTTTTCAACTCATTAAATATAATTCATTATAATAAATTAATCAGATCAACTAATTAATTTGATTAGATATTTAAATATCAGATAATATATTATAATTTATATTGTAAGATCCGAATTTTTGAAAATTAGATAATAAATCATTTAATGATTTATTTTATTTATTCGAGAATATATTTTCAGAAATTTTATATTAATTGAGTACTTTTTATTATTGATTTAAAATCTTTAATCATCAAAAAGCAATGATAATTTTATATACTTTAATTTGAATAATTATACTTTGAACTTTATTTTATAATTTCAAAGAAGTTAATTTGATTATCTCTAATTATTAAATTAGAGTATTTATTTGAAACCAAATTGTAAGTTGATAATTAAATAGTATTTTTATAGATATTATTATTGGATTAAAATTAGTTTTCAATTACTCTATTACCCCTAATTTTATTAAAATTTTCAAATTATCCTTACCCCTTTTTAATTTATAAACCCTAACTAAATAACACTCTCACCCACACCCCCAACATTACAGTCGCCACCCCCTTCTTTTGAACACCCCCACCCCCCAATGAAAAAGAAAAGAAAGAAAAGGAATAAGAGAAGAGAGGGTTGCGACATGAACGAAGGAGGAAGGAGCTTTGGCTGCACCGTGCCACGCCCAACCACCGTCGAGCTGCTTCATGTCATCGTTCCATCCATGGAGCCACAAGCTCGCGTCGCCACCAATCCATCGCGAAGAGAGAGAGCCGCGATGAGGGAGAAAGGATTGGCACTGACGGCTGCATCGTCACCGCCGCTGGAGGGTCGCCGTCGTCGAGCTGGGCATCATCGCCATCACTGTCAAGCCACATTGGAGAAAAGGCATCGCCGCCGTGGCTCCATTGTCACTGAAGATTCCAATTGCCGCTGCTGCATATGAGAGAGAGAAACACGTGAAGCTGTGCTGTGGAGATGGCTGTTTCCGCTGCTATTGGAGATCCACTGTTGCTGCTGCCATGGACGCTATGTAACGACCCAATTTTCAGTATGTCTAAATCATACCGGAAATTGAGCACTACCAACTTGTCTTCCAAGTTATTATCTATTATTTATTATATGAGCCTGATTCGTTGTTAAAAGCGTCGTTATTTTGCAAGGTACTTTTCTTTTTGAAAATGTTTGCATTAATATACGGGATCATTTACAATCATTTCACATATAATAACAGATACAATAGTTATAAATAACCACACTTATATACATTTCATGCAGTTAACAACATTCAGTTATCTAGCCGTTATCAGAGTATAGATTTTAGTTAGAGCACCCCTAGATATATCTAGATAATAACTACGTACTTATATATACTTACAACCTTCCAGGCCCTGACCTGTTCAACAAGTCCCTAAGCTGGTGCCCAGGCTAGCCTAGACTCTATACACACCTAATCCCTCTAAACTAAAAAAGCGAAGGAAAGTACGTTCTAGGTCTTCAAAACTCGAGTCAGGTGGAAAGTCATTAAAGGCAGAAGATTGTCTACAACTGCTCTGAACGATCATACGTCGTCAAAGAGCATCTCCCTGGTACTTTATTGAGTGGCCACAAACTAGCAACATCATACGAAGGACCTAGGCTAAAGTTCATAGATAAATGGGGTGTAGATGTCGGCTGGTCTCACGGTATATGCGTATAAACAGAAAACGAATCTCGCTCTAAACTCAGAAGACTACCAGAGCATAACCCTTTTGCAGATCAATCATCAATGGACTACAGAAGGATACTCTTACTTCCATCTGGAGGGGGAAGGGAGAGAAAAGGGGTAAGAACTGGAGAGTTCTTAGTAGGGCCGGGGTTATTAGTTAAGTTCATTAATTATGTGTTATTTAGGAGATAAATAGCAGAATACAGAAAAAGAGTAGACAGAAGATACAGATAAATAGAGAAAATAGAGAAAACAGAAAGAAGAACATAAACAAAAAAATACAAGAAAATAAAACACAGAAACAAAGAATAGAATATAAACAAAGAAAGTATACATTCACACAACAATCATAATAGAAGAAATGCACACCAAGTATGATGCATGTCTAGCCCTAATGCAGGTAATGAGCTCATTTGTCGGTTACATACCCGCTCCTGACATTACCCGGAGTCTTTTAACCAGGTAAGGCTTCCTTGTTGGCAATACCCATCGCAAGAGTCCTTTGACTTGCGGGGCAAATGATGCGCTTCCTAAAGCGGGTTAGGAAATTGTTATCTCAAAATAAGGTTGACGTTGCAAGTATAGTCCCAACCCGACAATCGGCCAACATCAAAGTTTAGATATTCAACAATAGAAAACAATAAAACCGAGATCAAGAGTAATTCAACCTCAAGTCTTTCTCCCTAGGATGCAATTGAAATGTTATAGGCTTTCGGTTGTTAGGAAAAGGGGATTCGCAATGAAAGAACGAAAGATTAAAAGAACTTAACAATCGAAAGAACTAAGGAATAATCAAAATTGATATTAATGCAAGTGAAGAGGAGATAAGATCAAAACTAGTGAAAATGCTAAAACATATAAAAGAGCCTTGACTTGGGAATGAGGATCCAAGGAATCCTATCATTGCCATAACCACAACGATGGTAATTATCTTGGGTTAATCTCGCTTAGTTAACCCCAAACATCGAGGAGTAAGTCAAGCAAGTATGATTGACCTTAATCCATAAGTCCCAACCAACTTTCCAAACTAGTTGATAAAAGGCTAGCTTTAATAGAAACGAGAGCCAACTAACTCCCCAAGAATTACCACTAAATGTCAGACATTGTGACTCTAGTATCCTAGGAACTCAAACCCCAAGCCAAGGTGTGAAAATCTACTCAAAATTACCAAGTGGCATTTTCACAAACACTTGGTGGGCATAAAACCAAAACTGGGAATTTGCAAAAGAAAATGCAAAACTATAACCAACTATTCACAAGACTAAATATAAACAAGAAATCAAGCATAAAGAAAGCATAAAACATAAAATTCATCAATCAAAACTTCAAAAAACTCAAAATTATAAATATGAACAAAGTAAATTGAACCAAAAGAAATGAAAGTAAAAGATGCTATAATTAAAGAGAAAATTGAGAGTACTTACAATTAAAGAAGCAAAATCCAAAATCAAATCTTGCTATAAAATACTACAATTGAGAATTGAAAGAAACCCTAAGAGAGAAATGCTACACTACTCTACTCCTACTCCTACTATGTGTTTTTCCTAATCTAAGTGAGCTCCCTTCATATGTGTTGAATTCCCTTGATATAGCATCAAATTTTAGCCTTCAAGCCTTCCAAAATGAGCCAAAAGCCTTCAAAAATTGTGCAGCACGTGTTTCATTAATGAAACCATGTGTAGGCTCCTGTGCGTATACACAGACGTGTGCGTACGCACATGATGAGCGGATAATTTATACACTTTTTGGCATTATTATTATATAGTTTTTAGTATGTTTTATTCACTTTTTAGTATATTTTTATTATTTTTTAAGAAAAATTCACATTTCTAGACTTTACCATGAGTTTGTCTGTTTTTCTGTGATTTCAGGTATTTTCTGGCTGAAATTTAGGGACCTGAGCAAAAATCTAATTTAGAGGCTGACAAAGGACTACTGATGTTGTTGGATTCTGACCTTCCTGCACTCGAAATAGATTTTTTGGAGCTACAAAAATCCAAATGGAGCGCTCTCAATTTCGTTGGAAAGTAGACATCCAGGGCTTTTTAGCAATGTATAATAGTACATACTTTACCCGAGTTTAGATGACGCAAACTGGCGTTCAACGCCAGCTTTCTGCCCTATTCTGGCGTTAAATGCCAGAAACAAGTTACAAACTGACGTTTAACTCCAAGAAAGGCCTCTACACGTGAAAGCTTCAATGCTCAGCCCAAGCACACACCAAGTGGGCCCGGAAGTGGATTTCTGCATCATTTACTTATTTCTGTAACCCTACTAACTAGTTTAGTATAAATAGAACTTTTTACTATTGTACTCAGATCTTTTGATCTCTTGATCACGTTTTGGGGGCTGGCCATTCGGCCATGCCTGGACCTTCATCACTTATGTATTTTCAACAATAGAGTTTCTACACACCATAGATTAAAGTGTGGAGCTATACTGTTCCTCATGAATTAATGCAAAGCACTACTGTTTTCTATTCAATCACTACAATATATATATATATATATATATATATATATATATATATATATATATATATATATATATATTTGTGGGTGTTTTTTAGTGAGAGTTTTTAAAAACCTCCATACTATATTTTATCTGTGACATTTTGATAAACTCCCACAAGATAACTAACAATAAAACTCATTGTTACCACTTAAATTACCATATAATTAAAACTCTTTTCAAAATCCAAGAAAATACTTGAAGAGAAAGAACACAGGATGAGAGCTCACTGAAACCCTAAGATTGCGATAGCCATCTCCATCGTCATCTCCGCTGCCGCCGCCACCTCCTCCGCCATTGCTGCTGTCGTCACTACTAAAGTTCATCTCCTTTATGCTGTTGCCAGAAAGTAACTGAGATCGAGTCAAGATGCCTCCTTTATCAACGCGTTTCTATATCTTGTCGCAATGCCCAAGCCTTTGAGAGCAAGAGAAAGCTCCTCTTCTGTCAACTCTCCTCCATAAATGACTCTCGTGTTCTTCATCGGCATTCTCTCACTTCTGCATGCTCTTCTTCGTTCCACTCATTCTCAATTTTTGGTTCTCTTTCTCTTTTTCATTTTTATTCATTTCTTTGTTTTTCATTTTCAGATTCTGAATGCTTTGCTATGTGTAACATTCAATGAGTTTTATTATCTCTTTAATTGATGAACATTGTTTCAAATTTGCAAGCACTCCAAGTGTTTGATGAATTGTTTATTCGCTTAATCATTATATTAATTATTGTTTGGTGAACCGATACTGTGTCTTATTTGCTCACTGTAAATTAAATCTTATCATATCAAAGATTAGACTCTCCTTATAGTAGCATTTTCCCTATTTTGTGTCCTGCTGCAAGTGGCAGCAACTATACTATATATTTGGCCACTATATATTTACAAACAATGAATTTAGTAGTTCATTGTAATGAATTTTTTGTTTGATCTATTCAAGTTCAATTCCCTGAGTATATTGTGAACTTTTCAGGTTTTTGTAGTGTTATAGTATATATAGGAAGTTTTGTTTGTTATTCTTGTTTATTGTTTTGATTTAGTGGATTGAATATTACAACCTAAGAACTTTTCTTTACAACATTGTTGGACAGGTAGCTGATGTTACTAGAAAGCATAGATGGATCAGTGCTAACAATGAAGTCACATATTTTGGTTCATCTTTTGAGGTGAGTATTCTTGTTCTCAATGTTATCATTGACACTAATTTCTCTGCTTTGGAAGATTTCAAGGTCTCTAATTGTCGATGTTAAGTACTATTATGTCATCTAAACAATCGTTTCATTCCTTTATTCCTGTTTGTTCAATTTTCAGTTTGCTAATGGGTGTAATTCTCAATTTTTTGCCAGAATTAGAATAAGTTATATAACGTCTGGAAGATTACCCCTAAGAGAGTCATCGTTACTTCTAAGAAATTCATTCACTCCATTATCAGAGAAGACCTTATTAAGGGGTTTGTTAGGATCTGTTTGTTGATCAGGTAATGTTATGTTGCTTCTATTTTATTTTAACTCTGTCTTTACTGTTATTTTCTGCTCAGATACAAAATGTCCTATCTTGGTTTCTTTCTTTAGGGAACAGGGAAAGATATCACGCAAGCCTGTTGAGTGTATTAATACATATTTTATTGTTTCAGTTTTGTATAGAGATTGTGAAGTCCAATTCAAAAATAAAAGAGAGTACTTATGTAACAGGGTCTTCTTCGCCCTCTCCACCTCTTCGCTGTTAGAGCAAGTGATTCCCACAACGGAAACCATGCAGGTCCACTCCACAAGCTCGGCCTCTCCAACGCAGAATGCAAAGCCACCGTTGTTGCCGGTAACGTGCCAGAGGCACCTCCAGTTCCCCCTAAACTGGCATCTCTGGTTGGAACTCCCGTCGTCCCTTCACTTGTGAGTCTCCGATTCAATTTTCGAATAGGAACCAAATGTGTTGATTTCTGCCTTGCGCATTCTTGCTGATGATTTAGAAAAACTTGTTGAGTTAAGCAATTGATTTTATTTGATTTTGTATCAGCCACTTAACAGGCATCCTTGACGCAACCGGAGGACGCCGGCACTAAGGGAAGCTTTTCAAAAGACGACAATATCGCCTGCGAATATCGTGTTTCATTCATGAAGGTTGGTCTTGTTTTTAGTTGTTTTATGCATTGTTCATGTGTAATGGAGGTAGTGTAATATGCTATGCTGGATCTGTTTTGATTCGTAGCAATTGAACTTGCAGGTGAGGAGGACACTCCAATTGGGGCTATGCCGGGATGCTACAGGCTTGGATGGAGGCATGGACTTGTGTAAGAGGTTGTTATTTGCTCTTGTTTCTGTATCTCCTACTAAAAGTGCTCTAGTAATCCTCCTTAGCAATACACTTGATTAATCCTATATCCCGTCCTGAATCTATCTATTACATTTCTTACTTTGTCTTTTTTGTGTAGTATTAAAAATAATCAATAAACACACAAAGTCGATCCTCCCATATAATGCTCTTCTAATTTATATTTGCAAACCACATGGTTAATGATGACATTGTGCTTGCCATATCTTCAGGTTGCTAAGGCACGGGATGTTGGAGTTAATAGTATGGTGCTTTTTTCCTAAAATTCTAGATGCCTTGAAGGTTCTATTCTGTTACTCACATACTGTAGATTTTTTGTAGTGTGATTTCAGTCCTGTATGACAGATTTTTTTTTTCTTATAGTCTCCCACAGAAAATGAAGCATACAATGATAATGGTTTTGTGCCTCGGTCAATACGTTTGCTCAAGGATATGTTTCCAGACCTTGTAAGTGAGCATAATAATGAGGTTAATATTTTCTGGTGCTTGTGGAGAGTTAAGCCAATAATATCCTTATCAAATATTACCTTATCATTTCAATTTTAGTTTTAATGCCAATAATATAAAATCCTAAGCTATATGTTAAGCTTTTTGTTTTTTGTGCTTATGTTCTAATAGAATTTTTATTTGTATTAATTACTACAGGTGGTAATAATAAACTTAAAGTTGACAAGTGCTTCTCAACTCCTGGAATGGCACCTCATCTTGGAAAGGTATTTTGAATCTGTCATCTGAATGATTGGTTGGTTTTCTCTCTAATATGGAGCTTATGCGAACTATTATGCAGATAGCACAATATCTTAGAAAGCTTGTGCGAGTCTTGGTTCACTTTCACTTGGATTGTGATCCTCAACTGCAAATGGAGCCCTGCATATACAATTACCCACCTTCACCGTCTCCTTCAACACTATCAGCAGTATGCTTCCAATTTCATCATTATTCCCATTATGCAGCTCACATGATTATTATGTATGAGCCGAGTTTAATTTGGTGTGGTTTCAGGGAAGATGAGCTTCCAACAGTGGACTTGTTTGTGGCAACTGCAGATCCAGTTATTGAGCCACCAATCATCACAGCTAACACTGTTCTATCACTATTGGCACTTGATTACCCTTCCAATAAGCTAGCTTGCTATGTTTCCAATGATGGTTGCTCCCTTCTTACCTTCTATGCCCTTGTTGAGGCCGCAAAATTTGCAAAGCTTTGGGTACCCTTTTGCAAGAAGTACAATCTCCAACTTAGAGTCTACTAGCAATTCCAACCTTATTAGTACTGAACAAGACTCACATGAGTTCAAAAAAGAACGTTCAAAAATGCAGGTATACTAATTCTACAATACAATACTATTAGATAAGAACATGTATATAGTGAATAAAAAAGTGATGTGTCTCTTTGTGTGTATTTTAATTTGCAGGATATATATGACAACCTTAGCAAAAAAATTGAAGATGTGACCACAAAGGCAATTCCATTCCCAAGACAATTCCATTTCCACTTGATGGAGAATATGCTTCTTTCTTGAACACTGACCGAAGAAATCATCCAAGCATAGTTAAGGTATATATAAACATGCTATATTATTAGTTAACATATTATCTAAGTATGTTCATTGTTCATTGTTCATTTATCTAATTATGTTCACTGTTCAGGAGTTTGGACATAAATCTGTATTTTATCATATTATTTTTAATATTTTGTAGTTGTAATTATCGTGATTGAAAAATGATGGTAGTATACTATATTTTGTTTTAAAGTATTTCTTTTATTTTAATTTTCTTCTACATTTTTAATGTCTTGTTTAAATATTTTTTTAATAATAAATTATTAGTAGTGTAATAATAGTGTAGATTAATTTTTAAAAATTATATTAACAGGTTTAAAACCTCCACAGAATAGCTGTTATTTTTAAAATGAAAAAAAGTCTTTTTATGGGGTTTTAAACCGTCACAAATATTGACCAAAAACTGCCACAAAAGACTAATATAAAACCCCCCACAAAACACACACAAAACCTCCACTGAATAGATTGTGGAGGATTTTAAAAACCCCCACAAAAGACCTTGTGGCACCTCAAATTCTGGGGGTTTTAGAAACCTCCACAAACCATTTGGTGGGGGTTATAAACCTCCACAAATAAAAGAAAAAACTGCCACAAATAAACAAAAACCTTGTAGTGAATTCAAGCTTATTCTTATTCTAAGATATTCACTCGCACTTCAACTTGATGAATGTAATGATCCGTGACACTCATCATCATTCTCCCTTATGAACGCGTGCCTGACAACCACTTCCGTTCTACATGCTATAGCTTGAGTGTGTATCTCTTGGCCTCCTGGTCCACGACGCATGGTTGCCTCTCCTGACAACAGAGCCTTCCATTCCGTGAGATCAGAGTCTTCGTGGTATAAGCTAGAATCAATTGGCAGCATTCTTGAGATCTGGAAAGCCTAAACCTTGTCTGTGGTATTTCGAGTAGGATCTGGGATGGGATGACTGTGACGAGCTTCAAACTCATGACTGTTGGGCGTAGTGACAGACGCAAAAGGATCATTGGATCTTATTCCGACCCAAGTGAGAACCGACAGATGATTAGCCCTACGTAACCCGTAGCTGGACCATTTTCACTGAGAGGATGGACAGTAGCCATTGACAACGGTTGTAACACCCTAATATTCAAATCCTTATGCTCGAGTCATAAGTCAATGATATTACGGTGGTACGACTCTCAGGTGGATTTTTAATATATAACTATAGGTAATTTCGAAAGGAGTATTAATCGAGAAGCCTGAAAAGAGTAGAAATAAAATCGCGAAGATGTATCACTCACGTTTCGACAACGAAAAGTTAAAACGTGAAGCCGAAAGCGATATACGGACAAGGCATAAAGGAGATTAAGAGACAGATAACAGATAGATATATATAACATAAGTAAATAGCCACTAGTCGCGACCCGCGAAGTTTAGACCGGCTAGGGTACAGTATGAAAGTAGTTGACAACAATACATCCTAATCTCTCCCAAAGGAAACATAAGAACCTCTATAGGCAAGTTCCAAAAGAGTTCAACACATAATATAATCTTTTCAAAACAAAGGTGGAGAGATTCTAAGGAAAACACAAAGTAGAGAAAATAAATATCTTCGCCGTCTCTCAGACGAACCGCAGCTCACTTCTGAGCACCTGAACCTGTATCTGAAAAACAAGAGATATATACGGAATGAGAACCCCGGGCCCATGGGTTCCCAGTACGGTAAAAGTGCCAAATAAATACAATGCACTGCAATAAAAACTCACTAAGCATCCTAAACTCCTTTTCACCAAATATCCAGCCTAGATTCTCACTAATCCATAAATAGGCATCTGACGTAAGGGGATACTAAATCTAGTTCATATTACACATGTTTCCCAATTCGCTGATTCTTTCACGAATCAGACTCAGAATCATAAGCAAAACCATTACCAGTTGTTCTGCCTCAGCAACTCTATATCAATACATCATACCCTCGCCTGGAGCTAGTGAAATCACATCACTGCGTCTACCCAGGGGGCTCAAATGATCTCATTCAAAAATCATCATCATTATGCAATCGCATTATTAATTCATCTCATCAAGAACAGCCCCCAACATCCACTAACACCATCATGAGGGGTCTCTCAGTTGTACAAACACAAGCAATACAGACAAGTAATACACAAATAAGGTACAAGTAGAACAAGTAGCATGTAATCAGGTAACATAACATATATGATATAGAAATCCAAAACAAATAGGCAAACCCACACAATTCAAACATATGCAAATGATGTATGCCTGCCCTATGGCTGATGATATCATCTGTCGGTTATATAGCCAACCCGACACGTCCTGGTAGCTAACCATGGACAGAAACACCCCTTGCGGAGCAAGTAGGTTTGAGCTACAACCCCCTTGCTACTACCCGCTCAGCCCAGAGCCAGTGGAACAACCACTACTGCGGCTACTACCCAGGCGGGTGTTTAAAAGCTCAACCTGGAGCGAGTGGATTCACCACTACTGCCGCTACTACCCAGGCGTCACAATCTCTGACCTGGAGCAAGTGGGACGAACCACAACCCTTGCTACTGCCCAGGTATCTTAAGCATTAACCCGGAGCAAGCGGGACGAACCACAACCCTTGCTACTGCCCAGGTATCTCAAACATATATTCATTCAATCTCAATTCATATTATCAATCCTCATTGTTATCAAATCTCAAACATTAACCTGGAGCAAGTGGGACGAACCACAACCCTTACTACTACCCAGGTATCACAAATACATTCATTCAAAACTCCATAATTAACTCATTTATCATAAACATCCTTTTCCGTCTTATACCCGGAGCAAGTGGACAACGCCACTGCCTACTACCCGGGGTTACACATCACATTTCAACATCTTATACTATTATCCATTTAACACATTCATTCATTAATCATATATGCATCTATACTCAGCCATAATCAATAATGGCTTTGCCGTGACCCGGCAATAACTCAGCCATCCGGCTCATGGTTCAATCAAAAACCAGCCATTTATCAATAGATATAGTCCTTCGGCTCATGGCATACACGGTACTCCTACCGTCATCCTCCATATCTCATATAATCATCGTTGATCATCATTGATCATAACTTTTCCCTTGTTTCACTCGCAAGTTACCACATCCCCTAACTCTTTTCTCATTGCTAGGCATATCATAATGATTTAATACATAAGGGGTGAGATCGGAGGCTTAGAAGTATGATATTTGACTTTTAAAACTCAAAAATCAACTTTGGCATGAAAGCAGGTCCACGCGTACGCGTACTCCACGCGCACGCATGGATGGCCACAAAATTCATCGGCGCATATGCGCCATTCACGCGGACGTGCGGATTGAAAAATAGACAACGACGCGTACGCGTCAGCCACGCTTACGCGTGGGTGCATTTGCGCCCCAGGCACAAGACTGGCACAACTCTGGCACAACTCTCAGGAAAATGGCTGGGCACTGGGTGCAGCGCATCGACGCGCACGCGCACACCACGCGCACGCGCACACCACGCGCACGCGTGGATGGTGCCTTCTCGAAGAACGACGCGTATGCGCCAAGTGCGCCAACGCGTGGAGGGTCATTCTGCTAAAAATTTTCTAAGTTAAAAGCTGCAGAATTTACAGATTCAACCCCCAATCTTCCGACGGACATAACTCTCTCATTTTAAATCGTTTTTCACCCGTTCTTCGAACGACATGGACATCCCGGATCCAATTTCATTTCTAAATAGATTTGGCACAAAACAGAGATCCGTAGTCCAAGTTATGTCCCGTCAAAGTATGCCCAAAAACCATATTTTTCATACAAAACCACATAGTGCCATTTTCAAAACAAGTAATTTTCAACTCTTTTCAAAATCAACCAAAACATGCCAATTTTTAACCCTTTTTGAAATCAATCAAAATATACCAAGATCAACATCAAGCCTTCTCAACTCATACATTAATACTTTACCACGATTCACAGAACCGCCATATAACCATTTTTACCCATTTCGACAAATGGCGAAATTACAAACACATTAACATGTCACACATCCTTCCCCATCCTAATTTTCAACAATACTATTTCCAATCGGTCATCATTATACATAATCAATATCATACTCACTATCACGTGGTTTCACCCACAAATCAACCTTAATCATTCCTCAAGCATATATCACAACATACATATCTCTCATGCATCATCGTACCATCAAGGCATCAATAATCATAATCACATATATGACCACATAATATATCCCAACCAAAACCAAACATACCTCATCTACATAATTTCACCCAAAATTACCAAATTCCACACTTCAACTCCTCAAACCTTATTATTCAATAACCAACCCAATCATTCATATATTCATTATTTAAAACTCATCCAATCACTTGTGTCATCATACAATGCACACATCAACTTACCTTCATTACCTCTTCTCGGCCTCCAGCCCAAAATTCACGGCCTCCGGCCCAATTTCACAATTTAAAAGCATAAACCACAAATCAATACTCATTACCCCATACATTCAATTCTCAATACACCAAACATACAAGGCCACACAATTCTCAACCCAATCATTAATTCACATTACATACCAACTATGCATATTAGCACCAACCATTTACACAATCCAAACTTAATCCTAGGGGCATCTAGCCTAGGAATTCTCATCACACCACACGGTACTTAAATGAAACTTAAACCGTACCTCTTGTAGCCAAATCAATTGAGCCTCTTCTTTGGAAGTCTCCACCAACCTTAGCTCCAAGCCTCACCAAAGCTCCTCAAGCAACACCAATCTCCCAATCGTGCACCAAAACCATCAAATGCACTAACATAACCAATATTACATACATACATCAACCTAGGGCTCATAAAGATGATAAATCACAAGGGTTTGAGCACTTCTTACCTCAGCCCATATGAAGTAGGGATAGAACCCACTTAGAATCCATGTTGGAGTATCCCTAAACACCCAAAATCACAAAATTTCAACACTAACTTCCCAAAAACGTGTAACAGTGGGGAATTTCGAAAACTGGGCAGAGATGAATGGAATACTCACCACAAAACTTAGATAGAATTGTAGAGGATGAGAAGAGCGACGCGTGGCCGCAAACGGCTCATCAATCGGAGCTCCGTAGCTCAAGTTATGGTGGTTTGAAGATCAAAGAGAGTTAGGTTTTCTCTCTTCTCTTCTCTCTTCTTAATTCAGCGCCCCAACCCTTCTTTTTAGGGTAAAATGAGCTGAAATGCTCATAACTAATGTTTATATATGTTGGGTCTTGGACCCACTTAGGCCCGGTTCACTTATTTTTGTCCGTTGGCCCAATTTTGGGCCAAAACCTTTAACATTAGCGCTCTAAATCGCACTTCAAATATTTCTACCTCCCCTAATTATAATTCCTCATTTCTTAATCTTATTTACTCATAATCAACTTTCTCAGCTGCAGTACCAGACAGGTCTCAGCTGGTACTGCCGGTCAAAATTCCACTGCGCACTTTTACGCAGAAAACTATGTCTTCCGATTCGGAAAAATTCACTGAATCCAAATATCATATTGAAATCATCAAATTCTAATTGCCAAATCTTCCAACCATATTCGCTCCTACTTACTCATTATTTAATTAATTTCGGTTAGACCGGGTATTACATTCTACCCCCCTAACAGAAATTTTCGCCCTCGAAAATTCCATCCATCACTACGAGTACGCGAGCGTAGTCTGCCGTTATATCCAACGCATAACAGTTCCAAGGTCCTTTTACTCTGTGTGCTTCCGTTGCCGCGCTCTGATTTCTCTATCTCTGAGGATCTCGGTCATTCGTTCCTTACTTTTATCGTCTCATGAACTCACACCCTATTAAATCTCATCAATAATATTGCTATCATCGTTAATCATAGCCATCATCCCACATCACTATAATCAATCAAAGCTTTCTTCGTTTTTAGAATTCAATGAGTTTGGACTAAGAAGCTGACAAACTCTTAAGAATCCGCTTTCTTTTACTAATCTATAAAAGCTTTCGAGACACATCTCTTTTGTTGAAGTCACCCAGATCAAAAATCATTTTCAAAAATATAACCAACACTCCTTCAAATTCTTGGGAAAAAGAAATTCAACAGCACCTCCCCAAAAATTGGAGTTTACCACCCGTCGCGGGTTCCCTCAAACCAATCTCAGTACCGCATCAGTATTGCAATTTAAAGGTTTCCAAACGATTCCTCTGAAACCGATCATTACAAATCTTGATCTAAATCCAAGGTCACCATGACCAATCATCATAGCACTCATCTCTCAAACACAACAACTTGCACTCAATCATCATCTAAATCCGACTATGCATCAATGATAATTTCCTCATCCATTTCAGAACCATTAAGGCTCACCGCCGTAATTAATTCCAATTATCGAGAATCAGTATCTGTATAAGCTCACTAAACTTTTAAGTACTCAAAGCATAAAGCATTTTTAATCATATCCCACTTTTCCTTATTATTACCCTAGTATGCTAACGCTTTAGCAAGCTTCTACTATGCCACTTTGATTTCTCGTCAAGTATTAGCTCCACCACTTATTTCCTCAAGTATCCAACCACAACTTAGCATGACTGGCATTTCAAATCAACGTTTCCAAATCCATCATTTAGGACCATTGCTTATCTATTTAAATCAAAGGAACTAAAAGTCACGGGTTCAATCCGTTTTGCCAAAAATCTAAAAATTAACCAACTATATAACAAACACAACACATCATTCTCAACAGAAAATCATTTACATCACAAGCATTTATCCATTTGTATTAAGGCAAATCCTTACTCAGACCATCCGGTTTGCTTCTCAGTCTAATATTAAGCTCGACATTCCCAGTTTTACTGTATAGGCGGTATTATAAAATCACGCACTGTCCTTTAAGCTTGATGATAATAATTACCTCAATCTTACTGTCGCAATCGGCCCGCATCCTGACTCTCTCCTTGTTGGCAATTTCTTGATACATGCCCTGGTAACCCGCACTTGTAACATACGCCTAACCCCAATCGGCAAAGCCTATTCGGGTGATGACTTCCACACCTCTGACAGCTCAGAACATTAGAAGCAGCCGCTGCCCGTTTTCCCTTACCATTCCTTTGGGACTCCTCACTCGTTGCAAAGTTATTCCGTCCTTGGGAAAGTGTTGTATGTATCCCCTCTCCTTAAACCCTCGACCCCTTGGTGCAAATCCTTGGTTGTGCTCTCTATGACTTCCTTCCTCTGTAACCCTCCTTTTCACACACTCTTCAGCAATTCTGCTCTTATTCACCAACTCTGAAAAAGTTCGGATCTCCATTGGTCCCACTGAACTCAAGATGTCGCTCCGGAGCCCTCCTTCATACTTAATGCATTTCCACTCCTCGAAGTCTCCCGGAGCTCCCTGACACATGCGGAAAAACCTAAATAGCTCCTCAAATTTGTCTGTATACTCAAATACGGACATAGCACCTTGCTTCAGTTGTAGTAACTCCAATTCCTTGGCTGTCCTGGCGGAATTTGGAAAGTACTTCTTATAGAATTCCACCTGGAAGGCATCCCAAGTGATAGGATCATTCCCCTGTTGTAGGAGACGTCGAGCCCCTTGCCACCAATGCGATGCCTCCCCTGTGAGCAGATAGGTAGCAAATTCAACACGCTGCTCTTCAGGCACCAACTGCACTTGCAGTGCTCGCTCCATGGCCTGAAACCAAGTATCAGCTTCAGTCGGATTGGTGGTTCCCTTGAACTTAGGTGGATTAACCTTTAAGAAAGTTGCCAGTGTCATCGGCCCTGAGCTTCCCTTCTGCCATTGCCATTATTGTTTATCTGTTGCCCAAGAGCCTCCGCAGTGGCTTGCATAGCAGCAGCCATATTCTCCAATGCCGCCATAAGGTTTACCGGGTTACTCGAGTTGATTTTCGGTTCCTGTGTACTAGCACGATCTCTCGCACGTCCCCGACCGGGTCCACGAGGCGCCATCTGGTTCCTATACACACCAAACAATCGATATCAAGTTGATCAGTCTCAATATCGGTAGTATAGTGCTTCAAAGTACCAAAGGTACACTCATGGACTTCATGCTAGATGTATCGGTTAGATGCCCTAACTAGCACAGGCACAGACTCAGAGTATGCATTGAAGCATAAGCAGTTCCATTCCTCAGGCTCACGAGGACGAACTGCTCTGATACCATAATGTAACACCCTAATATTCAAATCCTTATGCTCGAGTCATAAGTCAATGATATTACGGTGGTACGACTCTCAGGTGGATTTTTAATATATAACTATAGGTAATTTCGAAAGGAGTATTAATCGAGAAGCCTGAAAAGAGTAGAAATAAAATCGCGAAGACGTATCACTCACGTTTCGACAACGAAAAGTTAAAACGTGAAGCCGAAAGCGATATACGGACAAGGCATAAAGGAGATTAAGAGACAGATAACAGATAGATATATATAACATAAGTAAATAGCCACTAGTCGCGACCCGCGAAGTTTAGACCGGCTAGGGTACAGTATGAAAGTAGTTGACAACAATACATCCTAATCTCTCCCAAAGGAAACATAAGAACCTCTATAGGCAAGTTCCAAAAGAGTTCAACACATAATATAATCTTTTCAAAACAAAGGTGGAGAGATTCTAAGGAAAACACAAAGTAGAGAAAATAAATATCTTCGCCGTCTCTCAGACGAACCGCAGCTCACTTCTGAGCACCTGAACCTGTATCTGAAAAACAAGAGATATATACGGAATGAGAACCCCGGGCCCATGGGTTCCCAGTACGGTAAAAGTGCCAAATAAATACAATGCACTGCAATAAAAACTCACTAAGCATCCTAAACTCCTTTTCACCAAATATCCAGCCTAGATTCTCACTAATCCATAAATAGGCATCTGACGTAAGGGGATACTAAATCTAGTTCATATTACACATGTTTCCCAATTCGCTGATTCTTTCACGAATCAGACTCAGAATCATAAGCAAAACCATTACCAGTTGTTCTGCCTCAGCAACTCTATATCAATACATCATACCCTCGCCTGGAGCTAGTGAAATCACATCACTGCGTCTACCCAGGGGGCTCAAATGATCTCATTCAAAAATCATCATCATTATGCAATCGCATTATTAATTCATCTCATCAAGAACAGCCCCCAACATCCACTAACACCATCATGAGGGGTCTCTCAGTTGTACAAACACAAGCAATACAGACAAGTAATACACAAATAAGGTACAAGTAGAACAAGTAGCATGTAATCAGGTAACATAACATATATGATATAGAAATCCAAAACAAATAGGCAAACCCACACAATTCAAACATATGCAAATGATGTATGCCTGCCCTATGGCTGATGATATCATCTGTCGGTTATATAGCCAACCCGACACGTCCTGGTAGCTAACCATGGACAGAAACACCCCTTGCGGAGCAAGTAGGTTTGAGCTACAACCCCCTTGCTACTACCCGCTCAGCCCAGAGCCAGTGGAACAACCACTACTGCGGCTACTACCCAGGCGGGTGTTTAAAAGCTCAACCTGGAGCGAGTGGATTCACCACTACTGCCGCTACTACCCAGGCGTCACAATCTCTGACCTGGAGCAAGTGGGACGAACCACAACCCTTGCTACTGCCCAGGTATCTTAAGCATTAACCCGGAGCAAGCGGGACGAACCACAACCCTTGCTACTGCCCAGGTATCTCAACATATATTCATTCAATCTCAATTCATATTATCAATCCTCATTGTTATCAAATCTCAACATTAACCTGGAGCAAGTGGGACGAACCACAACCCTTACTACTACCCAGGTATCACAAATACATTCATTCAAAACTCCATAATTAACTCATTTATCATAAACATCCTTTTCCGTCTTATACCCGGAGCAAGTGGACAACGCCACTGCCTACTACCCGGGGTTACACATCACATTTCAACATCTTATACTATTATCCATTTAACACATTCATTCATTAATCATATATGCATCTATACTCAGCCATAATCAATAATGGCTTTGCCGTGACCCGGCAATAACTCAGCCATCCGGCTCATGGTTCAATCAAAAACCAGCCATTTATCAATAGATATAGTCCTTCGGCTCATGGCATACACGGTACTCCTACCGTCATCCTCCATATCTCATATAATCATCGTTGATCATCATTGATCATAACTTTTCCCTTGTTTCACTCGCAAGTTACCACATCCCCTAACTCTTTTCTCATTGCTAGGCATATCATAATGATTTAATACATAAGGGGTGAGATCGGAGGCTTAGAAGTATGATATTTGACTTTTAAAACTCAAAAATCAACTTTGGCATGAAAGCAGGTCCACGCGTACGCGTACTCCACGCGCACGCGTGGATGGCCACAAAATTCATCGGCGCATATGCGCCATTCACGCGGACGTGCGGATTGAAAAATAGACAACGACGCGTACGCGTCAGCCACGCGTACGCGTGGGTGCATTTGCGCCCCAGGCACAAGACTGGCACAACTCTGGCACAACTCTCAGGAAAATGGCTGGGCATTGGGTGCAGCGCATCGACGCGCACGCGCACACCACGCGCACGCGCACACCACGCGCACGCGCACACCACGCGCACGCGTGGATGGTGCCTTCTCGAAGAACGACGCGTATGCGCCAAGTGCGCCAACGCGTGGAGGGTCATTCTGCTAAAAATTTTCTAAGTTAAAAGCTGCAGAATTTACAGATTCAACCCCCAATCTTCCGACGGACATAACTCTCTCATTTTAAATCGTTTTTCACCCGTTCTTCGAACGACATGGACATCCCGGATCCAATTTCATTTCTAAATAGATTTGGCACAAAACAGAGATCCGTAGTCCAAGTTATGTCCCGTCAAAGTATGCCCAAAAACCATATTTTTCATACAAAACCACATAGTGCCATTTTCAAAACAAGTAATTTTCAACTCTTTTCAAAATCAACCAAAACATGCCAATTTTTAACCCTTTTGAAATCAATCAAAATATACCAAGATCAACATCAAGCCTTCTCAACTCATACATTAATACTTTACCACGATTCACAGAACCGCCATATAACCATTTTTACCCATTTCGACAAATGGCGAAATTACAAACACATTAACATGTCACACATCCTTCCCCATCCTAATTTTCAACAATACTATTTCCAATCGGTCATCATTATACATAATCAATATCATACTCACTATCACGTGGTTTCACCCACAAATCAACCTTAATCATTCCTCAAGCATATATCACAACATACATATCTCTCATGCATCATCATACCATCAAGGCATCAATAATCATAATCACATATATGACCACATAATATATCCCAACCAAAACCAAACATACCTCATCTACATAATTTCACCCAAAATTACCAAATTCCACACTTCAACTCCTCAAACCTTATTATTCAATAACCAACCCAATCATTCATATATTCATTATTTAAAACTCATCCAATCACTTGTGTCATCATACAATGCACACATCAACTTACCTTCATTACCTCTTCTCGGCCTCCAGCCCAAAATTCACGGCCTCCGGCCCAATTTCACAATTTAAAAGCATAAACCACAAATCAATACTCATTACCCCATACATTCAATTCTCAATACACCAAACATACAAGGCCACACAATTCTCAACCCAATCATTAATTCACATTACATACCAACTATGCATATTAGCACCAACCATTTACACAATCCAAACTTAATCCTAGGGGCATCTAGCCTAGGAATTCTCATCACACCACACGGTACTTAAACGAAACTTAAACCGTACCTCTTGTAGCCAAATCAATTGAGCCTCTTCTTTGGAAGTCTCCACCAACCTTAGCTCCAAGCCTCACCAAAGCTCCTCAAGCAACACCAATCTCCCAATCGTGCACCAAAACCATCAAATGCACTAACATAACCAATATTACATACATACATCAACCTAGGGCTCATAAAGATGATAAATCACAAGGGTTTGAGCACTTCTTACCTCAGCCTATATGAAGTAGGGATAGAACCCACTTAGAATCCATGTTGGAGTATCCCTAAACACCCAAAATCACAAAATTTCAACACTAACTTCCCAAAAACGTGTAACAGTGGGGAATTTCGAAAACTGGGCAGAGATGAATAGAATACTCACCACAAAACTTAGATAGAATTGTAGAGGATGAGAAGAGCGACGCGTGGCCGCAAACGGCTCATCAATCGGAGCTCCGTAGCTCAAGTTGGTGGTTTGAAGATCAAGAGAGTTAGGTTTCTCTCTTCTTCTTCTCTTAATCAGACCCTCTTAGGGTAAAATGAGCTGAAATGCTCATAACTAATGTTTATAATGTTGGGTCTTGGGCCCACTTAGGCCCGGTTCACTTATTTTTGTCCGTTGGCCAATTTTGGGCCAAAACCTTTAACATTAGCGCTCTAAATCGCACTTCAAATATTTCTACCTCCCCTAATTATAATTCTCATTTCTTAATCTTATTTACTCATAATCAACTTTCTCAGCTGCAGTACCAGACAGGTCTCAGCTGGTACTGCCGGTCAAAATTCCACTGCGCATTTTACGCAGAAAACTATGTCTTCCGATTCGGAAAATTCACTGAATCCAAATATCATATTGAAATCATCAAATTCTAATTGCCAAATCTTCCAACCATTTCCTACTACTTTATTTTAATTGTTAATTTAATTGTATTATCTTCGAGGTATTAGACGAGGAT